>NC_056727.1:131425247-131780247 GCF_019279795.1 Protopterus annectens
AGCAAGCTGACTAGAAGGAAATCTCCAAACACTGGCACATTTTGTAAACAGTCTCAGAGAAAGAGAAACCCCCACAAGGATGATCAGAAGCCAAGCTCTCCTTTTAAGTCGGAGTCAGAAATCTGAGGAGAAAACCCTGTATCTACCTTTTCATCTTCCTGTCCAGATTCAGAAATCTGACCCTCTTCAGGAAAATAAGTATTTTTACCAGAAACTATTTCATAAGGAGAGCAGTAGCCTGTATTAAACCCCGAGCCAGACCCAGTAAACTACTCCTGTCCAAGGAAATTTCAGGAGGAACAGAAACATGTTTTGTTTTCTGTTCACAGGAAAAATGGGGATAATGGTATTATTAATGTCATGGGTACAACATATGGACAAAACAGGGAAGCCTTTCCTGTTCCCTCTTCTAGGACCACAAAAGTGGCTCGGCCTTGCCCACTGAGGGAACCCCCATCATCTGCAGAGGACATGGCTAACCTCTGGTCCACAGTGGCTGTATCTGCTACACCTCAGGGATCTGGGGTAAAAGGTGAGTGGTCTGAGGTACCACTAATGGCTACAGCAGAATCACCCACCTACGGCTGAGGCAAACTACTAGTCTGCTGGGGTGGCAAAGGCTGTTTGCTTAACTTTTTTCTTTCTGTGGGTGGAAGAAGGACCAACCATGGGACTGACAGCTTATTCCCTGGTCAAGCTGAAAATGATGCCTCTTTCCCTACAGAAAACAAGCAGCAAAGCTGGTAAAAATTTAAAGTCTTTGAAAGTCACCTTTTTTTCACGCAAGACACAGTAAAAAGTACTTAAAACACTTTGCTGGCTCCAAAAAGTAGAACAAAATTTCTCCACAGAAAAAATGTTTTTCAAATACATTAAACAATTTTAAAATGACAGGAGAAAAAAAAAAAAAAAAAAAAAAAAAAAAAAAAAAAAAAAAAAAAAGAGTACTCTTGTTTAAAGTACAATACAGTGTTGTGACAGTCTGTTAAAACAAATTCCTAGCTTTAAAAGAACTTGTTATAAAACAAACTATTGTTTTAAAATGGAAGTTTGTCCCCCTAAATGGAACTTACCGACTCAGCAAAGAAAAAGCTAAAGCCAACCAACGATCATGGAAAGCAACAAAGGTGCATATTATTCGGTGACAGGACTTAGCACCCAAACTTGTCTTTTCGTCAGCTCAGCTCAAGCTGACTAATAATTTGGGTGTGTGAAAGGTGCCCTGAAGATTTGGAAGCTGGTTTGCTGAAGGATATAACCCATAGAGCTTAGGCTACTGTAGCAGTGATCAATATGCTGAACATGTGTCATATTTAAGCAATTCATGCAAATACTGAAGAACCAAAGTACTTTCAGCCTTTAAAGAGTCTTGGTTACTTTTATAGCACCAACAAGAAAATCTCTTCTGCTTAGCTAAATTGGATTTCTAGTAGCAAGCTTCTTAGACTTCTTTAAAATGTGTTGCATATCCTCAGAAAAAAAGTGCCTGAAAGGGATGAAAAATGCTATTATCCAGGCTATCACATGAGAAATTTGTGGGCTGCAGTGACTCAGAAATCCATAGTCCTGTGTGCATAGGTCTAGCCTGTAGTTAAATTTGTGGTGACTACACTTGGCCAACTTTAAGAGAAGGTCGAACGCTGTTGTCTATGCAAAAAGCGTGTTAACCATGATTATTTTTGGGGAGCTCTTTTGGATCTTTAAAATGAACTCTGTTTATCAGGGAAAGGTGTGTGGTGGTGGGGGCAAATAGGAACATTCCCATCCAAGGGAATGAAAAGTAATCCATCTCCCCGGCCTTTCTACAAGAAATGCTGAAACAGTTTTTTTTTCAATGGCCAGTTGTGAATGGAGGAATTCCCCAGATCTACCTGGTGAATTCCCCACAGGTGGACTCTCTCTCTTGGAAGATCTGTGTAATCCACAAGAGGAAGATCTGTTCTGTACCTGGTGAGTGTCTGCCACAATATTCTGCTCTGATGAAATATAAGTGGCCTGTAGACCTAGGTCATGATGACCTGCCAGTTCCTAGGCTATCACGGCTAGTCTGCATAGGGGGTATGACCTGGTTCCTCCTTGTTTATGTATCACATGAAAGTGGTGCTGTCTGTGATTACTAAAAAGTCATGGAACCCACAAGTGACTAAGGGTTTTCAGTCCATTTACCAGTGTCATCATTTATTTGATGTTTATGTGCGTCTTATTGAAATGATGGCCTTGTGCCTTGCATTACTTGGATACAGACCTCCTCCAGACAAATTCAGAAGTGGCCATAGTTACAGACTGGGTTGTGTCTGGTGGTGGTGATGGGGATTATGAAACAGTGGGTCTACCCACCAGCAAATATCTTTTTTAATAAAGTGAACAGGGGAATTAAATTACAGTTGGTGCTGGTGTGCTGGGTCCAGATTTACTTGAGGAACCACTGCATTTTCCTCATGTGCAGTGTTGGTTAGATGAATCATGAGAATTGTGGAAGCCATGTATCCCAAAATCCTGAGGTATTCCTTTGGTGTAGTTAGAGGTGGCTGAGAAAACTATACAAACTCTTTCTGGTAAAAGGTCACTTTTCTTCTGTGTCAGGAAAGCCATCATTTGGGAAGTGTCCAGTAAACATCCTGGAAGTAACCTTGTGGAAAGGAAGGAGAGAAAACTTTTCCAGGTTAAGATGAAAACTTAGGTTCTGAAATACATTTCTGAGAAAAAGGAGAGATTCTTGACCATTACGAATAGAGTCTGCAGAAACAAAGCACTTGTCCAAGTATGGAAAGAAGTGAACATATTGTTACCCACAGGAAGCAATGTTGCTTAACACCTTGTGAATATCCTTGGTTTTGTAGACAAACTGAAGGGTAAATAAAAGGAAAGAAAATGTGAACCAGAAACAGAAAATCTTAAAAAGCATCTGACATTCCTGTGAGTGGGTATATAGTGGTAAGCATATCTTAGGTCTACAGTTATCAAGAAATTTTAGGGAGGAATCAGGGGAAGACATACTGCAGAGTGAGCATTTTGAACTTTTGAATCTTGATGTGAGGATTTAAGGACAGATCCAAAACTTGTCTCCAGGATCCCTCCTTTTTGGGCACTAGAAATATTCTTGAAAATAATCCTTTTCCTTTTTAATCCTCTAGTACCTAGTACATGTTCATAAGTTCATACTAGGCTATCTGCCCTGGGGCAATTATAAGCCTAGCCCGATTCTGTATGGCTTACGCCACCCCTTGATTTGAGTATACTGTGCCCTATTTAAGGTTTAGTTTACTGTGCCTCTAATAGTGACACGGGAGTAATCCCTGGGACAAACCTACGATCCCCCATCCACCTATCGAGATTCTTCTTGAAGAGATTCAGTGAGGTGCTCTGCCTCACATGAACTGGAATTCTATTCCAGAGCGAAGGGAGCCTCTGGGCTATGAACCTGTCCCCTCCAGCAAGTTCTATTTATTTCTGTGCTGAGGTTCAAGTCCCTCGAGCGTGTGGCTCTAAGGGATTTAGATTTACTGAGGTGGAGCATGTCCATTAATTCTGGATTTGACATAGCTTTGTATGTCAGGCATAGATCGCCTCGAAGTAGGCGGTATGCAACTGAGTAGAGCTGGAGTTTTTAACCGAGCAGCATATGGCATCTGTTTGAGACCCTTGATCCTCTTGGTGAGATACTTTTGGGGTCTTTCTAATTGCTGCAGGTGTCGGGTAAGGTACATCCCAAAAGGGGCATTGTATTCTATGATGGGCCTGATGAGGGATGAATAAAGGGGCACGATTACCTCTCTTGATCTAGATGTGAAACCCTTCGTGATGAGGTGGGCTATGTAGAAGGTCTTTCTAACCACTTTGGCAATGTGGTTTTCAAAGGAGAGATTGCTATCAACTTGGGTCCCCAGGTCCCTAATAACTTTCTCTGTACTTAATGGGTTTCCGCCTATGTGGTAATTTGTGGGCACATTGTTTTTGCCAAAGGGTATGACTATACATTTTTGGCATTTAGCTTTAAACCATGGCGCTGGCACCAGTTATCTGTCTCTGTGAGACCTTTTTGAAGGATGTTTGTGTCAGCTGGAGAGTCGATTATGGCACCCAGTTTGCAGTTGTCTGCGAACTTGGTGAGCCATAGTCCTCCCACGTTTGCCTGTACCTCAGAAAAGTATATACCGAACAAGAGTGGTCCCAGGACAGAACCCTGTGGGACGCCACTTGTGACCGGTTTCGAGTCTGACATGGCTCCAGCAACTCTCACTCTGTGAGTTCTGTCTTTGAGCCAGTTTGCGACCCATCTTGTGACATAGGGGTTTATATTTAAGCTGGATAGCTTATCTATGATACCCGAGTGGGGTATTGTGTCAAATGCCTTTGCAAGGTCCAGATAGGCTGTGTGGACTACCTTCCCTTCATCTATGGCTTTGGCGACTGTTTCGAAGAAGTCAACCAGGTTCAAAAGGCAGGATCTGCCCTTGACAAAGCCGAACTGGGTAGGATCTAGTGTCTGTAGGTCCCAAATGTCTTTGTTTATGAGCTCCATGATGATCCTCTCCATAGCCTTGCAGACTAAGCTAGTAAGGCTTATGGGGCGATAGTTTCCAGGGTCCGTAGAGGCTCCACCTTTGTGCAGTGGGACCACTGTTGCTGTACGCCATTCTGTGGGCACATATCCTGTAGTGAGGCTGAGATTGTATAGCTGTTTTATTTGAGGGATTAGTTCCTCTTGGAGTTCATGTAGGATGCAAACTGGGACGCCATCTGGTCCCATGGAAGCAGTGTTTTTTGCTTTGGAGAGGGCAGCCTTCACCTGAGCATCAGAGATGTTTGGGAGGCAGCCCTCTGCCGGGATAGATACTTGCTCTTTTGGGGGGTGGGGGTGGAGAAGTTTGCACTGAACCTGTCTGCCAGGATATTGGCGATGTCTGTGGGTTCAGTGTATTTTTTGTCGTTTAGAATCAACTCAGAACAAGTCTGGGAGTTGCATCACAGGTTCCTAACATAACTGAAAAAAGCCTTATGATTGTCTTTGGTGTCCTGTGCAATTTTTCTCTCGAAGCTGGCCTTGGAGGATTTTATGAGGGATCGTAATTTTTTGCTAGTACTGATCAGAGATGCCTTCCCTATTAGAGATTTTGCTCTATCATGTAGTAGCTTCCTCCTTCTGTTGTATAGTTTATTTATGGCAGGGGTCCACCAGACAGGACGCCTGCCTTTGGATGATTGGGTTTTGGTTTTGTTTGGGATAGCATGATCCATGCATTCCTGGAGATGTCCGTAGAATGCGTTTATATAGGATTCTGCAGTTTGGGCCGTAGTTTCCACTGGCCCTGGGGCCTTGAAGGATTCCACTTCGGTTTTGAGAAGTGAGAAGTTCGCTTTTGAGAAGTTTTTCACTGTGGTTTTCTGGGCTGGGGTAGGGGTCGGGATGTGGACATCCAGTGAAATTAATTTATGGTCTGATCTTACCAATGAGGGATATACTTCTGGTGTGAAGCATAGAGTCCCCATGTTGGTAATGATCAGGTCTAGTATGTTGTCCCCTCTTGTGGGAGTGGTGACTAGTTGTTCCATAGCATTTGAGTTTATAATTTCCAGGAACCTTTGGGCTAAGGTGCTGGGGCTTGAGTAGTGCTCCCAGTCAATGTTTGGGTAGTTGAAGTCGCCCAATATGATGGTGTTCGGAGAGATCTTCATGTTCTCCAATGTTTTCAGGAAAGCCGAGTGAAATTCCTGACTTTGAGAGGGTGGTCTGTAGGATGCTATAAACTGAAAAGCAGTCTTGCCCACTGTTAGTTGCACGTGGATGGTCTCCGATACTTCGTGCAATGCCACTAACCTGGAGGTGCGGATATCCTTGATAAATATGGAAACTCCCCCTCCTTTTGTGGTTCGGTCCGGGTTTTGGGGCCAAAAAGCATGATATGAGGTATAGCCTGGTAGTGCTGGGGTGCTCTCTGGAGCCTTGAACCAGGTTTCTGTCACTGCACAGATATCGATGTTCTCCATACTGAGAAGAGCTTCGAGTGCGTGCATCTTGAGGTTAAGACTTCTGGCGTTAAGCAGCATTACCCTTAGTTTCTTGTTCCTTGTGCTGTCTATGGGGATGGGTTTGACTTTTGAGCCTTGCCTAAAAAGGCACTATGGGGGTGGCAAGAGCCTTTGCCAATATCCGAAAGCCCAGTGGTGACAGGTGCAAGCCGTCCCTAGCGAAGCAACGTGGCTTGTCGAGCATGTCATCCCAGGCTGACAGACACTGGATCCCCTTTGAATGGCACCAAAATTTTAGCCAATTGTTAAAATCGATCATTTTGTCTTTGTACTGTGGCATCATTCTAGGTGAGGGTAAGATGCTGCTCAAGGTCAGGGTCATACCAGCCTGGGCTACATGATCAGAGAGCTCCTCTAAGTCTCTTTTCATGTAGTCCAGGGAGGTACGTCTCAGGTCATTCACACCAGCATGTACAATGACTGAGTCATATTTATATTTGCTTTGGAGTGACCTGAGTGCTTGCGTTATGTGGCGGATCCTAGCACCCGACAGGCAGCTCACCGTGACCTTCTCTTTATTCAGCCTGGTGAGCGGGACGTCAGTGTGTCTGACAATAGAGTCACCTATTACAAGAGTATCAGGTGTGTTATTCAGCCTTAAGGGCTGTGGCTGCTTGGCACACTGACTTTGTGGGCTATGTGTTGTGCGTGTTTTGTTTTGAGGTAGCGTTTGCTTGGATGTCTGCTTTGGAGGTCTCTGTTGCTTAGGTAGATTTTTATTTAGAGCCTCCGAGTATGTTTTTGTGTATTTATGTGTTTGGTTCGCTGATGTGGTGGGACTATGTGATACTGGAATTGTGTTGTGTGAGGTTACCTTCTCCTCCTGATGGTTACACCAGTTTTGAGATGAGAGAGCTCAGCCTCCAGTTTGGCTAAATAGTTGCATCTCTCACATATATTTGAACCTGTTTGGAGGAGGAGAGGGTTGTCCGTGTACATGAGACAGTTGTAACATTGCCTCAAAATTCCCAGATTCACCAGCTGGACTGGAGAGGAAACCATTGACTGACCTTTGGACATGCAAGAGTAATATAGGGAAACTGAATTTAAGACGGACCAATAGAGGACAGGGTAATCGTAGAGAGTATAAGAGTAAGTAGTGCTTATGGTTTAATAGTGCTAACTTGTAGGATTACTTAATTGGACCAGTGAAGGGCCTTAGAATGAGAATATGGTGTTTAAATTGAGAGACAGAGCAGTTCTAAGGGAAAAAGTGAAGAGCAGACTTCGTGGAGCCAAGAATAGTTTAAACCCAATTAGGCGGCGCTGCCTGCTGTTGCGCTATGCACAAAAACGCGCAAAAGAGGGTTTTAAGAGAGGAAGATGAAGGAGTTTGGAATTGACCCAAAATGGCTAATAAAACTACAGTTTCAAGTCAGTAACCACTCCCACAGGGACAGGCAGGCTGCTCAAAGTTTTTCACTGCCACTGATCAACAGAGAGACTTCCCTTTAGCCCAAGCAAAAAATGGCCTCCAAGAAACTTACAAACAGTTCAAGAACAGCAAGCCTGTAACTGAACTTTTTTAAATCTCAGAAAAGTGGGAAAAAAGCAAGATTTTTTTGTTTTTTTTCAGAGATAGCAGAGGTTCACAATTATCAGCAAGTTATAACAGTGCAGTAAATGACCCCACACAAGAGTGCTAGACCAAAGACAGATAAAATGCAAGTTTTGAGAAAAAAATGATTTTAAAAATAAGTGCAAATAGGAAATTCAGTAAACAGCACTAGGTTGTGCTCTAAATACAGTTACTAATGCAGAAATCAAGTTTAACAAGCCAGAAAGTAGACGAACAGTGACAACAGGAAAGAGATGGGTTTTGTTTTAAGGATAAGGTGGAATTTTTAGGTTTGGAGGGATTACTGCCATCTGTACCCATTCTGGATGACTCTCACTACCTAAAAATCTGTTAAGTTTCTTCAAAAGATTTAGGTGATTGCCAGCGTGGGGAGGGGATGGGGAAGGAATGGGACAGTCATTTACCTTGGGCTGAGACTGGGCCTCAGGTGTTCCTCTGTTTTTCTTAGATTTGCCCTGCCATTTTTTTAAACTACTGCTTTCCTACATTTCCTGGGATTCTTTGGATGGCTTCCTGTACAAAGGCACAGCATTGAAAGGATAATTTCTGCTGTATTCGGGCATAAGAGATTGAAATTTTTGTTTTACCACTTGGATCAGTTTCCCTGGCAAATCTCTTTAGAACATCAGCAAATGAAGTGTCAAGAAGACATCTTCATCAAGTGATGCATTAAGAATTTTAGATTTGACATTGTCTAGCAGATTAAGGGATTTTAGACATGCATACCTGTGCATTAATGATCCAGTTGCTGCAGTTCTAGATATTGCATCAGCAGCATCATAAGAGCAGCTCAAAGAATGTTTAGTGACTCGAGTTACTGAGGAAAGCATGGAAAGTAAAGACTTAGTCTCTAAAGGAGTTAATTCTGCAATAGCCTTATTAATATCTGCAAACAATGCCAAAAGGTATTTGGACAAGTGCACCTGAAAACTAAAGCTGAAGAAAGAGAGGGGTCCTAAATGAAAGACCAACACGGATAGAGCTTTTAATAGAATCTAGAACAGAAGTTGCCATTAAAAAGGAATAATTAGAACATATAAAATATTAAACAATAACTATAAGAATCAATCAGAGGAGGTTGGAAGGGAGATTGGATAAGCAATTCACAAAGAAACAATGGGAGGATATATGTATGTCTCCCAAATATGCAACAAAATCTAGAATATTTAGGATTTTTGCCTGGAAATGCTTACATAGATATTTTTATACTCCAACTAGACTCCAGAGAATTTTTCCTCAGGTAGACAGTAAAAGTTGGAGATGTGAAGGGGAAGAAAGAGGTAATTTGGAACATAGGTTCATAGGTTTGTACTAGGCTATCTGCCCTAGGGCATTTATAAGCCTAGCCAGAGTGTATGTGGCCTACACCACCCCTTAGGATGAGAATACTACACCCTTTTAGGGTTTAGTTTACTATGCCTCTGTCTAGTAGTGACAAAGAGATGACCCCCGGGGTAAACCTACGATCTCCCATCCACTCGTCGAGATTTCTCTTGAATAGAGTCAGTGAGGGGCTCTGCCTAACATGGACTGGGATTCTGTTCCAGAGTGTAGGGAGCCTCTGGGTTATGAATCTGTCCCTCCAGCACATTCTATTTATTTCTGTGTTGAGGTTTAAGCCACTTGTTCTTGTGGCTCTGATGGATTTGGATTTTCTGAGGTGGAGCATGTCCATTAATTCAGGATTGGACATGGCCTTGTACGTCAGGCACAGATCACCTCTGAGTAGGGGTATGCGACTGAATAGAGCTGGAGTTTTTTCAGTCGGGCAGCATATGACATATGTTTAAGACCCTTTATCCTCTTGGTGAGGAACTTTTGGGGTCTTTCCAACTGCTGCAGGTGTCGGGTGAGATACATCCCAAATGGGGCATTGTACTCAATCATTGGCCTGATAAGAGAAGAGTACAGGGGCACAATGACCTCTCGATCTAGATGTGAAACCCTTCATGATAAGGTGGGCAATATAGAAGGTCTTCCTAACCACTTTGGCTATATGAGTGTCAAATGAGAGGTTACTATCAACCTGGGTCCCTAGGTCCCTGATTACCTCTTCCGTACTTAATGGATTACCGCCTATGTGGTAATTTGTCGGTACCTTGTTTTTCCCAAAGGGTATGACTATACATTTTTTGGCGTTTAGCTTAAGGCCATGGCTCTGGCACCAATTATCCATTTCTATGAGGCCACTCTGAAGGATGTTTGTGTCTGCTGGAGTATCAATTATGGCGCCCAGTTTGCAGTCATCTGCGAACTTTGTCAGCCACAATCCTCCTATGTTTGCCTGTACCTCGGAAAAATAAATGCCGAACAAGAGGGGTCCCAGGACTGAGCCCTGTGGGACACCGCTTGTGACTGGTTTAGAGTCTGACATAGCTCCAGCAACTCTGTCCCTGTGGGTTCTGTCCTTGAGCCAGTTTGCAACCCATCTTGTGACATATGGGTTTACATTTAAGCTGGTGAGTTTGTCTATGATGCCCGAGTGGGGTATTGTGTCAAAGGCTTTTGCAAGGTCAAGGTAGGCTGTGTGAACTGCCTTACCCTCATCAATGGCCTTAGTGACTGTTTCAAAAAAGTCGACCAAGTTCAGAAGGCAGGATCTGCCCTTGACAAAGCCAAATTGGGTAGGATCCAATGTCTGTAGGTCCCCAATGTCTTTGTTTATGAGTTCCATAATGATCCTCTCCATAGCTTTGCAGACCAGGCTTGTCAGGCTTATGGGGCGGTAATTTCCATGGTCCGTAGAAGCACCGCCTTTGTGAAGTGGGACCACTGTTGCCGTACGCCACTCTTTGGGTACGAATCCTGTGGTAAGGCTAAGATTAAACAGCAGCCTTATGAGTGGGTTTAGTTCCTCTTGGAGTTCATGTAGCACACAGCCCGGGACACCATCCGGTCCCATTGATGCTGTGTTTTTAGCTTTAGAGAGGGCGGCTCTCACCTGGGCATCTGAGATGTTAGGGAGGCTACACTCTGCTAGGATAGTTATTTCTCCTTTTGGAGTGTGGAGAGTTGGCAGGCTTTAAGGATTCCCTGCAGAATGCACTGTTATAGATACTGAGAGGACAGATTGGTCTGATGAGGTAGATGATTTTTCTGAGCTATGAAACAGAATCTGAATTGCCTAGACCTGGTAAGGCCTTGCTGTATAATTTAATCCATCTATAATTTATCTAATAATTGTGGCTGACAAAAAAGCAATTATTAGAAAATGAAAATCAAAATCTAAACCAACTAGACTGGAAGTAGTGAATACAGTAACAGAGATAAAACAACCGGAATTCAGATCTTTAGAAAAGGGTAGGAGCAAACTACATAGGAAAAAATGGGATTTGTGGGACCAATAAATATAAGGGAGGAATGAGGCCTGAAAGACAGCAGGACTTAAATGAGCTATGTAATGTTTCAGTGAGAAAGATTGGGTAGATCATAAGTGATGTATAATGTTTGCAACTGGGAGTGTGTCATTATGGTTTGTGATGTAAAATGCTTGTGACTAGGATTGTGTTTGTGTGGTTTGTTTTCATTTATATAAATGTATGATTGCCTATGCAGTACGTGATGGTTTAATAAAGATGTTTCTTGTTTAAAAAAAAAAAAAGCAAGAATTAAATCATGTATGCAACACTGCTTAGGTTATATGATACATAGTAATATATGTTATAATGTTTATGTTAATATAGTTTATTTTTATATGAATGTAAATTTGTATATCACAAGTGATAATTTAACAAAGGTGCTTGGAAAAAAAAAGAAAGAAAACTAAAGCTGAAGAAGTGAACACTTTTTCCTGTAGTTGTTAAAGGCTCTGCCATCTTTATCTGATGGTAAAGGATTAGAAGCAGTAAGAGGCTTACACCCTGAAGATTTTGTTAAAGAAATAAAGAAGGGCCAGCTCTAGGGTTACAGACAATGTGCTTTAAGTATCTTGTAAGATTTCCTAGAAGAAGGAGCCTGATGGTCAGGGGAAGCACTTGGCATGCTAAAGGCATCTTCTAAAGCCCAAACGGCAGGAGGAATAGCCATGTGTTTGGGGGGGGGGGGGGCTTCTACCTGTAAAAGATATTTCCTTATGTTCCCATTGTAATAAATCTTTCATCCTTCCTGTAGTGTCAAAGACAGACATTTCTTCAACAGGGAATCGGAAGAAAAAATTCTTCTGATTTTGATTCCAAGCTGTCATGGGAAGACACCTGAGAAGTGTAATCTAATCCTGCTTTTTCAATATCAGAATCACAGTTAAAATCAGGAGGTGGGGGGAGATATTTTCCTTTTGAAATGAAATTAAGATGGAGAAGCAGCATGATGTGACTGGAAGACCCTTAGCAAAGGTGAATAATTCCTCTCAATTGTTTAGAAGGGGTAGAGGGAGTAGAAAGGCGTTTAACCTTCCGAGTGTTTTTCTTTGGGGATTCTAAAGAGAAACTCTTGAGTAGATTCTGACATCTGGACCTCTACTGGGGAGCAAGGTACCTCTTTCTGAACTAAAATCTGTCGGATGCCATCAGACACTTCTGATAAGACCAAGTGCAGTTTTTCCTTCTCTGCAGAAGGTGTACATCTAAGCCCTGGAGGACATTAGACTTCTAGCTCTTAGTGGCTTCTTAAGGGACCTGAACCACAGAGATTGTAAAAAGCTGATGAGCGGTTCACAGGGTATGATAAGGTCACAACAGATTTGTCCATCAAGAGTCGGGAAGAGACAATACTATGGTAGGCAGAATGGGAACCTCCCTCATACTTTTTTTTTTCTTGGCAATCAGAAAGGAGACAACCAAAGTACCAGCACTAGGCTGTATAGATATTTGTGTGAGGGCTTTAAGCTGCTGGCTTTTAATATAAAGTTTGTGGAAGCTAAGCTGACTCCTTATTTTAGGGATAAAGGACAAACACTGAGCATGACCAGAAGTCATGTTCCTTTCCTAAGTAGAAAACACAAGCTTTGCAGGAGTGTTTATATAGTATCTGATGTCCATACAGATGATTCCCTTTTCTCTTACACACAGAAAAAAAACAGTACAAGTTTTCACAGAAATGTGAAAGGAAAATCCCTTGACAGGGAATTTATCTGCCTGTCAAAAACCGACCCCTGAACCACTGAGGAAGCAGAGATGACAGAGTCTGACTGGTCTCTCCAATGGCAAGAAAGTTGTGAAAGTCTGGTGCATCAACTTTTAAACTGGCAGGTCCTTGTGCCTCCACAGACAAAGGACATGGGAAGGCACACAGGAGAGTTAAATACTGTCCATACTCCTGATTCTTGGCAGGATACAAACCATATACCTTAGGCTACTGCAACAGAGATCTAATGATGAACATCACAATATTTACTGACCATACCTCAAACAAAACTCTGCCACAAATTCAGTGGCATGGAAAAGGTTGCCAAAGAAGCTTTCTTAATATCTAAAGGAAGTTATAACAAATTTCCCCATACAATAAAGTGTGTGTGTGTGTGTGTGTGTGTGTGTGTGGGGGGGGGGGGTTCTACTACTACAGTGGTATCCCTTCACAGAACTACTATTATACAAAATAAGCTTACATACACAACTGTAATGCCTTCTTTAAGAAGTCACTACAATGGTGCATCATGACACTTTGGTAGATTCTCATGTTTTTATCTGGGAAGTGGTTAAATTAAGCAAGAACCTCTTAACCCCTTATTCTAATCTGAACTCACTCCGATCATCTAATAAACTGCTAGTCACCTTAACCAAATCTAATAACCTAGCTGGTGATTCCCTCTTCTCAAATTCCATTGGTAAACACTGGAATCAACTTCCTACCGAACTTACTTCCATTGCTTCTACTGCTCTGTTTAAACAAAAGCTTAGAACTTACCTTATAAGCCACTGGATGTGCCCCTGCTCTAATCCTGATTGAAAGTTAATTTCCTAAGTTAACCCTCTTTTTCTCTCCCTATTGTTTTGTACCTCCTGCTTCTCCCTTAGTTCTCTTCCTCTACCATTTTTGGACCTCTCCCCTATATCTTTCCTCTATACGGCTATGACTCTATTCCAGAAACTATATATCTTTTATAAATCTGCTCTCTCCATCTATCATTGTTTCCTCTTCCTTGGTCTTGTACTTTCTCTTCTTGGTTTTTAAAAGATGTAATAAGCCTTAACATGTTGCTATTTAAATTGTCTAGGAATTTAAAGTCCTTTTCTTTTGATAATTATTTTCATTGTCAAAGTCCTAGCTGAGTGTAATCTGTTTTGTTATACCTCGTTGCCTATATGTGGAGCTTTTCTCCCCGGGCCTCTGCTGAAAATGGAAATATATCCAGTTAGACTAGCCCGGTTAACAAATGTAAAATAAATAAAATAAATAAGAATGATGCTCTGAGACCAGTACCTTCTATAAAATAAGGTCTACTGAAAATTACTGAATGACTTTGTTTGTGGCATGAGATCATATTAGATGCACTGTGTAATGCTAACATGTTAACAAAAAATATAAGATGAGTGATAAAGAAACTAGGTCACTTAGTTACAGTGAATCAGTGGATATTGTAAGCTGTGTGTTATACTCACCACAGCAGCAGATGTTCGAATACAGGTATCACTGCTGCAGTATCTTTTATCGGGTCTACTCTACAAGAACAAAATTTCACTTACCCAAAACACTAAACACAGAGACAAAAAGACCGACAGCACCACTACACCGACATCCTGGAAAACCGACCTATAACTCTAGGTAAGTAACGACTTTGCCATCTGAAACAAAAACATAAATTGAAGAAAAGCAAACCCACCTACCTAACTAAGTATACCGACTCCAAGATTGCACTACCATGGGGATAAGGGGCAAAGTTCAACAGGATGGCCAAGCGGTTACTTACCTGGAGTGGAAAGTCGGTGTTCCAAGATGTCAGTGTTGTGCGGTCGTCGGTCTTTTTGTCTCGACTTTGTAAAAGGCAGGTAAGTGAGTGTTCGGGTTTCTGAAGGGGACCCCTTTTATCTTACATGGCAATTAACCCATAGGTGTATGCCTGCCCATCTAGCCTGAAATCTAGAGATTTGACTGTCCCTACTGTGGGCTGGTACTCTTGTCATACAACAATAGTATATGATGACATCTAGGAAAGGAAAGCATCCCATGCCATCTTGCATACTGATTTATTTTATGAACAAAAGGACAACTAGAGCTAAAACAAACAAACAAAAAAAAAAAAAATATATATATATATATATATATATATATATATATATATATATATATATGCCTATTTTGGATTGCCACAATGACACCCTTCCTAAAGAAGTGAGGAAAGTAAAACCTGTAACTGTAGTCACCCTAGATGCATGACGAGAAGGGGAATGAAGGGTGGAAGTCTACATCGTGGCTCCTTATTAGAATGTTGCCACTCCAAATACCAAGTGCCAAAAAGCCAAAAAGCCAAAAAAAAAAAAAAAAAAAAAAAAAAAGAGAGAGAGACCAAAAATTCAGGAAACAAGCAAATCGCGAAAATTGCTCTTTTTCATTTAATCTTCTCTTTGAGGGTGGCAAGCCCACTGGTACCACCCTGAACTTTTATGTACCAATTCCGAGATCACCATACCTCGGAGAAAAGGAAACTTTCCAAGAAATGGAATCTTGGACTTGGTGTACACAATTCCAATCTTTTGGCCATTCATTCTCCATATTTTGAGACTCGCTCTCATGTGTTTCAACATTTCAAATTGTTACCCTACATTGCATCAGTGATCCCTGTATTCAAATATTTGCTACTACACTGAGTTCACCTCACAAATGTATCATGTTAATCACATGGATTCCTGATAAAGAATCAACTGTCACAGACATGAAGAGAATACAAGCAGCTGCAACTCTGACTATAGACATATGGTAGGGGAGTCAGCAGAACTACAGAGGCAAACTCATGCTTACTTTCAGAATAGGAATCAAGATTATAGTGTCTTTTGCAGACCATAACTAAATAGTTGTAGGAATTTGTTGCGGAGAAAAAAGATGGCCAAGAGTTATGTGGAATGAGCTGTTTCTTTCCACAGAACAAAGTGGGTTAGGATTACCATACCCGAACAGATACTTTAGAGCTATACAGCTAAGGCTCATACACGTAATACAAGCAGGAGATTATAAATCAAAGTTGAAAGAAATTATGTTGAAACAGGAAGTTTATGAAATAGAGAGAGAGTAAGATTTTGGATGTAGGCCTTTAAGGTGAATAAGAGCAACCATACAGAATATTATATTTATAAATTAGAAGAACGTATTTTAAGAACTAAGCCAACACAGGAATGGAGAAAGAAGATTTAAGGAATAGGGATGATGGTAACTAAGGGCATAGAAAATAGGTAAGAGAAGGCTGGAAATTATTGGAGAAAAATAGCAAAGGAGCTAAGGTATTAGGAGCAAATAACTAGGGAAGGGAGGCCAAGCAAAAGTTTGGACTGTGGGTTGGAGACTGGAGTACAAGCAGAGAGAAAATAAGAGGGGAATTGTAAGTGAAAGATTAGTTCTGGTTGAGTGTTTAGTTTAGTTGAAAACAGAAGCTGCTGTTTAAAAAAAAACATACAATTAGTAGGGCTTTTCAAAACAATGTACAATAAAATATAGTGGTATAAGTAAACTTACCACAACAGTAGATGTTGGAATTAATCATAATAGTAGTAGTCTAAGGTATATGGGTTTGTCCCTCCTGCACCAGCCAGCTTGTCAAAGCTGTGAATGCCTTTCATGTGCTCCCCTTCTAGGAGCACAGTGTTGCTGAGTGTAAAAGGCATCAGGAGGAGGAGAAGTGCTAAAAGCTTAAGAGCACTTTTTTTGCCTAGGAAAGAGGTAAGAGCCCCGAGAACGTGTGCAAGAAAACAAAGAACTATAGCCATACACAGAACATGAAAAATAACCACACCCTGGAAACACAGAGGAATATCCACAAGGAAAAGGGGCTGGAGGAAGGGATGGCTATTGCAACTGTGATCTATCAGAACATCTACTGTTACAGTAAGTTTATATACCCAACCATACTATGTTCATATATATCACTGTTGCAGTAGCCCAAGCTATATCATTAGATTACAATACCTTAAATAGGAAAATAGTGAGGGGTGAAGACCAACAGCCACTGGAGTATGGTTCTAGCAAAGCCTGTTCTGGACCTGGGAATGAATGCAGTATGTAATGCTTTGCAAAGGTTGCTGTACTTTATTGTGTGTATTGTACCTAGTCAATCACTGTAGCTAGTTATTACGTGCATATAAGTTAGTGAGCATGTGCAAGATCAGTGCCATTTTGTACAGTCTGTCAGAGTGCATGCAAGCATGAAAGGAGATGCACATGTAAGTGTGCTTGAAGTAATGATTCACTCAGCTTAAATATATGCTCCAGTTACAGCTCTTGATGTACTTATGTACAATAAACAATTTGAACCCATCACAGTGCCTCAGTGTCTCATTTGATACAAGAGACATGAGACATGGGATCCGAAGTGAAGCAACTTGCAAACCATGAAGCATGCAGTTAAAAGTCGAGGAATATTCAGGAGCCAATTCGCAAACAAGTCAGCGGTTATTCAAAGGTACTTAAACTCGTTTAAATGATTTTTCAGTCGCAGAATACGTGGAAAAGCATTTAAAATAATTGAGTCCAAAAACGATAGCCAGCGAGAGGCAACCAGTTAGAGCGTAAAAATAATCCAGTCTTGATCGTAAAAAATAAAATAATTCTTTTATTATGTGCACAGGTTAGCACTTTCACCAAAAGCTTCTTCAGACCTTAAAATCTTCCCTCCAAACAAGCAATTACTTATATACTGGTCATGTGATATTACTTCAATTAATCAATTAACTTGCTCAGCAGACCAATCTTTCCATAAGTTTAAAGTCACATTATCAAATATATAACAATATTGATATATTACTGAGCATCATAAGCTTTTTAAAACGATTAAGAAAAAATTTTAAGCGCTCTATTAAATATAGAGCACTACTAACAATATATACCTCATTCATACATATAAAACTTCAAAATATAAAATGCTTAAATGTTTAAATATATTCACAACTATAAATTTGTGTATCCTTTAAAAAGTGAACTGCACATTATATCATTGCTATCTATGTATCATTTATACGCTGATGAACATAAGATGCGCCGTATTAGATGGACAATACTCGGAACTCCTATCATTCGTCATATGCACCTGTCATCATATCAGCTCCCCAGAAAAATGCACGGTTTTATTAAGATTATGATACCATAGCTCATGTACCCATAAAACTCACTGATTTTGTCAGTACAAGCCATGATTGATATACACTAACTTTATATACTCTCACATAAATTTAAAATTAATGCACCTATTCTGTATGCTTTTAATATTAGTGTCTTATAAATAAGTTCTATTATATGTACGTTTATATTACAAGACCCTCTAAGAACCTGCCTCAACTAGATTACTATGGCTACCTTGTATATCATACTTTTCTCATCTGTTTATAAGAACATTCATTTGACCTTTAAGTTGACACTTGGAATTGTTACTACGCACTAGCTTTACTTTTCACCTAAATACGGAGGACTTGCCATTTCTCGCTGTATTAATGGTAAAGGTAATAATAGCACTTAACTGTTTTTGACATTAACTAATAACAATAAAAATTTTTTAGCCATAGTAATCTAGTTGAGGCAGGTTCTTAGAGGGTCTTGTAATATGATGCTTCACCAACATTATATAGAGTCATTCATATAAAGTAAGCAAGAGCTTGTCAAGTGCTATGCCAGCATTTAATGGCGTGCACCGTCCGTTAGCTTTGACTTTAATTAGTATATAGGGTTTGAACTTGACCATTGCCGATATGATTTAGTGCTAATCTCCTCTATGTAAGATGGCAAAAATGTCATGGGGAGTTGGCGATTCCAAGTACATCACGGTGGATGACTGTTGGTTTGATTATTATATTCGCCTTAGCAATGGAATTATGAGTGTTTGGTAGTGAATTGATAAGTCCCTAGGTTCCAAGTAAAATTTATGGGGCTACATAATGCCAAGGTTTATTTATATACATAAGCATTTTTTATATATGAATGGCTTTCATTTAAACTAGGTTTGAGCAGCACTATTTATTGTAGCTTATACCATATGTAATGTCCTCATGGTTGAATTTATTTTTAAAAAAAGGCATTTCAAGGGCATTCAATAGCTTTTTATGCATAAGCTTTTGTCTTATAATACATAGAACGTACATATGATAGAACTTGTTTATAAGACACTAATATTAAAAGCATACAGAATAGATGCATTAATTTTAAATTTATGTGAGTATATAAAGTTAGTGTATATCAATCATGGCTTGCACTGACAACAAAATCAGTGAGTTTTATGGGTACATAAGCTGGGGTATCATAATCTTGATAAAACCGTGTATTTTTCTGGGGAGCTGATATGATGACAGGTGCATATGATGAATGATAGGAGCTCCGGGTATTGTCCATCTAATACAGACCATCTTATGTTCATCAGTGTATAAATGATACATAGATAGCAATGATATAATGTGCAGTTCACTTTTTAAAGGATACACAAATTTATAGTTGTGAATATATTTAAACATTTAAGCATTTTATATTTTGAAGTTTTATATGTATGAATGAGGTATATATTGTTAGCAGTGCTCTATATTTAATAGAGCACTTAATTTTTTCTTAATCGTTTTAAAAAGCTTAGGATGCTCAGTAATATATCAATACTGTTATATATTTGATAATGTGACTTTAAACTTATGGAAAGGTTGGTCGGCTGAGCAAGTTAATTGATTAATTGAAGTAATATCACATGACCAGTACATATGTAATTGTTTGTTTGGAGGGAAGATTTTAAGGTCTGAAGAAGCTTTTGGTGAAAGCGCTAACCTGTGCACATAATAAAAGAATTATTTTATTTTTTACGATCAAGACTGGATTATTTTTACGCACTAACTGGTTGCCTCTCGCTGGCTATCGTTTTTGGACTCATTTCTATTTATTTTTCAGACAGCAGAGAGGCATTTACTCCTATGGGTGTGTTAGTATTAACTGTTACGTTTGCATTTAAAATAATTACTGAGATGTATCCAAAATTGCAACATATTGATAAAAATCTTCAAAATAAATACAAAAATGTTTGAAATAATTTCCGAAGTGTTAAAAATGTATGAAAAGGCCAAAGCTACCACATTTATTCGCAACATACTACTTTTTCGCATTAACTGAAACTTTTCGAGGTATCCAAAGTGTCCAGAGTATATGCAGTGTTAAACTAAAGTCTTTTCAGAGAAACTGTTGTGCATTTGAGCATAATTACAAGTACCTGGTCTATGCCTACATTTAAACATATTTTGTTGTTATGGCAGAGGGATTTCGCAGACCTGGACCGCTGGTGTTTGATAATATTATTGCTGAGAATTGGACTAAAATTTGACTTGCACATTCATCAAGCAATTAAGAAAACTAACCAAAAACTTGGCATGCTATATTGCAACACTAAATTGCTCTCTACAGATTCTAGACACACACTTGCCCAAGCCTCCTCTATGGATCACCGGTCCTCACCAACCTTCAATCCTGTCTACTTTCCAAGTTAGAACAAACCTATAATAAAATTGCCAAATTTGCATCCAATTTTCCTAATCCTACTCACCCTTGTATAGCTCTCCATAAGTTACAATGGCTTGAATTCTCCCACCATCTTAAACTATCCCAACTATTTTATTTATTTTTTTATTTTACATTTGTTGACCGGGCTGTTCTAGCTGGATACATGTCCATTTTTAGTACAGACCCGGGGAGAAGAGCTCCACTATGAGTATAAGTAGCAAGCAGTACAGTACTTACATAGACAAGAAAAACAAGATTTTACTAGGGTTGCCACCTTTTCAAATGGCCAAACTGGGACATTTTCGGGACACACATCCGATTTTACAGGCCGACACATACCCATGGTCAGTACAAAGGATAGAACTTTACTTTTTTGCCTAAATAAAAGCTTATTCCTGTAGCAGTTTAGTTGCTTATTCTGTTTCTTGTAACATTTAGATATTTTAGATACAGAAATAACTATTTTATGCAACTATTACATAAAATATGGGACGTAATTATGTCCTACAATCTCAGGACATTTGCCATTTTTAATATTTTTTGTCAGGACACAACTGCCCAAAGAGGGACTGTCCCTCGCAAAGTGGGACAGGTGGTAACCTTACATTTTACATAACAGTGTAGAACTAAATATGTTTTACAATCTTTAACAAGCTATAGTTCCAAGTATTTCTAAGGTAGAGACATGATTACACAGTAGAGATTTTGCAAGTTCAGGCTCTGCAGCAGATTCAAGGAAGGGCAATGTTAGTAGTGACTTTAGTAAGTTGAACAGAAAATACCAGTGACGTACTAAAATAATTTACAAGTATTCACAAGCTATAGGTCATTATATCTCTAAGTTAGAGACAAATATATACAGCAGAGAGCTTGCCAAGCACACTTTAGCTCGGTAGCAGATTCAAGGAAAGGCAAAGTTAGTAACTTTAGTAGGATGAACAATACACATTTTATCTACATTTTATCCACTTCATATTACACAAACCAACTCTGTTTGTTCCTCTCTCACTAATCTGGTTACCTACTATTCCCCACCTCATGCACTCTGCAGTTCAGAGAAACTTCTTCTAGAAACATGTACATCCAAAAATCAATATAGGCAATCTCTTATATAAAACATCCATAACAAAAATCTGGAACAACCTCCCTCTAACTTGCAAAACATCACACAATCAAACAGCTTCGAAAAAGAAGTAAAAACACTACTTCCAGAAAAACTGGATCTGCTCCTGTCATGATCCTACTTGACCTCTCTTATATACTTAATCTTAAAGAATTTCTTAGCTCTAAATGATACCTCTTTATATGCTAACAATTATGATGTAATTTTTATTTCACTGTATGTTATCACTATGTTATTATGTTAACTGAATTTGTTTTTGGAGCTTTTCTCCTCGGGCCTCCAGTGAAAATGGGCTTGTGCGCAGTGGACCAACCCAGTTAAATATGAAATAAAATGAAATAAATAAAAGTATGACATTTTCATACAGGCTGCATTTTCTGATGAAGACACGCGCACAAGAGCATTCATACTTCTTAATTTAGCTGGCTCGGAAGACTGAGAGAGAACGTTCATTTTTGTATGCACCTGCTGTGTATGCAGGGGAGGGGGAACCACCATATTGTGATACAGGCTGAAACGCGGGAAGACCCTGAGTGCTTAAAACATAAATTTAGAGAAATGTGTAACCCTCAAATGAATATTACAACGGAAAGGCACATGTTTTACACACACAATCAAAAGCCTGGTGAAACTATAGCAGCATATATTCCCAAATTAAGAAATAAAGCAAAAACATGCAGATTTGGTGATCTGAGAGATTAAATAATAAAAGATGGGCTTGCGTGCGGTGTTAATGATGCAGTGAGAAAGACTTTGCTTCAAGACACTGATTTAACGTTGAGCAAAGCCACTGAGATTTATCAAATGTATGAGCTTACAGAAAAGCATACAAATATGCTTAGGAATGAGAAAATCAAGCATGCAATGTTTGCCAGTGTGAATGCTGATAGTGTACATAAAACTAAGATGAAAAAGAAATATAAACCAAAGGGTGTGGTAGTACCCAAGTTTAACTATAAACCGAATGGGGCCACAACAACCATCCTATTAACTGTTGTAATTGTGGAGGCAGTCATGAACCTAAACAACAAAAGTGCTTAACTTTTGGTCAGCAGCAGCATCATTCATGTAAAAAGTGGAATCATCTTTGGAAGTCTAAGGTGGCACATACTTTTATTAAAGAAGAGCACCCGAAGAAGCAAGTAGATCAGATAGAGAACTGTGAGCAAACGTTCTGTGTTGATGGTGTCTCTGTGACTGATGAAATAGTTAAAACAGTAGATTATCAGTTGGCAGCAAACAGTGAAATATTTTGTACTGTTTGGATTAATGGGAAACTTGTAGAGGTTAAAGTAGACACTGGATCCAAGTGCAATATTATAACAGCACAAATGTATACTAAAATAAGAGCTAGTGAGAAACTTGATTCAGCAATGTGTGCTAGTTGCTTATGGTGGTGAAGAGATTCAAACTGATGGTGCAGTAGTTCTTACATGCAATTCTGCTCAGAACAGCTATGAAGAGAGTTATGTACTTACCATAACATGGCATCTGTGCTATCCTGTGTCATTATCCATCATAAATGGGTCTTGGATCGGAGCCGGCAACTGTCAGACAGATCCAGAGCTCAAGCTCCTTCCCTTCCCATAATCCCCTGCTATCTTCTAACCCTCAGATCGAGTTTGCTAAACCAAAGTAACTGCACAAAGATCAAAACATTCCAAATACCAGCCACGCCAGCTTGCCAAAAGCCCCGAAGGAAGGGGGAAGGAGGGAGGGAATGTGATGAATAATGACATTGGATAGCACAGATGCCAAGTTATGGTAGGTACATAACTCTATCTGATGCTGTGTCATTATTCATCAGAAATGGGTCAGAGTCCCCAGCTATGTACCCTGGGTGACCTAAAGGAAGGATATACTGGAGCACAGAGGAACGAAAGGAAGCTCTGTTCCTAGACACTAAGTCCAATTTGTACTGCAAAATGAAAGCGTGTGGATTAGAACAAGTTGCAGCAGCACAAATCTCATCCAGGGAAAGTTTAGCCAAGAAAGCAGAAATAGCAGCAACAGACCTACTAGAGTGTGCCTTAACCGGTCTGGATAATTCTAAATGCCTACTACCATAAATGTAGGAAACACAACTAGCAATCCACCTGGAAATAGTCACTTTGGAAACTGCCTGGCCCTTTCTGTTTTGAGAGAAGGCCACACAGAGCTGGTATGACTTTCTAAATTCCTCAGTCCTTTTCAGATAAAAACCACAATTGCCTGTGAATGTCTTAGAGCAATTAGGGAAAAGACAGGTAGTTAAATCGATTGACTGAGGTTAACCTCCGAAGCCACTTTGAGAAGAAAGGAAAGATTTGTTCTAAAGGATACCCCAATCCTTATGAAAGATCATGAACGGAGGCTTAATGCTTAGGTCTTGAAGTTCCAAGGCCCTTTTGGCAGAGGTAATGGCCACTAAAAAGGCCACCTTCCAAGCAAGGAATTTGATATCACAAGAAGCAGCTGGTTCAAAAGGCTTCTGCATCAGGGACTACAGCACCAATGTCAAATCCTATGGCAGGGATGGATCTTTAATAGGAGGTCTAAGAAGAAAAACTAGTTTCAGAAAAATTTTGCACAAATTAGAAGAAAAGGTAGACTCCTCGTTCAGATGGAAATTAGAAATGGCCACTAACTGGAGCTTAATGGTAGAAAAGCTGGCCGCATCCTAAAAAAGGGAAGATAAGATCAGTAAAATATTAGGAATAAGGGCCAAAAATGGATCCAGATTACGTTGTTTTGCCCAAATAGAAAACCTTTTCCATTTACTGGAATAGACCTTCTTTGCAGATGGCTTTGCAGGAGCCAAGATAATGCCCTTCAATGGGAAGGAAGCCTGGACTGCGAAAGGATTACTGGAACTGGAAAAATCATGTAGTTAGATGAATGTTATAGCGATGGGGAACTGGAAGCCCCCAGGGATGGGAAACGAGATCCGGAATGGATCCAGTATCCAAGGCGGATACTTCAGATGGGACCTTAGGAAGGAGAACCATGGCTGGCGAGGCCAGAAAGGGGCAATGAGAATGAGAAGGATCTTCAGGCGATGAGCTTTCTGTAAGACTTTGGGTATTAGGTGAGTAGGAGGGTATGTGTAGAGGAGACCCAGGGGCGAATCGTGAATTACAGCATTCCTAGGTGACTCCCCCACTGGATGGATCAGGAAAAAGTAATTGCAGAATTTGTGGTTGAATGGGGGAAGAAAAAAAATTGTACCATGACTGACCCCAATGGTCAAATAATTGTCTTGCCACTGATGGATTCAGGGATCACTTGTGATGGGCTCTGTAGAGTCTGTCGGCCAGCACGTTGGAACCTCCGGGAATACGAGTTGCAAGAAGAAAGCGCCTGGAAGACACCGCCCATTCCCTCACTCTCATGGCCTCTCTGCACAGAAGATAAAACCGTGTTTCCCCTTCCTTGTTGACATACCAGACCAATGCCATGTTGTCTGTTTGAATTGCTATGGTCCCCACAGGGAGGCCCTCCTGAAAGACTTGCAACAGTAAAAGGACTGCTCTCATATCTAGGAAGTTTATGTGCAATCTGGTCTCTGTGGGGGACCACATGCCTTGAAATGCCTCCCCCACCGCAACAGGGAGGCGTCCGTGGTCACTGTCACCTTGGCCGGGTGAAGACAAAATTGCCTGCCTAGAAATAGGTCTTGAGACTGAACTCACCAAGTCAGATGATTCCTGCACCCCTGAGTCAACTTTATCGTCATGGACATGGGGTGAGCCAGAACTGACCACTGGACTGTCATGGTCCACTGAAGACCTTGTATGTGATATCTGGTGAGGGGAACTAAATGAATGGTAGCTGCTATCGAACTAACACTTGGAGAATCAAATGAACTGACGGGCATGCTAGCTCCAGCAAGAGAAAGACCTGACTTTGATTGAGTTGAATCTTGCGAGAATGTAGAGCTGCAGTTTCCAATACCGTGTCCAGCTGGACCCCCGATGAACTTCAGGTTTTGGCATGGAACAAGATTGGACTTGGGCAGATTCACAGTGACGCCTAGATGTTGGAAAAGGCTGAGGATATACCTGGTGGCCATTGATAGTAGATGCCTCCTGGGAGCCATAAGGGACCAAATGTCCAGATACGGGAAGATTTGGAAACCTTGCAGCCAGAGATGAGCTGCCACCACTGCCATGCATTTCGTAAATAGCCGGGGGGGGGGGGGGCTGCTGCGATGAGTCCAAAGGGCAGGGCTCTGAAGTGGTAATGACTGGCCCCCTAACCAAAAGCATAAGTGTCTCCTGAAGCACCTGTTGATCATTATATGACAGAACGCATCCTTGAGATCCACTGAGCACATCCAATTGTCCTTGCACAGGAAAGGCAGAATGGACTGAATAGTGACCATGCAGAACTTGGACTTTTTGACAGATTTAGCTCACTGAGGTCCAAAATCAGATGCAGGTTCCCGGTCTTCCTCAGCACCAAAAAGAAGTGAGAGTAAGTTCCGGACCCGTGTCCTTTTGGGACCTCTTGGATAGCTCTATTTTGAAGAAGGTCTTGAACTTCATAGGCCAACTCCCTTTGGCAGGCTGGAACATCTGGGAGAAACTTTCGAATTGGAGGGGGCTGAGAAAAGGGAATGGAGTAAAAGTACCTTGCTAAGGTAAGGGAAAGCAGCTCCTGTACTTTTCAAAAAAAAGCACCAAACCAGGCATGTCCAAGGGTCAGCTTCTGGTGATTTCTCCTGTCCACCTGGTGAATCTGGGCTTACTGGGGCAATGCAGCAACTGCCTTATGTACACAGACAACCCTCTCCTCCTACCACCCAACACTACAACCTGTGAGAGATGCACTTACATAGCCAAACTGGAAGCAAAGCTCTCCCCACCCAAGACTGTGCTACAGTCAAGAGAAGGTGGTTAACACACGCACTACACCTCAAGCAACACATAGCCCTTATAAACTCACACCAACACCCACACATAGCAACACTAAATCCACATATGTGGAGGCCCTTAACTGTAACCTGCCCAAGCAATAAGGACCTCCAAAGCTTTAACACAAACAAAAACCAATCCCAACCAAAGTGTCACATAGCTCACAACACCAGTGTGCCACCCAGCAACAGCCCCTAAGGCAAGACAATGTACCTAACACTTTAGTCATAGGTGACTCTATAGTCAGGCACACTGATGTCCCACTCACCAGGATGAACAAGGAGAAAATTACAGTCAGCTGCCTGTCGGGTGCCAGGATCCACCACATAACTCAGGCACTCAAGTCACTCCACAAGTACAAATATGACTCTGTCATTGTCCATTTTGGAGTGAACGACTTGAGATGTACCTCCCTGGACTACATGAAAAGAGACATGGAAGAGCTCTCAGATCATGTGGCCCAGGCAGGTATGACCCTAGCCCTGGGGAGCATCCTGCCTTCGCCCAGAATGATACCACAATATAAGGACAAAATGATTAACTTCAACAATTGGCTAAGCTTCTGGTGTCATTCAAAGGGGATCCAGTACCTGTCTGCCTGGGATGACATGATCGACAGACCACGATGCTTTGCCAGAGATGGTCTGCACCTGTCACCCCTGGGATTCAGGTTACTGGCTAAGGCTCTTGCTACCCCTATAGTGCCTTTTTTAGGCAAAGTTCAAAGGACAAAACTACCACCGTAACAGGTACAAGCATGCAAAATCTTAAGGTAATGCTACTCAATGCTAGAAGTCTAAATCTCAAAATGCACTATCTCGAGGAACTCCTAAAAATGGAGAACATCGATATCTGTGCAGTAACTGAGACCTGGTTCAAGGCTCCAGAGAGTACCCCTGCAATACCAGGCTACAACTCTTAACACACTTTTCAGCCAACAAACCAGGATCGAAACACTAAAGGTGGAGGAGAGTCCATACTCACCAAGTATATTCACACCACCAGGTTAGTTGCCCAACACAATGAGTCTGAAATTCTTCAGGTGCAATTAACACTAGGTAATACTGCAATCCAAATTGTAGCTTACTACAGATACCCCACCATGCCCCAAGATTCTCACTACACCTTTCTAAACATACTGGAAAATATTATTATACAGCCAAACACCCTAATAATGGGTGATTTCAACTACCCTGCCATTAACTGGGAATATTACTTGTGTACCAGCACCTTTGCCCAACAGTTCTTGGAATTCATAGATTCCAATGCCCTGGATCAACTAATCCATAGTCCCACCAGAGGCTCCAATATCCTAGACCTGGTCATTACCAACATGGGAAATTGATGCTCCACACCTATGGTCACCCCTTCGTTGGTCAGGTCAGACCATAAGCTAATCACCTTTAACATCCACATCCCACCCCCACCCCCTAGTAAGGAAACCTCCATAAAAAAACTTCTCCAAAGCCAACTTCATGCTACTCAAGTCAGAAGTTACAAACTTCATGACAACCATGCAGACGGGAACTGAAAGTTCGACTGCTGAGTCCTACACTAAGGCACTGTATGGGCACATCCACTCATGCATGAATTGTGCCATCCCAAATAGAACCAAGATGCTCGCCTCCAAAAAAAAGGAAGCCAATCTGGTGGTCCCCTGTCATAAACAAACTTTACAACAAAAGGAAGAAACTGTTGCAGAAAAGAGGAAAATCCCAGGATGCAAAAGCCTCCCTTACCAGCCTCAGTAAGAAGCTGAGATCCCTCATAAAATCCTCCAAAGCTAGTTACGAAATAAAATTGCCAAAGATTCCAAAGACAACCACAAGGCATTCTATAACTATGTCAAGAATCTTAACGGTAATGCTCAGATCTGCTCTGAGCTACAACAGAGCAGATCTGAGCATTGCCATTAAGATTCTCATATCTGCTCTGAGCTACAACAGAATGGCATTAAATATACTGATCCCAAGGATATTGCCAATATCCTGGCAGATCGATTCAGTGCCAACTTCACCCCCTAAATGGCCCATCTCAACACCGGAAGATTGCCAAATTCCGGTAATAACGGCCACACAGGTAAAAAAATGCACTCTCCAAAGCTAAGAATACAACATCCATGAGACCAGAGGACATCCGAGGCTGTGTACTACATGAACTATAAAATGAACTGGCACCTCACCTATGTGTCAATGTTTAATCATACCCTCACCTCAGGCTTCGTGCCCACTGAGTGGCGCACAACTACAGTTATCCCACTCCACAAGGTGGGGATCCACCTTGGATCCCGGGAAACTAACGCCCCATCAGTCTGACAAGCCTAATCTGCAAGGCCATGGAATGTACTATCATGGAACTTATAAACAAAGACATTGGCAACCTTCAAACACTGGATCCCACTCAAGTTTGAGTTTGTGAAGGGCCGAGCTTGTCTCCTGAACCTGACATACTTCTTCGAATCAGTCTCCAGAGCCGTGGACGAGGGTAAGGCAGTCCACACAGCCTATCTGGACCTTGCCAAGGCATTTGACACCATTCCCCACTCTGGAATCATAGATAAACTTACTAAGCTGGGCATTAATCCCTACGTCACTCGATGGGTTGCCAACTAGCTTACTGAAAAAACCCACACTGTAAAATTAGCTGACTCCAAATCCAGCTCCAGACAAGTGGAGTACCTCAGGGTTCAGTCCTGGGACCTCTCTTGTTTGGCATCTACTTCTCTGAAGTACAGGCCAACACTAAGGGACTCTGGCTAACAAAGTTCGCAGATGACTGCAAACTGGGAGCCATTACTGAATCCCCAAATAATGTGGATACTCTACAAAAGGGCCTTACAGAAACAGATGCTTGGTGCCAGAGCCATGGGCTCAAGCTCAATGCCAAGAAATGTATATTTATCCCCTTTGGGGAAAAAAAACATGTACCTGTGAATTACCACATAGGTGGCAGTACACTAAACACCGAAAGTGTGATGAGACTTAGGGACACAGGTGGACAGTGGTCTCACCATCAATAACCACATCACCACAACAGTCAGGAAATCCTTCTATGTGGCTTTTCATCCAGAAAAAAGGAGGTCACTGTCCCACTGTACTCATCCCTCATTAGACCCATTATAGAATACAACGCTCCATTTGGTATGTACTTCTCAAGACATCTGCAACAACTGGAAAGGCCGCAGAAGTACCTCACTAAAAGAATCACAGGCCTAAAGCAGAAGCCCTATGCTGACCGCCTTAAAAAACTCCAGCTATACTCTGTCGCATATCGTCTACTCTGCGGTGATCTCTGCTTAACATACAAGGCCATGTCAAACCCAGAACTGTTGGACATGCTAGATTTAAAGAAATCCCAATCCCTCAGAGCCACACACTCCAAGGATCTAAACCTTGTCATCACAATAAACAAAACATGCTGGAGGGATGGGTTCCTGACCTAGAGACTCCCCAGACTCTGGAATAGACTGCTCATACATGTCAAGCAGAGCACCTCTTTGGCCCTCTTCCAAAGGAACCTTGATGATTGGATGGGAGAAAGGAAATTCACCCCGGGGATCACGTCAGTTTCCCTGCTAGACATGGGTCCAGGGAACTAAATAGTGTAGGAAGAAATAGCCAGGGAATTGTTATGGCTAGGCTTGTATAGGCCCTAGGGCCAATAGCCTAGTACCAAACTATGAACCCATGGAAATAATTTTTATCTTGCAGGGGATCCAACCCTGGCTCTCACAGCCCCTATGGTCGCGGGAAGGTGATCTCCTCCAAGCCAGATCCAACTTCCTGAAGGACTGAGGGGGGGGGGGTGGACTTTCAATTATAACGGTATCTGACAGAACTGTCGGATCCGACAGCCTGGTTGGATCCGAGGGCTTGGACGGCATGCAGGTCGGATCTCTGACAAACTGGCCAGATCCAGGGACGGCTTGTGTCTGCTTGGATCCAAAGGCCTCCACTCCATGGAGGCCTTGGATCCAAGAGTCTGATCTGAGGCTCTCAGAACAGCATATCTTGGATCTGAAGCCGAAGAGGCTGGACTCTGATCCAGGGATCTGCTATCAGAGAGCCTTGGCTTCTTATAATGAGAGGAGGAGGAAGGCTCTTTTTAGGTTCCTGTGTGGGCTTGGAAGGGGAGTTCAAGGGCAGAGGACCACTCTGAGCCAAGCCCTTTTGAAGGAGCTTATTGCAGGGCTATACGAGGACCCTGGGGTTGAATGCAACACAAATGTCGAGTTCTACCTTCAGGTGCTCCCACCCTAAGCAATAATGACACTCCTCATGTGAGTTGGAACATGGCATCTTCTGACCGCATGAGGAGCATCTCAGCTATGCCAGTACAATACACACGCATACACGTGCACCAGCTATAAACAACACAGATAGGAAAAAAAACTTTAAATAAAACTTGTAACTAAAACTATTTTTTTTTTCTTTTTTGTTTTAACTACCATAATGGAAAAGGGTGGGAAGCAGGAAAACATGGCAAGGGGAAGGGAATCCTGTCTAAATAACACGATTAGAGAATGGAAGGGGAGGTAAATAGACTAAACTACTAAAGATGACTTAAAACTAAATTATAAGTCAAAAAAGCACTCATCTGAACAGCTAGCCTGAGCTCTGGGATCACGTCTGAGTATTTCAGTAGCAAACAAGATCTAAGGGTTAGAAGGTAGCATGGGATTATAGGAAGGGGAGGAGCTTGAGCTCTGGATCTGTCTGACAGTTGCCAGCTCGGATCCAAGACCCATTTGTGATGAATAATGACAAGAAAAACATCAGATCTTGCAGTTTTACATAGTGAAAAGACATGTGCAGTCACTATTAAGCTTCAAAGACAGTTTGAGATTGCTACTGATTTCATTTAATAAAGAGGTCCACCATATAAGTCTGGACAGCAGCGACAGTTTTACACAGAATATTTTTAGTGAACTGATATTCATATTTTCACAGACAAGTTTTCTAAACTTCCAGTCACATATTCCATTAAGTTAAACCATGAAGTAAGCCCAGTTGTCAGACCATCAAGGAAGATCCCAGTATTAACGCAGTGTGGAGTAAAGGCAGCAGTTGACAAAATGGTGAATTTGGGTATAATTACTCCAGTAAAAGAACCAACTGAATGGGTATTCTCCATGGCCGTAGCTCATAAGAAAAGCTCAGACGATATTTGAATATATATTGATCTGAGAGACTTAAAGCACTTAAGCGTCCTCATCATCCAATCTGCACGACAGAAGTAGTAGCCACTCTCATGCCAAATGCCAGTCTTTTTTTAGTCTTAGATGCAAAAAGTTCCTTTTGACAAATTTTGCTGGATCACAAATCTTCATTGTTAACCACTTTCAGATACAAATTCTTGATAATGCCTTTCTGAGATAAATTCTGCTAATGAAGTATTTCAACATGCGATGGAACAATTTTTTTGGTTATTCATGTGCTATTACAGTAGAAGACAATTGTAGGGGGCAATGGTGAAGATGAACATGACAGAAGTCTCAAGAATGTTCTAGACCATGCTCGTGAAGTAAATCAAACTGAATCCTCAGAAATGTAAATTCAAATTGAAAGAAGCTACTTATGTGGGTCATTTGTTTACCAGTTCTGGCTTATAACCAGATCAGTCTAAGCAAGCAGCAATTCCTGAGATGCCAGTTCCAGAAAACGTCATATCGTCGCAACATTTTCTTGGTATGGTCAACTGTTTAGTAAACTTCATTCCAGACCTGTGTGAGCTTTCAGCAGCCTTACGTGAGTTGACATGCAAAAATGTAAACTGGTCCTGGTTGGAACACTATCAAAGAGCATTTGATATTCTGAAACAGAAAAGTGCCAGTCCACTCACACTGAGATATTATGATGTTCACAAATCTGTAATTCTTTCGTGTGATGCTTTAAAGTATGGTCTTGGTGCAGCATGTCTTCAAGAAGGCATAACAGCATAGCCTATGCATCCAGAACTTTAACCCAGAATGAAATGCAGCATGCACAAAATGAAAAACAGCTTTTGGCAGTAGTGTTCACATGCTTGAAGTTCAATGATTATATTTATGCAAACCTTTTTAGAGACTGAACACCAACCTCTACTGACAATTCTGAAAAAGCCAATACATACAGGACCGGATTCACGATGGCTTGCACGGAGTCTAAGAGTAGCGTAAGACTCCATGCAGCCATCATGTCCGACGAACGATCCAGGAACAGCCTGTAGGGGCGTGTAAGAGAGCTCCTAAAACGGCTCTTACACGGACAGGGCTGGGACATGCAAATCACCTCAATTGTAGGCGAAAGGCATGCAAATGAGGTAGATTTGCGATTCAGGAAACCCGAACCTGTCCGAGTAAGAGCAGTGTTATTTGCAGAAATGTACTCAGTTGACAACTGAGTACCATTCTGCAAATAGTAAAACGGAGCCTTGACACCTCCAAATAAAGGTTGCATCCAGTGCAGGAAGCATGCCAATGGCCAAATATATGGCCACTGGAAATGTTCCCAGATGCAAAATTAAAATAAAAATATTTTTTTTACTCCGACTTCCGATGTTTAAGCATAGCGCAGCGCCGCGCAAATGGGCTGCGCTCTAAAAACCAGAATACTAAAAATTATAACCCACAAATGTGAATTTTATAGAAATTGTTAATGTACAATGCAAGGGAATGGCAGGCTGAAGACAACATGGCCACCGAGTAGAGGTTGCTAAGGGGGAAGCTCAGTCTAAGACATGTAACCAAGCATTAGTAGGCAATCCTATGTAAATGAGTGTTAGGATAGTGAATCGCTAGTTTACATAGCAAATGAGCATAGTCAGTGGAGTGTAGGAGTAGGATATGGGGAGTAACAGAGTAGAAGATAGGTGACATCACGAGGGGGGTATGTTCGAAAGAAGTGAAGCTCATTGGAGCAGAGTGGCATGTGTCCGCTGTCAGTTAGACATCATGGAAAGAGGTGTGTCAACAGGTAGGCTAGGGAAAGGCAAAAAATGGAAGGTGTATACCGTGGATAACACCAAAGTTTCTTACTGAGCGTGCATGCGCACGTGTAAATGCGAGTAAGACAGAGTGCGCGCGTGTAAGCGTGAGTGTGCGCGTTTAAGCCGGAGTAAGCATGTCTAAGGCTGTTTAAAGAGTTGAAAGCGCGTTTGCGCTGGTGTGCGCGCGTTAACCAGAATAAGCAATGTTTAGTCCATGTAAGCATGTGTGAGCGCGTTAGCTGCTGTGTGCGTGTTTGCGCTTGTGTGCACGGCGCTCCCCCCCCCAGGAGGAAACAGAAAGGAAAAAGGAAGCACAACAAATAGTAGGAAGCTACCAGGGAGTACTAGCAGAGCTAGCAGGTGAAAACAATCAGAATCAGGCAATTACACAGGATGTACACTAACCCAGCCCAGCCTAGCACTTAAAACTCTGCCAACAACAGTCCATTATTTTTCTCACAACAGACACTGCAGTAAGCTAATAGAAATGAAAATTGAAAAAGCTTTACTGAGACAAAGAAATGTTAGGGGCTGCCATTGCTGTTATAAGGCGACATATGCAACATGCTGAGGGTGGTGACAATGGAAATGCTGCTGGATAACCCACAGTGAGGAGACGGAGAAGAGTGTACAGGCCCAGGGTAACCTACCAGGGGCTACATGAGCTGGAGATAGTGGAGCGCTATAGAGTGGACAGAGACCTCCTGCAGCAAATTGTTGAGCTGTGCAGGCCATGCCTCACACACAGAAACAACAGAGGGGAACCCATCCCAGTGGAAACCAAGATATGTGTTGGCCTAAGAATATTAGCAACAGGTACCTTCCAGAGACCAACTGGTGATATGATGGGGATATCACAGGCATCAGCATCCAGGGTACTACACCAGTTCCTGGATGCCATGTCAGCACATGTCGGTGATCATGTATATTTCCCTAATTCCCGTGAGGTATTGGCCAGCAATATACGCCTCTTCCAGCAAATAGCGGAATACCCTGAGGTACTGGGTGCAATAGACCACGCACATACGCATCAAAGCACCATCCGGCGAGCGGGGTAGGGTCTACTTCAACCCAAGGGCTTCCCCTCCATCAACTGCCAGGTCATGTGTGATGCCCAGGGAATAATACTGAATGTGTGTGCAGGCTGCCCTGGAAGCTACCATGATTCCCATATCTGGCATCTGACGCAGCTGTACCAGACATTTGCCAATGGGGACATCCCACATGGTCACCTATTGGTGGATGCTGGCTATGCACTGGAGCCATGGCTGATGACACCCATCAGAAACGCACACACACCTGAGCAGGAACGCCATAATGAGGCACACGTACAAACACGTAATGTAATAGAGCGTGTGTTTGGGCTGCTCAAGTCACGGTTCCGGTGCCTGGACACATCTGGTGGAGCCTTGCAGTACTCACCAACTACATGTACCCAAATTGTCATGGTATGTGCTATGCTACATAATATGATCCTGCGAAAACAGCTGCAGCAGGACCAGCATAGGCCTGGGCCAAACAGGCCCCCACCATTTCCAAGGCCATCACAGGCACAGCGTGACTCGGAGAAGGAACAACCTGAGCCTGCCCCAGTAGGTAGAAGGAGGCGTGCCCAGTATGCTTTGGCCTTGGCAAAGAGGCAACGCATATCACATACACTGGCTCAGTAGGAACTCTGGAAATGATACCCCTCTCCGACTCGCACATAAAGTAAAAGGGATGCCTAAGTTGACACTACCTGCTTCCAAACATGTGCAGGGAGTGTAGTATGTGCATCCGACATAGGCAGCCCTGCAGCAGTACCTAAGGCATGAATGCCATGTGTTAAGCAATATAAAGCAGTGCTAAACAGCAATTACCACCATGTATTATATGCAAACAAAATCGCACACACCAACTAGCACAACTGTGGTCAATGTTCAGTAATATTGGGCAACGTCCAGCAATGTTGGTGAATATTGAGCAATGTCGGACAAGCCTTGTCTAAGTAGGGCATAGCTGAACAAAAGCCAACATGCTCATATTTGCTTAACAGGCCCTTAAGCAGTCTGGTCTGCTCAGTATGAAAATATAAAGCAGTGATGGGCCTCAAACCCAGGATACTGTGCACTATAGCCAAAGTACTGAACCACTAAACCATGACAGTATTGCAGTGGTCCACCTGTATGACGGAATGTTGATAAGTCTATGCAAAGTATTCCATGGAAACACTGCAGGCACAGCATAATCCTTGTTGAGTTATGACACAAAGGTGAGTCCTGCAGTGAGAGCAGAACCTGACGTCCAACACACACAGTATAAATGTTAATATTGGTCATGTTCGCACACATCAGTAAATGTAGTGGACCTCAGATAGCAACATACTGAAGGTTCACACTGGGCATGCTCACATAAATGAGACAAATGTCAGGAAACAAAACATGTAATGTCAGAACTGGGCATGCTCACACACTTAGGCTATGTCTGAGTACAGCGGTGGGCCACGCATATCTGGCAGTTGCATGTGTTAACCCAGGAACCTGTCACTATACAGCAATCAGCCCTGTGCACACAGTTATATGACAACAGACACATCTATAATATAGTGGAACCCTGACATAATCAAATATGTTCTGCAGATACTGAAGTTCTTCAAGGAAACTGGTAAAGCAAAGATGATAAAGACCTGCAAACAGTATCAGCAATAAACATTGTGCATCATGAACATAAGCATAGGTTCAGAGGTCGATACTAGGATATCTGCCCTAGGGCATGTACAAACCTAGCCAGAGTGTGTTTGGCATTCGCAACCCTGTCACATTACTACACTGTGTGTGTGAATAGTAGGTCACACATGATAGCCCATGTACGTTTATGCTAGTATGCCTCTGTCTAGCAGGGACACAGAGGATATCCCAGGGGTAAATATACAATCACCCATACAGTCGTCAAGACGTCTCCAATCAGTGGGTGGCTCTGCCTATGTGAAACTGTGATTACATTCTGTAGTGATTGGAGCCTCTGGGATAAGAATCTGTCCATCCACAATGTCCTATTAACATCTGTGCTGAGGTATACGTCCCTACAGTGTGTAGCTCCAAGGGAGTTGGATATCCTAAGGTGGAGCATGTCCAGTAATACTGGTTTGGGTATAGCTGTAAACAACAGGCACACATCATATCTGAGTAGCTGGTAAGCGACTGAGTAGAGCTGGAGTTACTGCATCTGAACTATACAGGGCATCTGTGTGAGTCCCTAGATCTGCTTGGTGAGGACCGTCCATGGCCAGTACAGTTGCTGCAGGTGTCAGGTAAGGTAAACCCCAAATGTGGCATTGTAACCAAGCATGGATGTGATGAGTATAGGGGCACAATGACCTCACTCGATCTAGATGTGAAACCATATGGGATAAGGTGGCACACATAGCAGGTGTGTTCAACCACTTTGGCAATGTGAATGTTAAAGGTGACAGTACGAACAAGTGATGTCCCCAAACCCCTAACAACCCCTACCATATGTAATGGAGTACTACCTATGTGGTAATGTGTGGGCATGTTGTTACTCCTAAAGGGGATGACTATGCAACTAATGGCATTAAGCTGTAGGCCATGGCTCAGGCACCACTCATCCATCTCTGTGAGACCTTGATTGAGTATGCATGTGGCAGCTGGAGAGTTGATAACGGCACCCAGTTTGCAGTCAAGTGCAAACATGATCAGCCATATTCCCCCCGTGACAAGCCTGTACGTAAGACAAATATATACTGAACAAGAGAGATCCCAGGACCAAGCTGTGTGTGATGCCATGTGTAACTGGTGTATAGTCAGACATGGCACCTGCAATCCTCACCATGTGGGTGCTATCCCTGATCTAGGTATCAATCCATTGTGTGAGATATGTGTCCAAATTGACGCTGGTGAGCCTATGCATAATTGCCTAATGGGTTATTGTGTTGAATGGTTTTGCAAGGTTCAGGTAGGCTGTGTGGATAGCCGTCCATATGTCGATGGACCTGTTAGCCATTTAAAGAATATCTACAGGTTCAAGAGGCAAGATCTGGCCACAACAATGCTGAAATGAGTAGGTTCCCGATGTCTATGTGTAGGAGTCCTATGACAATATGCTCCACAGCTTTGCAGAACAGGCCACATAGGTTTATAGGGCAATATTGTCTGTGGTCCGTTGTGGCACCAACTCTGTGGAGCAGGACCACTGTTGCAGTACGCCATTCCATGGGTACATATCCTGTGGTAACTCCGATATTGAACAGTGATGTAATCTGAGGGTTGCGTTTGTCATGATGCTCGTGTATGATGCAGGCTGGGACACCATCTGGTCACATTGATACTGTGATGTACGCTGTGGGGAGGGAAGCACAACCCTACCAACTGTGGTATGTTCATGTGCGGATCATGGTTACCCCTGTGTGATGTCAGGGAGGTTATACTCTGTTGGGATGGATAGTTGCTCCTTAGGGGGGATGGGTGGGAAACATCTGCACTGAACCTGTTTGCCAGGATGTAGGCAATGCCAGTGAGTTCAGGGTAGGTTTAGTCAGTATGCAGTAACTCACAGCATATCAGTGAGTGTCCACCCAGGTTCCTGATATAACTGAAGAAGGCCGTGTGATGGTCCTACGTGTCAGGTGTAATTGTCTGGTAGAAGCGGCCCTTAGAAAAGTCCATGAGTGATTGTAGCTGTCTGCTAGTACAGATCACAGATGCCTTCCCTGTCTGGGATTGTGCTCTATCATGTAGTAGCGTCCTCTTGACGTTGTACAACTTATTAATGGCTGGGGTCTACCAGACAGGTCCCCTGCCATTGTAGTAGTGGGTCTTGTTGTTATTTGGGAGAGCACAATCCATGTTGTCCACTAGGTGTCCATAGAATGTGTATGTAAAGGATGCAGTAGTGTGAGCCGTATATGCCACTGTCTCAGGATCTCTGAAGGATACCACCTTGCTTCGGTGAAATGAGATGTTGGCTCATGAGAAGTTCACCAAGATTACCCAGGATGGGTGTTTGGAGGGTATATGTATGTCCTGTGAGATACATGTATGTTCTGACCTTACCAATGAGGGGTATATCGCTGGTGTGGAACACAGAGTCCCCATGTTGGTGATGAGCAGGTCCAATATGTATTCCCCCTTGTGGCTGTGCTGACTGGTTGTGCCAAAGCATATGAGTCCACAAATTGTAGTGACTGCTGGGTGAGGTTGTCGGGGCTTGAGTAGTATCCCCTGTCAATATGTGTGTATATGAAGTGTATATGAAGTCACACAATATAATGGTGTCTGTGGAGACCTGCATATTCTCCATAGTTCCCACAAAAGCCGAGTGTGGTTCCCGAGTTTGGGAGTGTGTTCTGTAGCAGGCAACAAACTGAAAGGCAGTATTTCACAATGGTAGTTGTCTATGTATGGTCTGTGATGCTTTGTGCAGTGCTACTAACCTGGAGGTGTGTGTATCTGTGATGTATATAGATACTCCCCATAGTTGTGTTGTCTGTTCCAAGTCTTGTTGTCAGACAGCATGGTATGGAACATGACCTGGTAGTGCTGGTGTGCATAAGCGAGCCTGAACCAGGTGTCTGTCAGTGCACATATATTGCTCTCCTCCATACTGAGGAGAGTCCTGAGTGGCCACAATATGAGGTTAACACAACTGTTGTTGAGCAGCATTACCCTTAGTTTCATTTAACCTGTAATGTCTATGGAGGTGGGTTTGTCTTCTGAGCCCTGAGTAAAAAAGGCACTCTGGTGGTAGCAAGAGCCTTAGCCAGCATACCAAAGTCCAAGGGTGACAGGTGCAAGCTGTCCACAGTGAAGCTACGTGGCATGTTGAGCATGTCACCATATGCTGACAGACACTGTATCCCCTATGAATGAAACAAATGTGTTAGCCAACTGTTAAATGTGATATGTGTGTCCGTATACTGTGACATCATAATTGGTGGGTGTAAGATGCTAGACAAGGTCAGGGTCATACTGGCCTGGGCTACATGATCAGAGTGTACCTACATGTACCATGTCATGTGGTCCAGGGAGTAACGTCTGAGGTGACACACACCAGCATGGACAATGATGGTGCCAGTCTTGTACTTGCTGTAGAGTGACCTGACTGCCTGTGTTATGTGGCAGATCCTGGCACCCAACAGACAGCCCAAAGTGACTAATCCCTTGTCAGGGCTGGTGAGTGGTACGTCAGTGTGTCTGAACATAAGTGTCGCCTATTACAAGTGTATTAGGTGTGTGTTTAGCCCGAAGGGCAGTGACTGTGTGGCACACAGACATTGTGAACTTAGTGATATGTGGGTATTGTAGTGGGGTAGCAGGTGTGTGTGTGTCTGCTTTGGAGGCCTCTGCTGCTTAGGTAGAGTACATTTACAGCATCCGAGTATGTCAATGTGTGCTAATGTGGTTTGAGTGCTGTTGCTAGAGGATATGTGAGACTGATATGTGGTGTGTGTGGTTACTTTCACCACCTGATACACTGTGCCAGTCATGGGTTGAGAGACTTCAGCTCCCTGTATGTCTATATATAGGTGCATCTCACACATATATCTGAGTTTGTCGGGTGGAGGAGAGGCTTGTCTGTGTACATGAGGCAGATGTGACAATATCACAATATCCACCAGCTGGACTGAAGAGTACACACAAAACCGACCCCTGGACATGCCAGGATATTATCATGACACACTCTGTAGCCTGATCACAAAGGATCAGTAGGGTGTTAAGCGTGTAAAAGAGTATAACAGGGATTAGTGCTTATGTTCGTTAGTGTGTTGTAAAGAGGAGCTGAGAAGGAGTCCAGACTGAATCATGGCACCTCCTTCCGCTATGTCATAAATATCAATGTACACACATATATGTCAGGAGTCAGGGCCAACTGTACCTGAGTGTCAATGCCGACATCATGACAGACAGGCCCATATGTACATACCCATACCCCACTGGCAATAGTCCACATCATCATACCAGGAGATATCACATGTAGAATGGATGAGCAGCTACCCCCACTGCCAAAAGCATGGCAGCAGGTGGAATACATTGATTCACAATATGTGTCATGCACAAACTACAGAACAAACAGATCATGTACCCGAACAGTTAGCAGAGCCGCACCCCCTACACAGGATTTGGAACCGTTGAATGTGTCACAGCTACATATGGCACTCCCCACAAGTGTTGGTGCACAACACACCATGGGAAGTCAAGTCCAGTACGCCTATGAGGTCTGATCTGCAAGGTCATAGAGTCCATCATGGTTGCAGTCATAAACAGAGCTATTGGAAGCTGACACACACAACCCTACCAACTGTGGTATGTTCATGTGCGGATCATGGTTACCCAAACATGCTAGACTGTTTGCAAGGCAGCCACCCAGGACATACATCAATGAACACATCTACACATGTCACATAGACTTTGAATAGCCCTTTATCAACATCCCAGACACATGTAGTATCCACAAAACCAAGAAGCTGTGCATAAATATGTGTTGACATATGACGGAATGTCAATGTGTCCACAGATAGATCACACAAGGTAAGGATACTGAGGTCATGTTCAAGCTGTTGACACCTGCTGACCCACATGGACCATTCCTGGAATGGCATAAAACACGTTTTTCATCTAAAATTCAGACTTCATCATATATTTAAGTACATATTTTTACACATACATCAAATCTTATACATTTTTAACATTGTTTAATATTACTATCAAATATATTTATATGTTAATTTTTATATATTGTTGATAATTTTATACATATTTATTAATGTATATATTTATTAAGATACTATCTGAGATATAGAGACCCGCTTTATGGAAGACTTTTGATGCTCTCTCAATTGGAGAGTTATAAGCTTTATTTGAAGCATGAATTTAATTTTATTTTTGTTAATTTTGGAGTTATTTTCCTGAAGACCTCTAGAGGGTGCTGTTGTATAACTGCTTGAAAAAAGTTGCTATGTTTATTTCTGTTTTTTAGTTTTTAGTTTTCAAGAGATTATATAGGAATCAATCTATTTATCCATATTCACATTAGTTGATTCAGAATTATGCACATTCCTCAAATATGTATTATGAAATATTATTATCAGATATTTACTGTTTTCTATTAGAGAAATGGTGTTTTAATGTCAGAAAGTTGTATGTTTTTAATATTCATGAGCAAGTTTCCCTATTGGGTGGTTTGAATTAACTGTCTTATCCTATTTCATATAAATTACGAGATGAATTGTGATTAATTGTCTGATGAAGTCTGAATTTTAGATGAAAAACGTGTCTGTTATACTCGTTACGTTTTATGTTAATAAACCTTGAATTTGTTCCTGAGCTGTCCGGTGCACCGCTTTTCTCATTACAGTGCTTTCCGTGGTTATAAAACAAAGTGTACACACATCATGTCCAGTGTGATTATGTCACCATCCTATAAATACAGCAGGAGAAGGGAAATCAGCTAGTAAAGCAAATAGTGTGCCGTGTTAGTGCGTCTCTCTCTAGTATCATAACATAATTAGGTAGGGGTTTGAATCCTGCAAACAGTGAGTGAGTGTGAGTGTGTGTGTGTGTGTGTGGGGGTTGTGTGTATGTGTGCAATTGTCTTTGAAAGGAGTGCCCTTTTTGGACACTGGGAAAACACACTAGAAGATGTACATTCCTCTTTGGAAAGACTGATGATGTCACCATCCTAGAAATACAGCAGGAGAAGGGAAACCAGCCAGTATAACGAATAGCGCGCCTTGCTAATGCGTCACTCTCTAGTATCATAACATAGGTACGTAGGGGTTTGAATCCTGCAAACGCTGACTATGTGTGTGTGTGGGGGGGGGGTGTATGTGTGCAATTGTCTTTGAAAGGAGTGCTCTTTTTGGAGACTGTGAAAACACACTAGAAGATGTACATTCCTCTTTGGAAAGACTGATGATGTCACCATCCTAGAAATACAGCAGGAGAAGTGAAACCAGCCAGTATAACAAATAGCGTGCCGTGCTAATGCGTCTCTCTCTCTCTAGTATCATAACATAGGTAGGTAGGGGTTTGAATCCTGCAAACGCTGACTGTGTGTGTCTATGTGTGTGTGTGTGTGGGGGGGGGTGTGTGTGTGTGTGTGTGCAATTGTCATTGAAAGGAGTGCCCTTTTTGGAGACTGGGAAAACACACTAGAAGATGTACACATTCCTCTTTGGAAAGACTGATGATGTCACCATCCTAGAAATACAGCAGGAGAAGGGAAACCAGCCAGTAAAGCAAATAGCACGCCGTGTTAATGAGTCTCTTTCCAGTATTATAACATAGTTAGGTAGGGGTTTGAATTCTGCAAAGTGTGTGTGTGGGGTGTGTGTATGTGTGCAGTTTCCTTTGAGAGGTGTTCTTTTTTGAAGACTGGGAAAACCCAGTAAAGGAGGTACATTCCTCTTTGGAAAGTCTGATGATGTCACCATCCTACAAATACAGCAGGAGAAGGTAAACCAGCCAGTAAAGCAAATAGCGCACCGTGTTAATGCGACACTCTCTAGTATCATAACATTGTTAGGTAGGGGTTTGAATCCTGCAAATGTTGACTGTGTGTGTGTCACTGTTGGTCAACACAGTGTGGGTATATATATATATACACATACTTGTAAACAGCCAATGCTGTACATATACATGCACATATATGCAGATATACTGGCCACCTTTCATGGTGGGAATATCAATTATGGAACAGTTGTGAGACATACGATTATGTAATAATATTGCACAGTGTTGTGCAGAATACATTTCGCTATCCTCAGGCCGTATAGCCGTAGCAGACTTCACTGGCTGTAACTCAGTCCCACAGCATTTAACCACCACATGACATATACCTGCACTGCTTGCTGTTTTCAAAGCCACACACTACAACCTACATAGATATGTGCACATAGCAACCGTCAAATACATATACATGTCCAGCCTTCACTAACAGTTGCAGTATGTTGCAGACAAGCTGATATGCCTGTGTGTTTCTGACTCTTCCAGGCCTCAGATACTCTCGTGTATATATTTGAACAGCCTCAGGGAAAGGTACATATAACTGGGATACACCTGTCATATAGTTCAGACATTTTGCAGTTCAGACTTTGGGTGATTCAGAGCATTTATATTACTACACCTTTTCTGATGTGCAAGCGGTGTCTACTCTCATTTATTGACATTTGTTATTAAGTGAGATTCAACACCTTTCTGCCTACTGTTAGTACATTCACAGGGAGTCAGAGGGGCACAGCTAACATTTGTTTACAAATCAGTGTCATCACTGTAGAGCAGTCACTGTTGGGAGGTCTGGCCTGTGACCTATGCAAATATGCCAGTGTTTATCCTGCCCTTATACTGTGTGGGGTTTGTAAGCTGCTACTGTAACCTTATTCCCTACTAGCATGGCTGATTCTCTTTTCACAGTCATGTCATGCAATTCAACAACACCTGCTGGTTAAGGCCCACAGTACAAGATTTGTGTTACGGCATTCCTATTTTCCCTTTATATTCCCTCATAGTAATGCATGATATATTTATTACAGCAACAAGTTATTGTATATCTGTTGTGGCTCAGTGGTAATTCATGCAGTCTAGTGTGTCCAAGGTCCGGGGTTCGAGACTGACAGGGGTATTTTATTTTGCTGAGGAGCAGACTACAGGCCTTGTCATACAGAGTGACTAAGGCACTTTTAAGCAGTTGTAAGCGGGTTTGCGTGAGTTTGCACGACGCTTATCTACGCTTAGCTAAGCGCACACAAGAGCATATCCGCTGACTACTGCTTAAAAGTGCTTACTCCTGCTAACACCCGCGCTAATTTCTTTTAAAGAAAAGAAAATGGGGAAATAGGAAAGTGGTGAAAAAGGGGGCACAAAGAGGGTAGGACAATAGGAAAACAAGCTCGGGATGTGCAGGAAGGATGTAGGGAAGGCCCATAGCTGCCCAATTCTTTACCAGCAACAGCTGTGCATATGTTAGAAATTTAAAGTGAAATTTGAACCCTTCCACCCTTGAGAGAGGAGTGAGGACAACAAAGTATGTTGTACAGCCAATTGTAATTATCAGTTTACATGTCCAGCAGACGTGTGAGAAATGGGCAGCTATGTATGGGGCATAATTTTTTTGCGGGCACAGATTGCCCTTTTTTTTATTTTTTTTTCAGGTAGGAGTGGAATGTGAGGTAAAGGAAGTAGGAATATTGAGGGAGGTGGGTTGGGGAGGTTAAAAGACAAGACAAACAAGATGCATACAGGAGCGGAGTATGACATGTGGTGGGTACATACAATTGATGGGGACGGATGCTTGGATATCGCAAGCCCATGAGCCCACAGATGGCAACAGTGGAACTGAGATCCTCACCCATGGGAAGTTACCATTGTGCCTTCACAGCCCAGGCAGAGGCTGTGCTGGGGGCTGGATAGGAGGGGCAGGCACACCCATGAGTTGCGCCACTCTCGCCTCAAGCTGGCGTAGGGGATCAGTCACGAAACGCCTGATCTCACTACGCACCACAACCCGGACCCTTTGGAGGGTGAGTGGAGGCTCTCCTCCGGCCACGCTTGCAGAGGGGGGGGGCAAGCCCCATCCCCTGCAGTGCTTCCTCCTGAAGGTGGCACAGGGCCACCGGAGGAGGAGGTCCTAGGCTGGGCACTAGTGCCAGGTGCAATCGCCAGCTGAGGTGGGAGAGGTGGGTCCACTGTGACTCGCCTTCCCTGCTGTCCTATGTTTAGCAGTATTTAATGGCATTTTGGGTTAGTAACAAACACCATTCCAAATTAGTTGTAACAGCATGCATTAGTATTCCCATTAACCAAACACACATGAATTCCAAACGTTGAACAGCAAGCATAACACATGCATATTTAGAACAACAGTGGACATTCCAACAGCATGCAGGGTTGATTGGTGGCAACGGGCCATCAGGTTTGGATATGTGAACAGGGCACATGCATCAACGTACATGCAGATATGTATAAACCAACAGGACAAATGTCCATATGAATTAATTGTGAATAGACATACCCAGTTTGGTGTGGAATGGCATCATTTGTGAACATAACATAGGATGGTAAAATATTACCAACTTAAAATACCTATACGTATTACTGTACATTCCTACTAGCTGCAGATATATATCCCCTACATGTATTAGTACAGTTCCCTGTATGTAACCTTAGAAATGTTGGTGATGGAGATGTTACTGCTACATTAATATACATTCCATTTGTATTCATATATGTTCATATCTGACTGTGTTCAGGTAAAGTATCCTGCTACATTTGAACAGTTACGTACAATTCTAGCAACACACTGACATTTGTGGGATCACAAGCACAAGCTGCTCATGTACCGGATTAACATGTACATACTATACATGAAACAGTTGAGGACTATAAATATTCCTCTGAGATACTGGCATTCCCATCAGCCAGTTTATATGGGCCTAGACAACTGTGGATGTTCAGCATTTCATACATCCATACTATCTCCATAATGCAAGGGTACAACAACATATCCAAAATGTGGGACGGACACAGTCCAGGTATTGCACTTTATTAAAAACATTTCACTCTTTGGTTGTGGCTGTCTCATTCATTTCATTATGTAGTGCATGCAGTATACCTTTATTCCAGACTTCTTGCACCTTCTACTGGTAGCTTCAAACTCTTTCTCACACTCTCTCACTTATTTTATATTTACATTTCAGGATGGTGCTTAATTCCAGGCTTTATTAACATTTATTACTGGCTTACAACAATCCTTTCCAGCTGACTCACTTATTTCATATGACAGTATATACAAGGATGTATTCAAGACTTGTCTGTCCTTTATTGATGGATTAGAACATTAATTTTCAGGCTGAAGCAGTTATCTGATATTACAATTTAGGTGGTAACTCTATTTGAGACTTGTTTACTCTTTATTAATGGATTACAATACTCTTTTTCAGGCTGCATCACTTATCTGATTTTAGAATACTAACAGAAGCTTTATTCTAGGCTTATTTGACCTTTATTACTGGGTTACAACACTGAACTCTTTTACAGGCTGTCTCACTTATATTCTATAATAATACCAGCTGAATAATTACTAACCTGCCTGGTGGCGCAGCCTTAACAGCCTATCAGCATAGGCTTGCCGATTAGCGGAACGAACACCTGCAGCTGTAATATAAATGAAGGGATATTGGAACATACATATCCATACTATAGGCTAGGATAGCATTTCTTACATACTTAATTACATGGATACTTAGTAGTGGGGCATTGGGCATATGACGGGCCTCCTGGATCCATCGGTTCAGTTGGTCCTCCTTTCGACGTTTCAGGTCCGCATGGTGGTGACGGACCTGCTCACCAGTCCTGGGAATGCCTGTGGCACTGGTAAGATCATGTGCCAACTGGTTCCACGCCTCTGCCTTGTACGCTCCCCATTGAACCTGGCCCTGCATGAGTCGGCCTTCATGTTGGTGGACTAGGAGCCAAACCATATATTTAGACTCCTCAATGCCCCACCTTTGCGCTCTAAAGCGATTACCTTCTCCGACGCCAGCCATCCTGACTGCAAGTGGGTACCACAATCAGTTATGGCAAGTATTGCCGCCTATGGGACTTAAATATGCCGCATTTCCTACACCTTTTTGTGACTGGCCGTTTTTGAGAATTCTACGCTGACTGCAGACCTGCTTAGTAATCGTTAATCAATCATTTCTATGTATATGTACGCTAATAGTGGCTGTTTCTCCTAAGCTGTCATGGCTTAGTGGTTCTGTGCTTTGATTATGATGCACAGGGTCCTGGGTTCGAACCTTGCCACTATTTTATTTTAATACTGTCTAGACAGGCTAGGGGGTCTGGCTGCGTGTAAGCAACCTAGCTCTACGTTGCTCCACGGTGCACTACGGTACCCTGGTTGGCGCGGTGTGCACGTCCGCGTAAACACATTGCGCTGGGTAAAGCGCTTTTAAACTTTGGGCAACTCTACTGCACTGGGTAAAGCGCTATTAAACTATGGGCACCTCTGTTTAGCTGGGTAAAGCACTATTAAACTCTGGGCACCTCTGTTTAGCTGGGTAAAGCGCTATTAAACTATGGGCACCTGTTTAGCTGGGTAAAGCGCTATTAAACTATGGGCACCTCTGTTTACCTAGGTACAGCACTGCTTAACAGCAGACTATTATATATCTGGGTCCTTTATAAATATATATTTTGTTCACTGATACATTGGACATTTCACTGCTTTTAATTAAATTTTAATCATATATGTCTGGTATTATTTCAAATTCTGATTTAAAACATAAATAAGAAGGGGAGTGGTGGGACTCGAACTGTGAATGCCTCCTCTTTGTGCATATGCTCTACCATTACACTATTGCAATTTGGATTAATTTGCATAAGTAGTTATTGTATGCTCTTCAATATCACAATTGCTAACTGTGGTTAAGCAATGGGCACACTCGCGCAAACAAGCGCAAATACGGGCAGCTATATCGTGGATTTAAAAAAAAAATATTTGTTACGTTTTATAACTGTGATGGGGGTTTACAGTGTCAGGGAGTGTGGTGTTGGGTGCAAGTACATTTAAGCGAACTCACTCTTGTCTGTTGACACTATGCTTTTTAAAACCTTGCAGGGGCGCGGACTTTTAGACTGCTCGGCAGTCGGACACGCCCCCTGCTTGCCTACTCAGTCCATGTAAAGTTACGGATGACTCAGCGTGCCCTCATGAATATTCATGGCACTCTGACGTCATACTGTTCAACTGCAGCCTCCGATTAAGACATATTAAGTCTTACATGGAGGTTTCGTGAATCCGGCCCACTGTCTCAGCAGGCTTGCAACACGAGTTTAAAACTGCAAAAGTACAATTTCAATAGAGTCTATACTAAAGGCAAATATCTCTACCTTGCTGATGCTTTATCGAGTGCACCCAGACAAAAAAGAGAACAGCATGACAATGAGAAAGAAGACTTTGAAGTCATGGAAGTGAAAAATTTTTCCTCATCATGTCTTGATGAACTCAGAAATCATAGCCTCAGACCCAATTCTCCAGAAGCTGCAACATTTTATTTGTCAAGGATGGCCAGCATGACAAATTAGTTCACCACTCGACATACAGAAGTATTTTCCTTACAGTAATGAGCTCACTTACAGTAATGAGCTCATGATGGAAGATGGAATCACCATGAAAGGTCATAGAGTGGTAATTCCTACAGCATTACGACAAGAATATATCAAAATTTTGCATCGTGGTCACCCAGGGACTGATTCAACCAAATGAAGGGCAAGAGGCACAGTATTTTGACCTTATATGTCAAAAGATATAGAGAAGGAAACTCTAGCATGTTCAATTTGCAATAGTACTAAATCCCAACAACAAAAAGAACCACTTCAGCTAAACCAGATTCCTGAATTACCATGGTCGTGTTGTTCCTTACATTTTTGAATGGCATGGTCAACATTACTTAGTGTTAGCAGTCTCTTACTCGAATTGGTTTGAAATTGACCTTCTTCCTAACTTAATGTCTAGCACTGTCATCATGAAATTGAAGAGATTTTTTTCTGCCCATGGTAGTCCGCACACAGTCATTTCTGACAATGGTGCACAGTCAGCAGTTCAGGAAATTTGCTGAGTCTTGGGATTTTTTTCCCCATGTTACTAATAGTCCTGAGTATCCACAGTCCAACGGATTAGTTGAGTGTGCACAGTTCAAAGTGTGAAACATTAGTTGGAGAAATGCAAGAGTGACAGTACCAATGTTTTTCTCAACTTAGTCAAGCTCAGAAACATTCCTCGAGATATCTTGCTTGGTTCAACTGCTCAGAGATTAATGTCCAAATAGACAAGAGAAACTTTACCGATCAGTAAACAATTGTTAGTACCAAACATGCCTCTCAACCTGGAAACATCAAAAATCTGGACAAGGCCCATGAAAAATAGGTACAAATCTGTAAGCTGATTAATGTAAAATTTGCATACATAATTAAACAACCCTGCCCACTCCAATGGAATTGTGGGATACCAACTCTGAAACACAAACTGAAGAACAGAACCAAAATATAGCACCAGAGTCCCCCTGCAGCCATTCCAATGTCCCGTTACCTGGCTATTTCACCCCATTTACCATAAACACTAATGTGTGCATCCTGCTTTACTTCTACAATGATTTGGATTTTAGTTTTTTACATTTTATAGCACAATGCGCCAACACTAATAGATATCTGTTAAACAAAGCAATACTGTCTAACAATGAACATAGGCTTGGCATTAAAACTTCTCTACCCTTGAAACTCACATTCATTGAAACAGCATTGAAACCCACACCACATCCATCTTGCACTTATTTTGAATTTGGGTGGGGGGGCAAAAGACCAAAAACCAGGGACACATTTTAAACATTGCTTTTACCTGTACCCAAGGTACAAGGTTTGAGCCCGAGTACCTCTAGCCACCAGATGTATTCCACTGGGGGCATTTTCACACAGACACACACAGATACACACACACACACCGCCCTAGAAAAAGCCAAATGGCTTCTCATAAAAGAATGATGTAACCTACTGTTGGGAAGCCAACTCTGCAAATGTCTCTGGCTTCAGTTTCTGATCAATATGACTGCTTACTCTAAGTTAATGCACTAATTTGAGAGATGGTACTGCTCCTTCTCAGATTATTGTATCTAAATGCTCCTCTTGCCTGATCTCATTAGTGAAACCTAGTGAAGGTGATCCTTCCAGTACAGTTTCCTACAAATCACTATTACCTAAGCTGATTGCAGTGAGTGAGTCTATGCATACTTAAGCAAAATCACTGCAGCAATCTAAGGTATTATATCACAAGTTACCCTTAATTCCTCTCTTATAGATTCTTTGGGGCCTGGGGAATTACAGTACCACTGCTATTAAGGGGACTTTGACCCAGGCTGAGTGTGGGGGGGCTCTAATCTCCACTCTCTGCACCCAGCTCCACCTAGTCCAAAACTGTCCTGCACTCTATAGTGCATGCAGGGAATATTAGTTTATGAATTTATTTATTTTTCTTCATCTCCCCTTGTTTAGTAAGTCCACAGATTTGTTTAAGCTATAGTGCAATGGAAGGTGAATCTGAATAGATAGGGGTGGAAGTATGGATATATGCTGTTTGCATTAGAAAAGGAATTTAGGAAATACTAATGAGTTTGAGATAAGAAGCATATCAGCAAATGCTTAACTCATCTCAAATGTAGTACTAGGGGATTCCCTGATAGAAATGTTATGCTGCATATATTTCTTGAGAAAGACTTGTGTGGTTCACTACCATACACAATTATGTAAATAAGTTTCTGGTTCTGAGTTAACCTAGTTCAAATCAGTAGCATAGTTTTTCAAAAATAAATACATTAGGCATCTAATATTCTAAAAATCCATGTTTATACTTCAAGTTTGCCATATTCTCTATAAGATATATTCCATTTTCTAAACACACTGGTAGCATTTGAACATTGCACTGTGCTGAATTCATATGAGAAGTAATATCAAAACTGGCCAGAAAAAAATCTTACATGCTCACAACAAAAGTGTTCGGAGATGCTTTACAGGTACAAGAAAGAAAGAAGAAAGGTAATCCTATCTAATATCCAATTCTCTTCCTGTGTGGACAATTACCAATATCCATTTCTGTTCAAGAGTCTTGTTGAACTTATATGATACTTTGGATAGCTTCAAGACTGTATTCTGACCTAGAGATATCATACATGTGACTAGTTTGCTACAAAAAAATGAAAAACATTATGTGGCTTTACATTATCCTAATGCAGAAAGAATACTCTATTAACACATTTGTAAAATCAAGAAACACAAAATCTGATACATTTTCTAATAAGAACTATTGTACCTGTCACAGTAAATGACATTAGCAATGCAGTGAGTGTTTTTTTATTAACAAAGTCTCAGATTTGTTTTTATCAGTTACCCCTATTCTATCTTCTGGAAACGTATCACACAGAAATGCTTAATATCAGTCCTGGGGGCTTGCTGAGACACACACACACACACACACACACACACACACACACACACCCTACCTTAGCGCTGACTTCCAGAAGATAAGTCCGACGATTGTACTGGCTCTGCATGGCAAAATTAAGTAATCCTGTGCTCTGCCCGCACGGCAGAAAGTAAAGTACATCCACATCCTGTGTTCTGCCCGAACGGCAGAAAGTAAAGTAAATTCTGTGTTCTGCCCGAATGGCAGAAAGTAAAGTAATCCTCCTCCTGTGTTCTGCCTGACGGCAGAAGTAAATCTTCCTGCGATAGACGCATGGTAGCTTAGTAAAGTAAATCTAACCGTAGTCCTATTCAAACAGATGCGCAGCATGCTGATGGAGCTGATGTCATTGCACACGTAATGACGTCACCTCCGAAAGTGTGAAAATTTAAAAAATAGATCCGAAAAATCAGAAATAATGGGGTGCCACTCGGGAATCGTGGCACACCATTACTGGGACCCCAAAACACGGTAAAAAACGAGTTATTCAGGATGGTTGAGAGGTCTGGTACCAAATGTAAAGAACAGCAGAACAGAGTGGTCAAGGCTCAACTTTTGAGAAAACGTCAGTCATAAAAATTGTACTATGATAAGTCCAGCAAACCTCTACACCGTTAAAACAAGAAGTTATGAGAATGCAGACTGCCTGTCCCAGAGACTATTTCTCAGAGAACATATAGGTTCATAGGTAGGTACTAGGCTATCAGCCCAAGGGCCTATGTAAGCCTAGCCAACAAGGTCCCCTGGCTTACGCCACCCAAGAAAGTTATTTTCCTGTGCCACCGTCGAGCAGAGACACAAAAGTGATCCCCGGGGTGTATTTCCTATTTCCCATCCACTCATCAAGATTTTTTCTTGAAGAGTGCTAATGAAGAACTTTGGTTGACATAGATGGGTAGCCTGTTCCAGAGTATGGGAAGTCTCTGGGACAGGAATCTATCCCTCCAGCATGTCCTGTTTATTGCGGTGACAAGGTTTAGGTCCCTAGAGCGTGTAGCTTGGAGAGATTGGGATTTCTTTAGATGTAGCATAGCCAACAGCTCTGGGTTTGACATAGCTTTATATGTTCGGCAGAGATCACTTCGGAGTAGGCGATATGCTATGGAGTAAAGCTGGAGTTTTTTGAGGCGGTCAGTGCACGGTATTTGTTTGAGGCCAGTAATCCTCTTTGTGAGGTACTTCTGTGGCCTTTCCAGCTGCTGCAGATGTCTTGTGAGGTACATTCCAAAAGGGGTGTTGTACTCTATAATGGGTCTAATGAGTGTCGAGTAGAGGGGAACAATGACCTCTTTTTTTCCTGGATGAAAACCCTTTTATGATGAGGTGCGCCACGTAGAAGGACTTCCTGACTACTGTGGCGATGTGACTATCAAAGAGACTACTGTCCACCTGGGTCTCAAGGTCTCTTATCACGCATTCGGTGTTAAGTAGATTGCTGCCTATGTGGCAGTTCATGGGTACAGAGTTTTTACCAAAGGGGATGACACTGCACTTTTTGGCATTGAGCTTGAGGCCATGGCTCTGACACCAGGCATCTGTCTCAATGAGGCCCTTCTGTAGGATGTCCACATCATTTGGGGACTTGACTACAGCTCCTAGTTTGCAATCTGTGAACTTCATTAGCCAGAGGCCTTCTGTGTTAGCCTGTACTTCAGAGAAGTAGATACCAAACAGGAGAGGTCCCAGAACGGAACCCTGTGGTACTCCACTTGTCACTGCTTTGAGGTCAGACTTGGAGTGCAACTTTTACAGTGTGGGTTCGGTCAGTGAGCCAGTTGGAAACCCATCTTGTGACATAGGGATTTATACCTAGTTTAGTGAGTTTAGCTATAATTCCAAAATGGGGGATGGTGTTGAAAGCCTTGGCGATGTCAAGTTATTTGAATTCCAGAGGGCAGTGTAGTTTCTTCAAGAAATCCTGATGTAAACCCCGATGTTACAATGGTAAAAGAATCCCTAGAGACTGTCCTTGTTGCTAAATCCAGTCAAAGTTTTTATGTGACCAGATTGGGTAGAATTTCTAAACCCATTTCAAGATGCACAGTCACTTAGATTTGAATTAATTTGTTGTTATAAGTTGATGTGATATTTAGCTTAAGAATATCTTGTTTTCTTATTGTATGTCGAACAAATCAAAGAGGGAGGATGTACAGTGGATATAAAAAGTGTACACACCGCTGTTAAAATGCCAGGTTGTTGTGAGAGAAAAAAATGAGACCACAATAAATCATTTCAAAACTTTTTCCACCTTTAGTGTGACCTATAACCTGTATAATGCAATTGAAAAACAAATCTGTTAGAGGAAAAAATGTAAAAAAATAAAAAACATACAATTAGCTGGTTGCTTAAGTGTGCACACCCTTAAACTAATTCTTTGCTGAAGCACAAACTAGAACTAAACTACCTAGTTTTAGCTAGAACTAGCCAGTTTTTTTTGTTTCGGCACTCAAAACTGTTTCCTTGTGCTCAGCACTTGCTCAGAGCACGTAAGCACTAAATAAACTGCAAATTACTACAGCACTCAACTTTCCTCAGTTTTCAATGCGAACACTTACTTAGGGATTCATGGAACTTCCTAGGATGGATTGGTAAAGATCTGTGGGACAAAGATATATTTTTTCTTACCACTGACATTGTTGATTTGTATACCTCTATTCCAAAAGAAGGAATAGAATGGAATGGTTTAATGAGAGTTTACATAGGAACACCAAACTTGTGTATGACAAGATAGATTTGATTATGCAATTTATAGAGATAGTGTTGGACCGCAATTACATACTCTTCGAGGAAGAATACTTTAGACAACATAAGGGGGTAGCCATGGGGGCGTCTTGTGCCTCCATGTATGCCAATTTAGTTCTGTTAGAATGGGAACAAAATAAGGTGTTTAAGAGTAACTTTTTTCAGTATATGAATTTGTATGTAAGGTTCCTGGACGACATTTTTATTTTATGGAAGAGCCCAGAGAATAAGATTCAAGACATGGTAAAATATTTGAATGAAAGTACAGAATTTTTTAAATTTACATATTAATATAAAGATAATGGTATAAATTACCTAGATACTTGTATTCAAAAGGTTAATAATACTTTTAAATCCAAGGTGTTTAGGAAACCTACTTTTAGTAACTCTTACTTACAGTACACCAGTAGTCACCCTTTCCACCAAAGAAAAAAACAATATAATTACAGGGCAACTTATTCAGGTAGCTAGAATGACATCTAATGAGGAAGATGTCGATGAAGAATTATTTAAAGTAGCCAAATTATTTAAAAAAGGGGGTACCCCATTAAAATTATTAATGATTATGTGAAATATGTAAGGAATGAGTGGGGAAAGAAATATAAGCCCCTATTAGGCAACCCAAGTGCTATGAGTGAAGACAAACATAAGGTGGGGGAAGAAAATAAAGAATTTGAAAGAGCGATGGTGGTCCCATATGGAGGTAAAGCTTATGAGGAGAAAAAAACAGTGGAAGACAATTGGGCTATCTTAAGAAATAATTCAAAGTTGTGGGCTGTAGTGGGTTCTTTGTATACAAGACAGGAACAAATATGAAAAAATGTTTTGAGGATGTACCTAAATGTAAAGGAAGGTATGGTACGACAAGATGTGGGAGTTGTTCTCAATGTAAATACATATGTATAAAAGAGAGTATCATTATAATCAATTCCTTCAAGACCCTGGTGAGATTTGACAGGGGTAATTGTGAAACCACAGGGGTGGTATATTTGGCTATGTGTAAATCCTGTCCCAGTTTTTATGTCGGTAAGACTGAGAGACGGTTACGAGACAGGATATATGAACATACGCATCAAATACTAATAAGAATAATGCATTATATAAGCATTCTATTGTTTGCCCAAGTTTTTCTGAGTTTGAGTTTGCTACACTGGAAAGAGTGTCACAAAATCCAAGAGGATGTGACTATAGAAGCCACATAGAGGAAAAGGAGGTAAGGTGGCAAATTAAGTTACAGGCAAGCCAAGACCCTAAGCTTAATGATAAAATTTCCATCAAGCCCTTGTTACATAAAAAAGCAGCTTTTATGAAATAATTTACACTTTGAAGTCTGTAGTTAAATAATTTATGAGTAATTTTATTAAATGAAGATAATGTTTTAGCAATGTATTTTTAACTATGATATACTGTATTTTAACGTTTTTAAAGATGTGTTGCTTTATGTAGTTAATTGGATAGTCAGTTATTAATTTAGTATTTACGGGGAAATTGGATTAGAAGTGGTAGAGTCTGATGAAATCCTTTTCAAAGGGAAGAAAGCGCTCAATCCAAACTTGTGGATTTATTTTAAATAAACTAGAATTGTTTGTTTATCCAGCTGCAGCAGTGTTACTTCTCTTAAGAAAGAGGGGGATGTACAGTAGATATAAAAAGTGTACACACCCCTGTTAAAATGCCAGGTTGTTGTGATAGAAAAAAATGAGACCACAATAAATCATTTCAAAACTTTTTCCACCTTTAATGTGACCTATTAACCTGTATAATTCAATTGAAAAACAAATTTGTTAGAGGAAAAAATGTAAAAAAATAAAAACATACAATTAGCTGGTTGCTTAAGTGTGCACACCCTTAAACTAATTCTTTGCTGAAGCACAAACTAGAACTAAACTAGCTAGTTTTAGCTAGAACTAGCCAGTTTTTTTTGTTTCAGCACTCAAAACTGTTTCCTTGTGCTCAGCACTTGCTCAGAACACGTTGTAAGCACTAAATAAACTACAAATTACTACAGCACTCGATTTTCCTCACTTGTCAAGAAGAAAACAGTTCTTAATACTTAAATTAATAAGCACCTATCCAGGCATGTCCATGGGTCAGCTCCCGGTGTTTTCTCCTGTCCACCTGATGAATCTGGGCATCTTGGGGCAATGTAGCAATTGTCTCATGTACATTGACAATCCTCTCCTCCTACCACCCAACACTACAACTTGTGAGAGATGCACTTATATAGCCAAACTGGAAGCCAAGCTCTCTCCAGCCAAGTGTGGACTAGACAGTCAAGAGGAGAAGGTTAACACCTGCACCACACCACACTCAACACACAGTCCTTCAAAACTCACACTACCAAAACCCACACATAGAAACACAAAGCACACACCCACATTCACGGAGGCTCTCAAAAAAAATCTGCCCAAGCAACAGAGACCTCCCAAGTTGAAACACAGACACCCCCCAACACTACCCAAATGACACACAGCCCACAAAATCAGTGTGCCACTCAACCTCAGCTCATAAGGCAAAACAACGTACCCAACACACTAGTCATAGATGACTCTATAGTCAGGCACACTGATGTCCCACTCACCAGGCTAAACAAGGAGAAAGTTACTGTCAGCTGCCTGTCGGGTACCAGGATCTGCCACATAACGCATGCACTCAGGTGACTCCACAACAAGTACAAATATGACTCTTGTCATTGTCCATGTTGGTGTGAATGACCTGAGACGTACCTCCCTGGACTACATGAAAAGAGACATGGAGGAGCTCTCGGATCTTGTAGCCCAGGCAGGTATGACACTAGCCCTGAGTAGCATCCTGCCATCGCCCGGAATGATACCATAGTACAAGGACAAACTGATTGACTTCAACAACTGGCTAAGCTTCTGGTGTCATTCTAAGGGGGTCCAGTATCTGTCTGCCTGGGATGACATGGTCGACAGACCACAATGCTTTGCCAGAGATGGCCTGCACCTGTCGCCCCTGGGATTCCGGATACTGGCTAAGGCTCTTGCCACCCCTATAGTGCCTTTTTTTACACAAGGTTCAAATGCTAAATTCACCACCGTAACAGGTACAAGCAAGCAAACTCTGAGGGTAATGCTACTCAATGTTAGAGTCTAAACCTCAAAATGCACTCACTCGAGGCACTCCTTAAAATGGAGAACATCGACATCTGTGCAGTGACAGAGACCTGGTTCAAGGCTCCAGAGAACACTCCTGCATTACTAAGCTATAATTCATACCACACCTTTCGGCCACCTAACCTGGACCAAAACACTAAAGGCGGAGGCGTGCCCATGTTCATTAAGGATATCCACACCTCCAGGCTAGTTGCTCAACATAATGCATCCGGAATTATCCAAGTGCAACTAACACTGGGCAAGACTGCAATCCAGGTTGTAGTTTGTTACAGATCCCCCACCATGCCCCAGGATTCCCACTCTTCATTTCTTAAGATACTGGAAAATATTAAGGGACAAACCAATACCTTAATTATGGTCGATTTCAACTACCCCACCATCAACTGGGAAAACTACTCATGTACCAACTCATTTGCTCAACATTTTCTGGAATTCATAAATTCCAACGCCATGGATTAGCTTGTCCACACCCCCATCAGGGGCAGCAATATCCTGGACCTGGTCATTACCAATATGGGTAACCAATGTTCCACGCCAGAGGTCAACTCCTCACTGGTCAGATCCGGCCACAAGCTAATCACCCTAGACATCCATATCCCACCCCCACCCCCCATTAAGGAAACCGTCAAAAACTACTCCAAAGCCAGCTTCATGCTTCTTAAGACAGAAGTGGAAAACTTCACGACACCCATGCAGACGGAAAATAAAGGTACAACTGCTGAATCTTACACAAATGCAATGTATAAGCACATACACGAGTGCATGGATCGTGCCATCCCCAACAGAATCAAGACGCTGTCCTCCAAAAAAAGGAAACCAATCTGGTGGTCCCCTGCCATAAAACTCTACAACAGAAGGAAGAAGCTGTTGCAAAAAAGAGTAAAATCCAAAGATTGGAGGAACTTCCTTGGTCAGCCTCAGCAAGAAGCTGAGATCCCTCATAAAATCGTCCAAAGCCAGTTATAAAAATAAAATCACTACTGATCCAAAGACAACCACAAAGCATTCTACAGCTATGTCAAGAATCTCAATGGCAACACTCAGATCTGCTCTGAGCTACAGAACAATGGCGCTAAATATACACAACCAACCGATATTGCCAGCACCCTGGCAGATAGGTTCAGTGCTAACTTTACCCCTCTCTCACCCTCCAAAGGGCACATCTTAATACCGGAAGAATGCAAAGCCCCTGTAATCACAGATGAGCAAGTAAAGACAGCACTCTCCAAAGCCAAGAATACAGCATCCATGGAACCAGACAACATCCCAGGCTGCATACTGCACGAACTACAGAATGAACTGGCATCCCACCTAAGTACCATGTTCAATCATAGCCTCACCTCAGGCTATGTGCCTACTGAATGGCGCACAGCAACTGTTGTGGCAAAGGGGGTGCCACCACGGACCTCGTAAACTACCGCCCCATTAGCCTCATGAGCCTGGTCTGCAAGGCCAATGAACGTATCATCTTGGAGCTTATAAACAAAGACATAGGTAACCTCCAAACCCAGGACCCCACTCAGTTTGGGGTTGTAAAAGGTAGCTCATGTCTATTAAACGTGACTGACTTCTTTGAAGCAGTCACTAGAGTCGTAGACGAAGGCAAGGTAGTGCACACAGCCTATCTTGACCTCGTCAAGGCTTTCAATGCCATACCCCACTCTGGAATTATAGATAAACTTACTAAACTGGGCATAAATCCCTATGTCACAAGATGGGTGGCCAACTGGCTCAGTGACAGAACCCACACAGTAAAAGTAGCTGACTCCAAGTCCTACTTCAGACCAGTGATGACTGGAGTACCACAGGGTTCGGTCCTGGGTCCTCTCCTGTTTGGCATCTACTTCTCTGAAGTGCAGGCCAGCACAGAAGGCCTTTGGCTAACAAAGTTTGCAGACGACTGCAAACTGGGAGCCATAACAGAATCACCTAATGATGTAGACATTCTACAAAAGGGCCTCACAGAGACAGATGCTTGGTGTCAAAGTCATGGCCTCAAGTTCAATGCCAAGAAGTGCACTGTCATCCCTTTTGGGAAAAACTCAGTACCCATGAACTACCACATAGGTAGTAGCTCACTAAACACTGAAAGTTTAATAAGAGACCTCGGGACACAGATGGACAGTAGTCTCGCCTTTGACAACCACATAGCCACAGTAGTCAGGAAATCCTTCTACGTGGCACACCTCATCACAAAAAAATACCTCACATTACTGGCCTCAAACAGATGCCATACGCAGACAGTCTCAAAACTCCAGCTCTACTCCGTCGCACATCTCCTACTCAGAGGTGATCTCTGCCTAACACACAAAGCTACGTCAAACCCAGAGCTGCTGCACATGCATCCAGCTCCAGACAAATGACAAGTGGTGTACTGCAGGGTTCTGCCCTGGGACCACTCTTGTTTGGCATCTACTTCTCTGAAGTACAGGCCAACACTAAGGGACTCTGGCTTACAAAGTTCGCAGATGACTGCAAGCTGGGAGCCATTATTGAATCCCCAAATTATGTGGATATACTACAAAAGGGCCTTACCAAAACAGACGCCTGGTGCCAGAGCCATGGGCTCAAGCTAAATGCCAAAAAATGTATAGTTGTCCCCTTTGGAAAAAAACAAGTACCTGTGAACTACCACACAGGTGGCAGTACACTAAACACTGAAAGTATGAAAAGAGACCTAGGGACACAGGTGGACAGTGGTCTCACCTTTGATAACCACATAGCCACAACAGTTAGAAAATCCTTCTACATGACACACCTCATCACTAAAGGCTTTTCATCCAGAAAAAAGGAGGTCATTGTCCCCCTGTACTCATCCCTCATTAGACCCATTATAGAATACAATGCCTCATTTGGTATGTACCTCACAAGACATCTGCAACAACTAGAACGGTCGCAGAAATACCTCACAAAAAGAATCACAGGCCTAAAGCAGATGCCTTATGCTGACCATGTAAAGAAACTCCAGATATACTCTGTTGCATATTGCCTACTCAGAGGCGATCTCTACCTAACATACACGGCCATGTCAAACCCAGAGTTGTTGGACATGCTACACCTAAAGAAGGCCCAATCCCTCCGAGTCACACACAGGGATCTTAACTTTGTCATCACGATGAACAGAACATGCTGGAGGGATAGGTTCCTGACCCAGAGACTTACTATACTCTGGAATAGGCTACTCATACATGTCAGGCAGAGCGCCTCAATGGCCCTCTTCAAAAGGAACCTTGACGATTGGATGGCAGATAGGAAATTCACCCCGGGGATCACATCAGTAGCCCTGCTAGACAGGGGTCCAGGAAAGTAAATATTTGTGGGAAGCATTAGCCAGGGAATCATTATGGCTAGGCTTGTATAGGGCCTAGGGCCGATAGCCTAGTACCTACTTATGAACCTATGCTACACTTAAAGAAAACCCAATCTCTCCGAACCACACGCTCCAGGAACCTAAACCTTGTCACCACAATAAAATTAATATGCTGGAGGGATAGATTCCTGTCCCAGACACTTCCCATACTCTAGAACAAACTACCCATTCATGTCAAGCAAAGCTCCTCATTGGCCCTCTAAGAAAAACCTGGACGACTGTAGGGGAAATAGAAAATTCACCCCGGGGATCACTTCTGCAGCACTGCTTGACGGGGCACAGGAAAATAATTTTCTTGGGTGGTGAAAGCCAGGGAACCTTTTTGGCTAGACTTATATAGGCCCCAGGGCCGACAGCCTAGTACCTACCTATAAACTCTTGGCAGACTGAAAGGGAGGGAGAACCACTGTTGCCTTGGCCAGAAGGGAGTCCCCACTACAATTTCTGAAGAGTCATTCTGGATCTTAATAAGAACATAGTAATCAGTGCATAGGCATACAGAAACATTCCTGCCCTTGGGCATAAAAAAAGCATCTGTCTTACAGGCCTATTTGCAAGGAATCCTGCAGCAGAATTTCTTTAGTTGCCTGTACTGAAATCTATTTGAGGAGTTCCCCATAGGTGGATCCGATCTCCAAAGACCCCAGGATGGAGTTTCCATGTGTGTGCGTGGGGAGGGGTGGGTCTATCCTGGTTTTGTTGATCTTGCCTGCAATACGGGTTTGCACTGATGGAAAGTATGAAGCCTGAAAATTCAGACAGAGTTGAAATGCATCCTCCTTGACCATCATACTCATTCTGCAAAGAGGGTAAAATCTGGCACCCCCTTGTGTGTCTATGCACCATATCTCTGTGGTATTTGCTGTGGACACTAGCAGAGATGATTCAAGGCTTTCAAAGCACTGCTGACAGTCAGCATTTCCCTGGTATTTATGTGCTTCTCTATGTCTGCAGGATTGCAGAGATTTTGCACTTTTATCCTTTTTGACAGTGCACTCCACGCTAGCTTTGAAGCATCTGTGGGTTACTAAACGAATCCAACAATGAACTGCTAAGGCAAAAGGAATCAGACACAAGTGTCAGCCGGTCACAAACAGTTTAATAGTGAAGCGCTTTTCGTCGATACAATGTACAGACTTCCACAGACAAAAACTTCAACGTGAATACCGTTTAAATAATTAAAAAATTAAAAACAATTACTCAAGGGCAATAATTAATTACTAAAGCACCTAATTACTTTTTGAAAACCTCCCCTCATATATAACAAACGACCAAGGGTAAAGGTATCAAGCTCTTCAAGCATACATGTTAGTGACTGAGGTAAACAAAGAATTTTAGATTTCACATACTCTTAAACCTCTAAAACTTTGTACATTACATTTCCTTGTCTAAGCCACAACTTAAGTTGTCATTCTTGAAATATGGTTACTGACTAAAATAATAACTAAACCTATCATTATAGTCAAAAATTAAAAATTAAATAGCTTACTTAACATAACTAGACGTTGTCTAGTGGTGAAATTAGTAAAACAAACCAAAGACATTCACCTTTTCAAACTCTGCAATTTTAAAACACTACTGATCGAACACATCTCATTTAAACCTGGAAACAAACAAGCATTAAGCTTGATTTGCCATTTTATCAGGTTATTTTCTAATGCACTTGCTAAGCATGTATCCGAATATATAAACCACAGTTTTAAATTCTTAGTATTGGATCAGGTGACAATTAATAAGAGGGGGACACCTATGCCTTTATTATTGGAGGAGCTAGAATTAAAAGGGCAAATCAAGCTTAATGCTTGTTTGTTTCCAGGTACCATAAACATAAACTATGCACGTGATTTATTTAGCTAACTGTGTTGCCTGTAGATGTTTCTATGCTGGCAAGACAGATCGTTCTCTAAAGGATAGAATAAGAGACCATTATTACCATATAGGTAAAGGGAGTAATACTAATGCTTTAGCTAAGCATGTACAAAATATGGGTGTACAACATAAGTTTATGTTTATGGTTGTCTCTAGGACATATGAGAGTGTTAGAGTGGGTCATATTAGAGCTAGAACTGAGGAAGTAGAGGCTAGGTGGATAGTCATGCTTAGAGCCAATTATGGTCATGGTTTAAATGAACAGGTGCCTTTGAAGCCTGTTCTTGGTAAAAGAACTCTACATAGGTAATTCCTGTCTTTTATTTATTTATTTGTTTTTTATATTTTTTATTTTTCTATTTTATAATATTCTATTATTTTTCTATTTTATAATAATCGTAGATTGTTTATTAAATATGCTTATATGCTCATTAGAATGTGCTTATATATATATATATCGTTATATATCTGTTCTTTACGCAGGGTGTATGTTTTATTAATAGTGTATATGTATGTTTTAAACTGATTTTAAGGTCTCCCTTTTAAAAGTTAGAGTGCATCATGTGATTATTCAACCTGGCTATTTAAGGTGTGTTTTTTTGTATCAGTTTTATACCTGAAGAAGCATTTTGTGAAAGCGCTAGTGTGTTGTAATAAAGCAGTTCTGCATAGATTCGTTTCCTGGTATTTTTCAAGTTCATTGTGGATTCTGGAGCCTACTCTCAGCAGCTTTGTGTGTATCCTGTTCTTCGTTTTTTACAGCTGCAGAGGTTTCTGGTGCCTGGCCTTTTGTGTTTTTCTTAATTGTAGGTTAGGTTAACCTGTGGATTCAGTTGCTGATTTGGGACAATTGTTCCTATCTGGAGGGTTAAACTTAATTTGTTAAAAATGTACACAGCTTGTGTGTGTGTTCTAAGTTAATAGGGGATGAGGATGATCTTAAAATGCATTTAGTTTATTTGAGGGTTTTTACTAAAGCAAAAAGTCTTGAGAAATGTGACATAGGTTCAAATGGAAGTAAAAAGAAATAATGTATAAAAGACCAGCATGACAAACATTAGTGTGTGCATACAAGACAAAGGCTGGAATGTCAAATTAAAAAATGCAATGTATAATAAACATCAGCATTACCTTTTTACCACAATGGCTACTCTATCCACAGCATCTTGGAATGTAAATGACCTTACAGGTATAGACAAAAGGTAAAGAATATTGAATTACACTGAGAAATGCATAGTACAAATAACAACGCTAAAGGACAGACATCTACAAATTAAGGAGCATGCAAATTTGACAAAGAAAGGATTTCAGGATGGATATTCGGCAGAACATTTTCTGCAATAATAAGGATGTATCCGGGGGACCCTACAAGGGAAAATATAAAAAGTGGGTAAACTTCTGAAGAAATTTATGAAACTATTCAGTATGGAAGATGTGAATTCAGTAGTAGAAACGTAAGACTGAATTTACATATTATACCCCAAAATGCAATAACTGGGCTAGACTGGAGAGAAATATTATTTCACAGGAACATGTGCATTTAATTGAAAGCTTTGAAAAAATCCAATTACTATTTCAGATCATGAACCAATAAAATCTAAGATAAAAATGCAGAATAAAGAAGTAAAAATGAGACACTGGTGCTTTCCCACCTACCTGTTAAAAGAGAAGAATTTAAGGAGGGTAGTGGAAATTATTCAAGGGTTACAATTTTTTTTCAGAAGGGATAGCTAGTGAGTGGGATAAAAAGAAAATTCAGTTTAAAAATATGGTAGAAATAACAGAGATGGTTGAGAAGTAATACAAAATATTTAGAGGGGCTGACAAAGTTTAAAATATTACAAAACAAGGGCAATCTCCTAGAACAAGAGGAGGATCAACTGCAGAGTGCTAAAAATAAAACAAGGGAATATTTGGATAATATGCATGAATTTAGAAAGATTGCCATTAAGCAACTATTTTTTTAAAACAAGAAACACCTTTATAAATAACCACGTATTACATAGGCAATTGTAAATTTATATAAATGAAAACAAACCATAATGACATAATTTTAGTTGCAAATATTACACATCACAAATATTGACATAACTGTAGTTGTAAAACATTACATATCACTTGTAATCTATTCAGTCATTGTCAAATATTACATAGCTCTTTCAAATCCTGCCTTCTTTTAAACCTCGTTCTTCCTCTTTGTATTATTCCTACAATTCCCATTTTTCCTATGCAAGTTGCTCCTACCATTTTCTAAAGATACCAATTCCAGTTGTTTTATCTCTGTTACTAGAGTCACTACTTCTAGTAAAGTTGGTTTAAACTTTGATATCCATGTTCTAGTAATTGTTTTTTTTTTTGACAGCCAGCAAGGCCTTACCATGTTCAGACAATTCAGATTCTGTATCATAACTAAAAAAAAAAAATTCCTTAGTTACACAAATCTGCTCACCCAGCATCTCTGACAGAACAATCTGCAGGGAATCTTTGAAGTCTGTCAACTCATTCCACTGTCAGAAAGTATGTTGTCAATTACCTCTTTCTGCCCAATCACACCTCCAACATATGCTGTCTACCTCAAGAAAAATTCCTTGGAGTCTACTTGGGATATTAAAATACCTGTGTAAAACACTTCTAAGCAAAGATCCTAACTCTTCTAGACTTTGATGCATATTTGAGAGACATACATATATTCCCCCATTGCTTCTTTGTAAATTGGTTATCCAATCTCTTTAACCAATCCTTTCTAACCTCCTCTGGTTGATTCTCATAGTTATGCAACATTCTGTACGCTCTACTAATTATTCCTTTTTATAGCACCAGCTTCAGTTCCAGATTCTACTAAAAAACTTTACCAATGCTGGTCTTTTGCTTAGGATCACCCTATTTCTTTCTCTTTGCCTATACTCTTACATCAATCCTTGACAGGGAAGACTGTCTCTATCCAGTAGTCCAAATTCTTGGCCTCTTCCTATTCTTTTACCTTTTCCTCTCTAATTATTTGATGCCAATACACTGGTTCCTTTACCATTTTTCTCCAATAAATTGCAGCACCCTCTTGCCTATTGTCTGCATCCCTAATCACAGTCATCTCTATCTTCAGAATCCCCTTTCTCCATTCCTATGTTGGCTTAGCTCTTAGAATACCTTCTGTAACTTTATTCATATAAAATTCTGCATGGCTACTGTTATTCTCCTTAAGGATCTGCATCCAAAATCTCAGTCTCTCCTTGTTTCTTGAGCTTCCCCCCATTTCATAGTCATCCCTTTCCACTTTGAATTATAGGTTTCTGCTTGTGCTATGTATAGGAGCCTTAACTGTGTAGCTCTGAAATTCCCCCTTCAAATTGGGTAATCCCAAACTGCTTTATTCAATTGGAAGAATCAGTTTATCACACTTGACTCATCTTCCCCTCCCAGATAAAATCCTTCAGCTCTTTGTTAATTGCTATCCAAATCTTCTCCTCTGGTTGAAAAAAATATGCCTGACCTATGTATAAGACTAATGGGACTAAAAACATTTTAACTGCTTGTATCTTGCTATCCATATAACAGAGCTTCCAATTTCTCAATTTTTGCATTATCTTTTGTTTAGTCTCTTCCCACATATCCTTAGCTGTCACCAGAATCTTTTTTAACCCATACTCCTAAGTACTTAATTTTATTAACCCTCATAAATATAGACATTGCTGAAGCAATGTGTGTGTGGGTACATAATTTACAGCTATTACCTTTGTTTTAGCTTCATTAATTTTGTATCCCGAAAAGATTAGAAATGGACTCAAAATATTCTGCAGCACCGAAATGTCCTTTTCTGGTTTATCGGGTATATATCATCTACAAATACAGCCACCTTTTCTTGACTACCATACCAATTATATCTTTGAATTTCTGAGTCTCTTATTTTCTTTGCCAGTGGTTCTAAATATCAAAAGAGGAAGAGGACACCCCTGCCCAGTTTCTCTGCTTAAACATAAATTATCAGAGAGGAACCCACGCACTAATTTTCACCTCCGATACCTCATATATCCTCCTAATCAACCATATCATTTTATCAGGAAATGCAAATATTTTCATTACCCTGCTCATAAACTCACAGCTTATTCTGTCAAATGCTTTCTCTGCATCAAGATCCATCAGTAACAGTGGTATTTTCCTATATTCATCTTCCCTCGGGATCATCAATGTTCTGTTAATGTCAAATGTTTGCCTGCCCTCCACAAAATCACACTGATCAATGTCTATCGGTTTTAGCATCATGTTTGGCATTCTTTTAGCAATTATAAACAAACATTTTATAATCATGGTTTAGTGTTGAAATAGGCCTGTATGAGCTGGATTTGATGGGTCTTGGTATTACATCCACTGCCAATTTCTTCTAGGAAGTTGGTGCTTCTCCTCCTCCTCTTAAAAACTGTTAAACAAAACTTTCAGATCTTTATCAATTTTTCCCTTCTAGCTCCCAAACTTCCACAGGAACACCATCTATTCCTGGTGACTTTCCTGTTGATTGGTTATACATCACTGTTTTTATCTCATCTCCTCCTATCCTAACTACTAGTAATTGGACCTCATCTATTTCTAACCTTGACATATTTAATTCTTCCATAAACATTTCCATTTCTACCTTTTCTTTATCTCCATATTTCTCTTACAGACTTTCTTAAAAAAATTCCGAAATATTTCTAGTACCTCTACAGGATCTCTGATCTTCCTTGTTATAGGGTCAGTAAGCCTGGCAACAACCCTTTCTGCTGCCTGAGTCATTGCACTAAAAGTTTTTGTGATCTGACACTATGAAAAACAGCTGCTTACCAGCAATCTTTCTAAACTCATGCATATTATCTAGGTAATCCTCTATTTTCTGCTTTGCACCCTGCAATTTCTCCTTCTCTTGTTCTGTAAGATTCCCCCTGTTCTGCAACCCTTTTCTGTCCCTCTAAATAATTATTGTTGCTTCTTAACCATATCTTTCTTTCTTTTATTTCCACCTGTTTTTAAACTCCACTTTAATTTTACCCCACTCCCTAGCTATATTTTCAGTAGAAATGTCTGTCTTCTCTACTGACTCCTGAATAACTTCCACTATCCATTCCTTAAACTCCTCTCTTTTCAACAGATAGGTGGGGAAGTACCAATGCTTCATTTGTGTTTCATTACCCTGCATTTTTGTTTTAGTCATTACTTGCACCTGGTCTGAAATAACTATTGGATGCATATCAAAACTTTCAACTAAATGCACATGTTCCTGTGAAATGTAAGGTCTGTCTAGCCTAGTCCAGTTTTTTGTATCTTAGGGAATAATATGTACATTCAGTCCGAACTTCTACTACTGAATTCATATCTTCCACGCCAAATATCCTTATAAATGTATTCAAAAATCTACCCTCCTTTGTTATACTTTTCTTTCTGGGCCCCCAGACATATCTTCCCTGCTGCAAATCAAATTCCAGTCCCCATCTATAATATTCCCTGAAGAAAACCGATTATTTTTTTCCAGAATTTTCTTAGGTTCCATTATAGCAGTTTTAGGCAGAATATAAATACATGCCAGTGCAATCCTCCTCCTTTGCCAGTAGTCTCTTAGTACTACATATCTACCATTATTATCTTTTTATCTCCTCTTCTATCACTATTGGAGCAGTTAGTATAAGTACTCCTCTTTTCCTTTGTCCCAGGTATTCAGTTGAATAAACATCCTGAAAACATTTCTTTATCAAATTCACGTTCACTTCTTTCCAAATGTGTCTCCTGTAGCATAACTATTTGCAGTCTACATTTTTAATATAGTTCACTACTATTTCTTTTTTGTATACATCTGTGAGACCATTAACATTTAAAGATAATATCGAAAGGTTCATTACTTTAAAAAGTTATTATTCACACCTTTTATTTATAACAGCTTTTTAAGTATCTAGTTCCAGCTTTTGTGTTACATGCACACACTGTTTGGCAGGTTGACCTTTTATACAGTTGTTTCTTGTCATATCCATTTGAGCCTATGTCACATCTTACAAAGCTTTTTGTTTTATTGAATGCCCTCAAATAAAAAAATACACTCCCAATACACCCCCAAAACCTGTTAACTTAATATTAACACACACAACTATGTACATCTTCAAATACTGAATTCTTTCCTTCTTTATAGGAATGATTCCAAACTGATAGCCATACTCACAGACTTGGCTAAAAGGAATTTATGCTAAAACACATGGTACAGCCTGTACTTCTGCTAAGTGCTAACAAGTTTTGTCTCATCTTTATTGCACTCCCAGAATAAGAAAACACTTTAATGCTTTCAGGAAAACCTCATCTCCTAGCAACTGAAAGAAAGCCATGAAAAGAAATCAAAGCATTCTGTTTTTATTGCTCTTTATCAGTTTTCCTCTATGGAGCCATGAGAACAAGATACACACAGCTGCTTCTACAAGCATTTATTTATTTGCTAGAGGAGAGCTTTATTATATTCAATGTTCTTTATTTGCTTTCTCTTAAAACTTGTTACTAGATAAAGTCAAGAGCCTTAATCCAATCATTCCCCTATGCGAGAATGGGAAAAAGCACATACTTTTTTTCCTTGTATCATACTCTTAACAGACTTTTCCTCTTCTTTTTTTTACACTGCAGTCAGTACCTAAGTTTATTCCACTAATCAGGGAATATCAAGAAGCAGGCATGACATTAACTGCTGTATCCAGCTATCTTCAGAATATAATCAATGCTTTATAATCCCACATTTTTTTCAATTTCCAAGTTGCTGGTTTTATTCCTGTTTACCTCTGTCTCCCCAAATCCAGTCTCTGCTTCCTTTCCAATATACTCTCACTTCTTCTAGTCAACTCTTGTGCTTTTTTCTCTCTCTCAACCATTTTCCGTTGAAATACTGGAAAAGGCTTCACTGGCACAGTTTCTCTGTGGTCTTTATTATCAGAAGAACAAGAAGCAGCATCTCCCATTTCACAGGTCACTTTATGTTGGACAGACTTTTGCATTTCCTCCTTAGCATATTCTGCATCAAAAATGATTTTCTACCTCCAGGAAAGAATATTCTGATGATAGCCAGATACAGCAGTTGGAATCTCATGCCTGTTTCTTGACATTCCCTGATTAGTGGAATAAACTTACTCCTCTTCTGCCTGGTGCACAGTGAGTAATCATTTTCCACAAACCCTCTGTCTTCCCACTATTAGTAGTTTGTCAGAATCAACTCCTTCTGTTGGTAAAATTGCATCTTTACTACTGAAGGTCTAGGCTGCTTTCTAGTGGCCAGGTTTGGAGCATACATATGATGTGCCCTTTCAAATAACTCCTGCTGTGGAATACCAGTCCAGTTGCTTATTTGTGCTTTCATAAAATTAATACAGTCTGTTCCTTCCAGCTTCTCTGGTACAGCAGAAAATCTCATGTTTTCCCTGCGTGCTCTGTCCTCCAATTTTTTGAAACATCGCTTCTTGAGCAGCCTCATATTCAGCCAGCCTTTTCTTCATTTCAACCTCCGATTTTTGCAGTTTTATCACTTCATCTGAATATCTATTTAAAGCTTTTCATTTAATCCAGCCTTTTATTATAAGAGTTGATATCAGTGTCATTTATTTTAACCATCTCTGAGTACATTTGATATATTTTTTCCTCTAGGTTACTGGAAGTCATGTCTTTCACTGCGTTTTGCTTACCAGCTGCAGAATTCTTCCCAGTCAGTGTTTTCCCCCACCTTTTGTGGTGGATTTTCTTTCAGTTTCTCCAAATTTCTTTTTTGCTGGCATCCAGGCAATGCACTTACTGCCAGTTACTGAAAATTACCCAGAAAATTAGTTCACTGGCTCTCTCTTCCGAGTTCCTGTTTTCATACTGGGATAGCTGAAATTAAACTGTTGCTCAATGTGCATCCAACTTGGAAGTCGTTAAACTATTTTTTTTTTTAACTCCACAGGACAAAAACTTTTAGCATAACTTAGGAAACAAAGTAGAAAGGGTTGTTGCCAAACCTAGGGAGCCTATGTCAAGAAAAATAACCTGCGATCCCATAGAGCTATTACAGATGCTTCAGAAAGTTTATGAAATTTTTTATAAAGCAGAGGAAATGTTGAAATCAAGACAGAGCACAAATGGAAAAAAGAAATACTTATGACTTAATTATACCAAGATTACACAAAGAGGCTGAACAACTAATAGTTAAAACAGGAGGAGATGAGATAAAAACAGTGACGTATAATCGTAGTCACCAGGAACCAATGGTATTCTTGTGGAAGTTAGGAGGGAAGAAAATGAAAAAGATTAGGGGCATTTTGTATATTAAAAGGAGGAACAGTACCAGCATCTTGGAACAAATCTGTGGTCACTGCAGTACCCAAAGAGGCTAAAGACCCATCCTCAATACACCCATTTCAATTTTAGACCACAATTATAACGTGTTTATATCTGCACTAGCTGAATAAGTGGCGCAGGTGTTCCCAAAATGGAAAGATATAGATCAGTGGGGCTTTGTAGAGGGAAGGCAAACTTCTGACAACACCGATATAACAATGATTATCCAAAATGAAAGCTGAATGTAAGAAAGCTCTGTTGTTTGTGATTCTTGATGCAGAGAAAACATTTAAGCTGGAGTTTATGAGTCAGGCAGCAGAAGCATTTGTATTCCTTGATGCAATAAAAGTTAGTTAGGAGGCTTTATGAAGGATTGTTGGAAGGATTAAAGTGAGACGGTTCTTCTCTGATAAGTTGAGTTTGAACAGAGAAATCAGACAGTGTCCTCTTTTTCATTTACTTTCTTTATATTTAAAGTATTTGGCAAAGAAAACAAAGAGCTCACAAATTCAAGGATATAACCGGTATGGTAATCAAGAAAAGTTGGCTATATCTGCAGAAGATATTATTTTGTACTTGATAAATCCAGACAAGAATATCTCAATCTTGTGGAACATTTTCAGGCAGTTTCAAGTCTTCTGGGGAAAAAAAATGAATGAAGATAAAACTTAGGCTATAGTCGTAAATTATGGACCCACTCATGACTTGGTTTAGCAATACCCGTATTTATGGGGACATAATAAAATGAAGCATTTAGTAGCAAGGATTAAAAAGTCTTCTGTTATGGCTAAGGATATGTGGGAAGAGACTAAACAAACGATGATACAAATCCGAGAAACTGGAAGCTCTTGTCTACGGGTATGGACAGTAAGCTACAAGCAGTGAAAATGTTTTTAGTCCATTTAGTTTTATATACAGGTCAAGCATATTTTTATCAACAGGAGGAGAAGTTGTAGACAATAATTAATGAAGACTTGAAGGAATTTAACAGGGAGGGAAAGAGTATGAGTTAAGTGAGATAAATTGGTTCTCCCAACAGAATAATGTGCTTTAAGATCACGACTTGAGCAGACATGATGAATTGGTTGATAAATCAAGCATGACACAGGAGTAAGAAAGGCCATGGGATAGTAACTCACACAAATACCGTAAAACAAGAGAAATACTAGCTGTGAATGGGTGCTGGTTATATTGTTGGCATCAATTAGAAAACCTTTTCCATTTATTACTATATGATTTTCTAGTAGCAGGTTTTCTTGCTTCTATTAGTAACTGCTCTACATCCTCAGTAAGGAGGTGCCTAAGGGTATTAAGATCCTATTATCTAGGCAATCAGATAATACTGAGTGGGGTCGCGGTGTATCAAAAACCCATCATCTTGTGTGAGCAGATCCTGTTAGGAAGCTTGTATTAATTTCCTCTGGCCATTTCCAAATGAAGGAAGAACCACTATTGCCTGGGCCAGAAGGGAGTCACCACAATGATCTTGGGGGATTACTTCCTAATCTTCAGAAGTACCCAAGATATCAGTGGAAAAGCATACTACAACATTCTTGTTTAAAAAAAGGAAAAAGCATCAGTCTTCCAGACCTTTTTTTATGGAATCCTGGAGCAGAATTATGCTGGCTGATTGTAAAAGAGACGACAAATTGGTCTTCTTGAGGAACTTCCCACACATGGATCAAATCTTGGAAGACCCCCTGATCTAGTTTCCATTCATTAGGGTCTGCCTTTATCCTGCTGAGTTTGTCTTCCACACACTTTTGCTCTAACAGAATGTAGGATGCCTGCAGAGTGAGACTGTGCTTTGAAGCTATATCCCAAGCTATCATGGCAAGTTTGCAAAGGGGGAATGACAAGGTTCCCCCTTACTTACTGATGTATCACATGACTATGGTATTGACTGAAACAACCTGAACAGGTCCAGGGGACTACAGATGATTCACAGAGTTGACTGCCTTGATCAGTACAAGTATATTTTATATTTACGTGCTTGCATCTGTCACCAGTGTCGCACATCTTGCACTTTTCTCTCTCCTGAAACTACACCCCAAGCAAAGTCCAAGGAGTCTGTGGTGACTGACTGTTTTGATGCAGGGAGGAAGAAGGGAAGATCTGGATTTAGGGAAATTTGCTGCCTCCACCATGTGATTTTTTTTTCTGACAAACCCAAGCACTAAGATTTAAAAGGACAAAGAATGCTGGGACTGGGACCAAAGACTGCAGATATCATTGTATCTTTCTCGAGTAGAGTCTTCCCAGGCATAGTGAAAAAACGATCACAACAGTCGACCAGGAAGACACCAACTTTACTGACCACAAGAAATTCCTGAGACTAAGCGCTTTCGCCAATAAATTGGCTTCGTCAGAGTGAAAGGAAAAGTACAGTTGTGTACACTTACCATAAATGTAGATGTTAGAGTGAATTCACTGTTGCAGTCATTACATTTGGGTAATCCTGCTGGCAGGTTGCCCTCGCCGGCCTGAATTCCAAAGTCTTGGGTCCTGTGTCGGCTGCTGTCGCTCCTTCCCTGACGTCAGGGGTATAAAAGATGCGGCCGACACCATTTTCTTTAGTTTTTCTTGCCCCAGATGTCAGGTGCCCCCTAAAAGGGCAGCCAAAATTTATATGTATATAAATACATCCACCAATATAAACCTTACCTTCATCTACAAGCAAATACACCACATAGGTTGTATAAATCAGCGAAGGAAAGATAGGTTCCATCAGAAGAAAAGGGGGACGGCGGGTGGGTAACCTGGACTGCAACAGTGAATACACTTGAACATCTACATTTATTAAGTGTACACAACTGTACTATGTTCTTCGTGTTTCACTGTTGCAGTCATTACATTTGGGTAGAGTCCCAAAGCTAAGGCTGGGAGGCTGGAGCTAAACAGCATTAGTAGCAGCTATGAGGCCCTGCAGAACTGCAGTTGTAAAGCCTGCCCTGGATTTAGAGTAGAATGGCAGATGATAGTGCTTTGTAAAGGTGTGCACTGAACTCCAAGTAGCAGCTTCTAAAATGTCCTTGGTAAAGCCCCTGAGAAAGGCTGCTGAAGTGGCTGCAGCTCTAGTCGAGTGTGGCCTAATGCCCTTAGGTACTGGCTTGTCATGGTGTACATAGCAGAAACGAATGCAGTGGCCTATCCACTTTGAAATAGGCTGCTTTGAGATAGCCTTTCCTTGTGATGCTGCAGCATATGCCACTAGTAATTGCTCTGTCTTTCTGAAAACTTTGGTTCTGTCCAAGTAGAATCTAAGCTGTCTGTGTACGTCTAAAGAATGCAGAATTCTCTCCCCCTTGCTCTGTGGATTTGGTGAATAGTTTGGTTGAGAGCCACACTGAACACCACTTTGGCATAAATGTTGGATTTGTCATCAGAACGACCCTGTCTGGATAAAAAATGATAAAAGGTTCCACAGTCATGAGTGCCTGTAGCTCTGAAAACTCGCCTTGCAGAGGTTATTGCTAGGGGCAGAGCTGTTTTCCAAGATAAAAACTTTGTATCAGCAGTAGCCGCTGGCTCAAAAGGCGGCAGGGTGAATTTTCCCAAGACACAGTTAAGGTCCCTTGCAGACATTGGTGATCTCCTTGGAGGTCTTAAATTTTTGGTTCCTCTTAGGTACTGCTTTAATAAGGGATAAGAAAAGATTGTTGGCTCTACATTGTAATGAGCCGAAATGGCAGAGGCATGAATTTTAATAGATGAAAAAGATAGGCTTTTGTCCAGCACCTCAGTTAAGTATTGCAAAATCTGAGGAATATTTGGCACAGCTGTATCAGTTCGTTGTGCCTGGTTCCAAGCACAGAATCTCTTCCATTTTCCAGCATAAGATTTTCTAGTACTAGGCCTTCTGGCTTCCAAAATGACGTCCATTACAGCTTTACTGAGAGGTGTGTTTTGTATGACTACATTATTAGCCATGCTGTCAGGTTTAAAATTCTGAGTTGGCTGTGTAGGATCTGACTGTTTTGCTGGGACAGTAGCGGAGGTATCTGAGGTAAGGTCCAAGCTGGGCATGGAGACAGGCTCCTTAGTATTGGATACCAGTGCTGTCGGGGCCAGTCTGGGGCAATCAGTATCATCCTTGGCTTCTCCTGTCTGACCTTTAGGAGTACCTTGGGGAGGAGAGGCAGAGGGGGAAATGCATATACTGATAGGCTTTTCCAGCTGAAAAATAGGGCGTCCACTTTCCATGCTTGTCTGTGATAAATCCTTGTGCAGAATCTTTTTAATTGGTAGTTGTGAGGGGAGGCAAATAGATCTATGTCCAGGCATCCCCATTTTCTTGTTCTCATGCTGAAGACTTGTGGGTCAGGTGCCACTCGTGGGAATCCATGAGGTTTCTGCTTAGATCGTCTGCCAGAGTATTTTTCCTTCCTGGCAGGAATTGTGCCTGCAGATGTACTTGGTAAGTCAATGCTGTGTCCTACAAAGTCATGGCTAGTCGGCAAAGGGGGTAAAAATGTGTGACTCCTTGCTTGTTTATGTACCACATGACCGTGGTGTTGTCTGTCTTTATCAGTAGTTGTCCTAGATGAAGTAGGTCCTTGAAGGCTGTCAGGGCATTTTGAACTGCAAGCATCTCTTTTTGATTGATATGTAGATGCATTTGGTTTGAGGTCCATGTGCCCTGAATGCATCTTCCTGCCATGTGGGCCCCCCAGGCATAATCTGATGCATCCGTTGTTAGTGTCTGCCTGGCTAGGGGTAATGTGAATGGCTGTCCCTTGTTTTGGTGACAAGCCTTTGCCCATCGAAACTCCAGTTGCAGGTAGGGAATGTGAGTAATCATAGTTTCCAGGCTGTGGCAATGTTGTTGCCTTTGTTTGTTTGGTGTGAGATAAGCCATCTGGGCAGTTGTACTTAAGCTTGCACCCAGGAATATTCTCTCTTGAAAGGGTACTAGTTTTGATTTCTTTTCGTTGACTGTGTACCCTAGGCATGTTAGAAGTCTTTTCACAAACGCCAGATGCTGTAGAAAAATGTCCTTGTTCTCTGCTTGAATTAGACAGTCGTCCAAGTAAGGATATATTTGTATTCCTCTTTATCTGCAGAATGCAATTACTGGTGCCAGGCACTTTGTAAAGACCCTGGGTGCAGTAGATAAGCCAAAGGGCAGTGCAGAGAATTGGTAATGCATTGAGCCAAACTTGAATCTGAGGTATCTTCTGCATATTTGTCTGATTGGGACATGCAGGTATGCCTCTTTTAGCTCCAAAGTCACAAGCCAAGCATTCTTGCCCAGCATGGGCAGAAGCTGCTGCAAAGTCAACATCTTGAATTTTGGTATATCCAGGAATGTGTTTAAAATAGATAGGTCCAGTATTGGCCTCCAGGCCTTGTCCTTTCTGGGTACCAAGAACAGTCTTGAGTAAAATCCTTGTCCCAGTTCTTGCTCTGGTACTTGTTGAATAGCCCCCATGTCCATGAGGGATTAGACTTGTTTTTGTGCCTCTGCCCATTGATTTTTTGGCAGATCTGGCCAGCTGTTTGCCTTTGACATGGTATGGAAATGGAACTTGTAGCCTTGTGACACGATATTTAGGACCCATTTGTCCTGGGTTATAATGTGCCAATTTTGCAAATAAAAGTGCTAATTTTCCTCCTAAGGGTGCTGCCAAGAGATACGTGCTTGGTGCAGACAGGGGGAAGTCATTGGGACTATTTCCTGTATGGTTGTGATTTGTCTTCTCCGACTTTGGAGTTAGAAGCCCCCCATTGCTTTGAGCGGTATGAACCTTGTGCCTGGGATCTGCCTCTAGGGCGTCTGGATCTGCCCCTTTGAGGTGTGTCTGAAACAGGAAAGGACCAATTCTTTGTTGGCCAGCATTTACTAAACCTAGGTGGCTGTACTTGTAAAAAATCTTTGACCGTTTGCATAGATTTAGCTTTGTCCTCCATTTTCTTTAACACCTCTTCTGCCTTAACACCAAACAAAGTATCATGCTGTAAAGGTGCATCTAATACTTTGACTTTAAAATGATCAGGGAGATTTTGTTCCTTTAACCAAGCATGCCTCCTAATTACAGAACCTGTAACTGCGGCCCTGCAGGAGGCCTCTAAAGAATCAAATCCACATTGCAAAATATGCTTTCCAACTTGTTCAGCTGCATGCAATAAATCCTGCATTTCCTTGTTTTCTGCACATTCAGAGTTTAACATCATTTTATGTTTAAGCAATGCCATGACATGTTGCTGATATTTGAGCATATGAAATGAGAAGTTATGTACCTACCATAACGTTCCATGTTAGTTGTCTTCTCTCACTTCCTTCTTGCTGGATGGGTTCGGAGCCGATCCTCGGCTCCGACTCGGCCTATACTAAAGCTCAAGAGCTAATTTTACCGTCGCGAGGCAACCCTATATCCCATGATGCTAGGCGGTAACTACCCAGATCTCGTTTGGTAGCTGAAAAGAAATAGCCAATTTAGTCTCCCAACTCAGGAGGAGAAGGAGAAATGAGAAACTCCCCAAATGTCACTATCTGAAGCAGTAGCTACCCCAGGGCAACCTGTTTGGGCTGAAAATAGTGCAAGGTAAGGCCCCTTAGAAGAAGGGGAAATCCTTTCAGTCTGTCCAGGCTAGGGGGATGGTGGGCGGGACGCAAGAAAGAAGGCGAGAGAAGACAACTAACATGGAACGTTATGGTAGGTACATAACTTCTCAATGTTAAGTTGTCAATCTCACCTTCATTCTTGCTGGATAGGACCGTGTCCCTAGCACCTTCATCCTGGGTGGCTCATTGGAACAGACTCTTGAGAACAGTGGAACCAAAATTTGCCCTGTTTCTGGAGGCCATGTCCAATTTGTAATGTGTAACGAAGGTATGAGGAGAGGCCCATGTGGCTGCCGCACAGATAGTGTCTATTGGTAATCTAGCTTGAAAGGCTGTTGATGTAGCCAACGCTCTGGTTGAATGGGCTCTTGGCCTAGAAGGCAATTCTTTACCGCTGAGTTGATAAATACAGGTAATCACAGAAGACAGCCACCTAGACAGGGTTACTTTGGATACCGGAAGGCCCTTTTTACTTTCTGCATAAGATAAAAAGAGTTGATCAGATTTCCTGATTTGTTTAGTTCTGTCCAGATAGTAGCGGAGCTGATGATGAACGTCAAGGCAATGCAGTTTTCGCTCCGCCCTGTTTGAATGATTAGGGAAGAAAACTGGAAGATCAATAGATTGATTTAAATTTGTCTGGGAAGCCACCTTGGGTAAAAAAGACGGGTTAGTTCTAAGAGAAACTCTGTCTTTGTGGAAAACTAAATAAGGAGGACGAATGCAAAGGGCATGAAGTTCAGATACTCTCCTAGCAGATGTAATGGCGACTAGAAGGAGCGTCTTCCATGAAAGTAACTTCAAAGAACAGGAAGCCGCAGGTTCAAAGGGAGGGAGAATCAAGGATGTTAAAACTAAGTTTAAATCCCACTGTGGTGGGGGTTCTTTGATTGGGGGCTTGAGTAAAAAGATACCTCTGAGGAATGCTTTGCAAAGCTTATGGGACATGATGCTGGAGTCCGACAGGCCTCTGTGAAAATTTGAAATGGCTGCTAACTGAACTTTTACTATGGAGGTGAAGATCCTGAATGAAAAATTTCAGCTAGGAATCTAAAACTGAGTGTATTGGAGCAGTGAAGGGATCTATAATCCTAGCCCTTGCCCAGAAGGAAAAACGCTGTCATTTACTAGCATAGATCCTCCTGGTGGAAGACTTAAGGGAAGCTACGATAATATCACGGACAGAATTTGAGATCATGGGAAGCCTGGCTAGGGACGGAAGTGGAGCAACCAAGCTGTGAGGTTGAGAGATTGGAGGGATTGGTGCAGCTGCCCTGACTGATGGGCCAAAAGATCTGGCACTGGATCCAGATGCCAAGGCTGCTCTAAAAGATAACGATGTAGGAACGGGAACCATATCTGTCGAGGCCAATAAGGGGCAATGAGAAACATCTTGGCTCTCAAGGCGGTAGCTTTCTGAATTATCTGTGTGATTAATGGGAAGGGGGGAAAGGCGTATAGAAGTCCCCAAGGCCAATCGTGGACTAGAGCGTCTCTGGGGGGATGGCCTGGAAGGGGGAAGACAGTGAAGTAGTCGAGGCACTTGCTGTTTTGTGGTGTTGCAAAAAGATCGCAGCAAGGAAACCCCCACTTCCGAAAAATCTCCTCCGTCACAGATTGCTTGAGAGACCACTCGTGGGGCATGAGAATAGCTCTGCTCAGCCTGTCCGCTATGATGCTGGACTTCCCGGGGATATGCGTTGCTATCAGAAACCGCTGAGAAGAGATTGCCCATTGCCAAAGTCTGAGTGCTTCTCGACACAGGGGATAGGACTTGGTTACGCCCTGTTTGTTGATATACCACACTATGGACATATTGTCCGTTTGAATTGCAATAGTCCCCAGGGGAAGAGAGTCTTGGAGGGCTTGCAATGTTAAAAGCACTGCTCTCATCTCCAGGACGTTTATGTGCAAGTGGCATTCGAAAGGTTGCTATGTGCCATGGACTGTCCTGCCCTGAAAATGCCCCCCCCCCACCCGATCAGGGAGGCGTCCAATGTGACCATGGCGACCGGGGGGGGTGGAATAAATGGTCTGCCTTGAAGGACTTGAGGGGAGACCATCCACCAAGACAGATGTTTCTTGCAAGATAGAGTGATTAAGATCTTGTGTGTCATAGGAAGGTGTTGAAAGGACCACTGGGAGAAAAGCATCCACTGGAGGAGCCGCATGTAAAAGCGGGCAAGGGGAAGTAGCGTGATGGCTGCCGCCATGAGACCTACACTTTCAGAACATACTTGGCCTGAATTCTGTTGCTCTGAAGGAGAACGTGAACATGATTTTGAATATCTAAGACCCTCTGCTCTGTTAACTTTGCTGAGAGCTGTACGGTGTCCAAGGTGGTGTCTATGAAGGTAATAGACTGACAAGGCGACAAGGCAGACTTTTCGAAATTTATGGAGATACCTAGCCCTTTGCAAGTTTGGATGGTATAATCTCTGGCCAGAAGAAGCTGATGCCTGGTGGTGGCAGTAAGGAGCCAGTCGTCTAGATATGGAAAAACGTGGAATCCCTGACTTTTGAGATGAGCCGTAACCACTGCCATGCATTTGGTGAACACTCAGGGGGCTGAAGTGAGACCAAAGGGCAGGGCCCTGAATTGATAGTGACTGGCCCCCAGCCGGAAGCGGAGAAACCTTCTGCAGCGCCTGTGCATCTTGATGTGATAGTACGCATCCTGAAGATCCACTGAGCACATCCAATTGTCCTTGCCCAGAAGGGGTAGAAGGGACTGTAGCGTGACCATCCGGAACCTCGTTCTTTTTACAAACTTGTTTAGTTTGCTGAGATCCAATATTGGCCTCCAGTCCCCTGTTTTTTTTGGTACCAAAAAGAACTTTGAGTAGACTCCGGATCCTAGTTGGTCTGCTGGGACTGGCTGGATGGCTCTCTGTTAGCAGCTTTGATATTTCTAGTGCTGCTTGTTCCCTTAGACTGGGTGGAATGTCTGGGAGGGACCCTTTTTGTAGAGTTCGGGTTTGGATAAAGGGGATTTTGTAACCCTCGGATATGATCGACTGCACCCATTTGTCTTGAGTGAGGGAGAGCCAGGCTTGTGGGTACAGCGATAATCTTCCCCCGACTGCCTCCGAAGGTGGACAGTCGGGCAGCACCTCAGGGATGCTGGAAGGGTTTGTCAGAAAGAGGTTCTCTGCTACCCTGATTCTGCGGCCCCCCTCTGCCTCTTGGACGGCGTCTGTTGTTGTTCCCCCCCTCTGCCTCTAGGGGGAAACTGACCTCTTGCGTCAGGCGTGACTCCTTGTGATTTTCGGAACCACATTTTTCCACCCTTTTGACCCTTAGGATATGGTCTAGATGGGGTTGAAAAACGGACTCCTACGGCAGAAAGAGTCGCCATCTTGTTCGCATCTGGTCAAGGTATCTTTCACTTGAGGTCCAAACAACGCTGAACCATCAAAGGGGGAGTTAGTGAAGGACGCCTTGAAGGGGTCTGCGAAGTTGCAAAGCCGCATCCAGGCGTGATGCCTTAAAGCCACACCTGTGCCTGCGGCCCTACTCGCTCCATAGGCTGCATAGGAAATAAGCCGCATGGAGGAGTTGACAATGGAATTCAGGGTTCCTAGCTGCGAGTTGATTTTTTCCTGAGACCCAGCAGCTGATGGATCCTGTAGAACCTCACCCAGTTCTTTGAGAATATCTCTTTGAAGACGGGTGAAGTGGCATAAGTAATTCAGCGACCGTATGGCAAAGGTCGCTGACGAGAACATCCGCTTGCCGTACCTATCCATAGACCTAAAATCCTTATTAGCCGGATGGATAGGCACTGAAGGATCAGCCAGTTCCTTCTTGGTGGCTGCAGCCACCACCAAAGCATCAACTGGGACACCCTTAGTTAAAAATTGCTTATCCAAAGGGGCTGTTATAAATTTGGAAGGCCTCCGTGGGGTGGGTTCCATCGAATCAGGGGCCGTCCACGCCTTCCGCGCCACCACTTCCATAAGGGGGTCGAAGGGCGGAGACACCCAGGAGGTGGAAGGGCGAGAACCAAACGCCTCTAGGTAAACAGACTCGTCCTCGGAAGGATTAAGGGTAGACCAGTTCCCCCTCTGTTTGAGGATTTCAAGTATGTCAGAAAAGGAGACATCCTCAGAGGGGGACCTTGGGGACCCTTCCGACTCATCCAAGTCGGTATCAGATGTGATGGACTCACGGGAGTCCACATGCTTCCTCTTACATGTCCTCTTACACGGGGGTTCACCTGACAGATCAGGAGAAGCCTCGGAAGAGGAGGATATTCTCAGTGGGGAAACCTGAGGCGCTGGATCTCTACGGCCGGGGGCGAGAGAGTGGGCAGAGACCTCAGCAGGCACTACAGTGGGAGGAGCTGATGGAGCTGACCGTGGAGCAGGCACTGGGGCCAGTACGCTCCTCATGACCTCGAAGGCGCCCCTATCAGGCAGGGCAGAGGGCTCCCACTCCGAAGAACTAGGAACCCCAGCCGGCACCGACAGGGACGGCTCCGAAGTCGATATTGGGGCCGAACTCACCAGCGCCGACGCTCCGAGAGGGAGAACGGGGTCGGACAAGGGTCCGATGCCACTCGCCCCCTCGGAGCCGGCGAGGAAGTCCAAGCGCCCAGATCCCTCCAAGGAAGGCACCATGGATGAGATCGGAGCAGACGAAGGAGCCGAAGGGGGAGGTATCGGCTCCGACGTCACGACGGTCGTGGCTCTGAGAAGCTCCGGCTCTGAACTCAGGGGTAGAGTCAAAGGAGGAATCGTAGGTCATATGGATGTAACCACTGTCTGACGAGACGGGCTATGAAGCATTTGGGCCAGTGCCTGAGACTAACAGTCTGCTGACCACCCTCTCAAGGTCATGGTCGGAAAGCCTGGAAGACCGAGAGGAATGGCCCCGATGGCTCCGCTCCGAGAGTAAAGGCGATCTCAGAGTCAAATGAATAGATTCCAGAGATGGAGATCTAGACCTCTTACGTGTGGAGGATACCGAGACTGGTGGAGCCGATGGAACCGTAGACACGTCGGCTCCAGCCAGAGCCGACTGTGAAGACTGAGTCTTGGAGGCATCGGCTCCAGCCGGAGCCGATGCAGGAAGCTGCGATATAGACGTATCGGCTCCAGCCGGAGCCGATCGTGTCACAGAAGGTGAGCCACCAGCCGAAGGCTTAGAGCACAGAGCCGACGGTTTGGATGGCTTCGAAGTCTTCCCTGGCAAAGACTTAGCCGGGGAACCTTCGGGCTTTAATAAGCCCCTCAAAATCAACTTATTCCTGCGCTCCTGCAGGACTCTTGGGCTGAATGCATGGCACACAGAACAAGAGTCCTGCAGGTGCAGGGGTCCCAGGCAATAAAAACAAGAAGTGTGACCGTCTGTCAGCGACATCTTCTGACAGCATGAGTCACACTTCTTGAAGCCTGAGACCTTCGTGTCTTTCGACATAATGCTCTTGAAAAAAAAATTAAGATTCTGAAAATTAGAATCTACACACACACATTCAAACAGACAAGGAATACACAATAGTAAAACCACACACACAGCTAAGAATCCCTGGAAGGGACTGAGAAAAAAACGGAAGGGCCTAAGGCCTAACCTAGGGTGGGGAGTATAACTTGGGATAAGGGATTAAACAGAGGGACTAAAAGGGAAAAAGGGTAGTAATAAGGATAAAACTAGCCTTTTAGACAAAAAAGTGGGAATCTAAGAGAGAAAAACTAGAAATTTTCTTAAATTTCTTACTGACCTGTGGAGCCGGTAAAAAGAGCACCTCGCTAGCGAAAGTGGCAAATGAGATCTGGGTAGTTACTGCCTAGCATCATGGGATATAGGGTTGGCCTCGAGCCGGTAAAATTAGCTCTCGAGCTTTAGTATAGGCCGAGTCGGAGCAGAGGATCGGCTCCGAACCCATCCAGCAAGAATGAAGGCGAGACTGACAACTTAACATCTGACAGTTTAAGGCCCTTATAGCCAAGGTAGCAGATGTGTAAACCTTTTTTCCCCATCTATCCAGTGCCCTAGAATCTCTGTCAGAGGGGGTAGGGTTTTTTGCAATGGAAGCTTTAACTCCTTTGGGATCCTGAGAAATAGTTTCTGGGTCTGCAGCAGGGTTTTTAAAAAGGAATTTATGAGAGTCAGGAACCCTGTAATATCTGTCAGGCTTAACAGGAGCTGGAGGTAAGGAGTCAGGGGTAAGACTAGACTCCGAAAACACATCATCTACAATGTCTAACACAGGTGGGATGGCTAATGGCTTGGGAGCTGGAGGTAAGGAGTCAGGGGTAAGACTAGACTCCGAAAACACATCATCTACAATGTCTAACACAGGTGGGATGGCTAATGGCTTGTGTTGAGGTAGTAAAAAGAAATCCCCGAGCCTCTTTTTAGATTCTGAACAATCTTGGCCCTCCCAGTGGAAATGCTCCCTCATGGTATGTAAGGTTTCCCCAAAAGAATAGTCCTCAGGAGGAGAAACTGAAGGTATAGATTCTTCAGCATCAGAATCCTCATGGGGGGAAGAGAATATTCCTGATCAGAAGAGGAATCAGAAGAAATGGAAACCTGATCTGAAGATTCATAGTCAGTCTCTTGCCTAGGCCTCTTATCAGGAGGGGGATGGGAACCCCTGATCAAGGTAATCAAGTCTTCGGCCATTTTGAGCATCTGTTTTTTGGGCATAGAGGCCTGACCACGTGGCTCTTGAGTTTGTTTCTTTGCTTTGGAAGGTGCTTTAGTCTTTGCCTGTAAAGCTGAAGTTGGTTTGATGTAAAGATGTTTAGGTCTGAATAGACCCTCAGAAGCCGGTGCCTGCTCAGCAGCTCTGGACCCATCTGAAGGGATAATATCTGAGGCTCCAATACCTTGAGTTTCCAGTGGCATGGCCGACTCCACGTGGGAGTCGGTAGCAACCTGTGACTCTAAAGTAGCAGGCATCAGGGGCTGCAAAAGCACCTCACTGAGAACCGGCGACTGGCTTAGGAGAAGCTTCGTCGGTTTTGGGCCTCGGTTGTCTATCTCTTTCCTTTTCTTTGCGTTTCTTGTGAACTCCGGTAGTCGGATAGCTATCCGACAACATTTCTGGATAATTAAACCGGCGTCCAAAATAGTTTAAAGCAAAATCATACCGACGCTTAATAGTGCTTTGGTTAAATCTAGCACAAAACCAACAACCAGAAACGTTGTGATCAGGGCCTAGGCAAGGAATACAGTAAGAATGGAAATCCTTATGAGATATTTGCTTCCCACAAGAAATACAATTATTAACTTTTTCTGACATCGGTCTGGAGCAAGAAAAAAGTTTCCCCAACGGGGTACTTAGCTTTATTGAAGACTTCGGATCTGAAACTCTAACACGAAAATCTCAGGAGTCAGCCGACCGGCACTTGTGAACTGCTTCTGCTTCCGGCACCGCGCGGGGCAAGAAAGACTAAAGAAAATGGCGTCGGCCGCATCTTTTATACCCCTGACGACCTGATGTCAGGGAAGGGGCGACAGCAGCTGACACAGGACCCAAGACTTTGGAATTCAGGCCGGCTGAGGGCAAGCTGCCAGCAGGATTACCCAAATGTAATGACTACAACAGTGAAACACGAAGAACATCATAATGATACAATGATATAAATAGTTAAAACCATCAGACAATCAAGTAATCCACCAATCATCAGCAGTATAGTAAACTGCAGTAACCAGCGATTATAAAGTGCCTAGTGCAAATCAATTCATGCACTTTATAATCGCTGGTTACTGCAATTTACTATACTGCTGATGATTGGTTGATTACTTGATTGTCTGATGGTTTTAACCATTTATATCATTGTATCATTATGTTTCTTTTGACTCTGATGAAGCCAATTTATTGGCGAAAGCGCTTAGTCTCAGGAATTTCTTGTGGTCAATAAAGTTGGTGTGTTCCTGGTCGACTGTTGGGATAGTTTCTTCACTTTCTCAGTTATGTTCCTTGTTGTACATCTTCCCAGGGGTATTATAAGAATCAAAATTCTGAGGTAGACCCTCACATTGACCAAAGTCTTAGTGGAAACCTTAGAATTAGATCTATATATAGATCTATTTTTTTTCCTGTGGAAGAAAATCTTTTTAAACAGAGTTGTCTAGCTGACACCCCAGGAACACAATCCTATGTGAAGTCAAAAAAGACTTTTGAATGTTCTCTTAGAATCCCAGCTTCTGTAAGAGATCTTTTGCCCAAGTAAGAGATTCCTGACACTCTGAAAAAAAGAGTCTGCAAAGATAAGCAAGTCATCTAAATATGGAAAATTATGGATATCCTGTAGCTTCCAAAAAGTATAGCTGGAGCTAGATACTTTGTGAGCGCTCTTGGTGCAGTAGATAGTCCAATGGGTAAGGAAAAGAACTGATAACGTGATCAAGAAACAAAAAACCTTCAGAAACACCTGAAGGCTGGATGAATAGAAATGTGATGACAGGTATCTTTTACACCTAGTGTTATTAGGAAACTTGAATGAAGTAGAAGAACAAAAGCTAACAGGTTGTGAAGTGACATTTTGAACTTCGGCACTATCACAAGGTTACAGGTTTTGGAAAGAAAGATCCAGAAGTGGTCTCCAATTATTTTCTTTGGCATTAAAAAAAAATCCTTGAATAAAAACCTTTCTCAACCTGAGATGGAAGAATTGGTTCTATCTCTAACTGGGACAGCATGTGATGAAGGACAGAGGGAAATAAGGGAGTCTTGGTCTGGTGGATAAGGAATGACCTTATGGAAAGGAGGGATTTCTTCCCACTGCCATCTGTAACCTTGATGAATGAGCTTTAGAACTATCTGTTGCCAAAGAGAAAAGTTGGGATTCAGACTTTCTGAAAGGGAAAAAAAGACTGATAAGAGTAGTGGTGGGGAGGGGGACAAGCCTGTCCTTGGTTTTGGTGGGTTCCTAATGTTTTGGAGCCCCCATGCCATTTCTTCCTAAGCAACTGTTTTGCCCACATTGTGTTGAGACTGCTTATTTTGTTTTTTTTTTTGTTTTTTCCTAAACTAGATGAGGGGTTAATAAATCTCTTAGAAAACTTGGAAAATGAGGGTTGAAAAATCTTACAGGTTCCCTGTATCAACTTATCCTTTTTTACTCAGGTACTTTTTGATAATCTCTACAGCAGAGCAACAAAAACCAAAATCTCTAGCCAAAGTTGAATTTAAAGTCTCATTTCCCACATCATTTGGGAGGTCCTGAGAATGCAACCAGGCAAACCTCCTCTAAACTGTACCAGTGGACAAAGCCCTGTATGAAACATGAACAGAGTCATACACATATTATAACAATGAGCTAAGACTTCTGAAACAGTAGAAACTAAATGAAAGCACATTTTGCCTCACAAGAAGAAACTGCAGACAAAACATTCCTCCTACTTTCACAATTAGAATAAATGTTAACATACGAGCCTTACAATTCAAAACTCTGAAAATCAAAGTTGCAGAAGTATACACTTTTTTCCCCATAATTATCCATAATCTTCCCATCCTTGTCAGAAACTGTATGAATGGAATTAACCAAATCTTTATTAACAGTAGGATTACCCAAAGCTACAGCTGCTGAGTAAGATTTGGGAACACTGCATAAAACTTAAAAGATTAAAGAACTTTATACATTCTGTCTGCGTTTTTAGGGGGCAACAGGCTGAGTATCAGAAAAATTGGAGGCAGTAATACAGATACATCATCCAAAGCTGACAGAACTGGAGAAATGGGTAAAGGTTCTGGAAATTCCTTCTGTTCTAGCTTATATTATTTTCTGATGGAGTGAGAGACCTCTGTTCTCCCACTGAAGAGTGTGGCACATTTTGGAACTAGTTGCAGAGAAACAGAAACACAAACTGGGAGAGTCAGAAACTGAGTTCGTCTCAGAGTCTGAATCAGAAATCTAAGACAACCCTACGTCTGTCCCTTCATTTTCCAGTCCAGATTCAGAATCATGAATCTCTTCAGGAAAAGAGGTCTCCCTCCCTCTCTTTTACTAGAAATTGCTTAATAAGAAGGGCAAACAGCCTGAATTAAATCTTCAGCCATGCCCAGTAAACAACTTCAGTTTAAGGAAATTTGAGTCGATACCTGTTTAGCTGTCAGTTTCTTTTTGACAGGAAAAATGGGGCAGAGAGTGTTATTAATGGCAAAAGCAGCATCCACCAGGGGCGGGCACACCTTTTTCCCTCTTTCAAGATTGAAAAGAATGGCTTTCCATTGCTCACTGAGGGGACAACAACAACCACAGAGGACCACAGTGTGTCTGCTACACCAGGGAGATCCTGGGTAAAAGATGAGTGGTCTTAGAAACAAGCTATGGCCACAGCAGAGTCACGCACCTGTACCTGAGGCAAACTGCTACCCTGCTGTGAAGGCCAAAGCTGTTTGCTTAACTTGTTCTTTCTGTGGTTGGAAGAATGACCAACCATGGGTCCAGTAGCTTGCTCCATGGTCAAACTGAAAATTTTATCTATTTTCTTTATTCAGCAAAATGAGCATCAAAAGCCGGTAAAAAAAGACTTTACAAGTAAATTTTTTCATACAAAACACAGCATGAAGCACTTTTAAACACTTTGCCAGACCCTAAACTAAAATAAACACAATTTATCCACGGAAAATGATATTTAATTACTTTAAACAATTTTTTTCCATAAAAAAAGGAACTTATCTGCCCAGCAAAGGAACAGCACAAGCCATCGATCCCTGAAAGCCGACAGAGGAGTGCTCTCTTCAACGTAAGGAAAGCCCTGAAGGACTTGACACTCAAACCTGCCTTTTTAGTGAGATAATCTTGAATTGAATAATGGTTTGGGTGCATGGAAGGTGCCCTGAATCATTGAAAGCTTGGCAGGATACATCCCATTCAGCTTTGGTTAACATCAGAAGCTGCTATAAAAAAGGGGACAATTAATATAGCATACAACATATTGCATGATAATGATAAGAATCAATCAGAGATGGTTAGAAAAGATTGGGAAGAAAGACTGGAAAAGGAACTTACAATGGAACAATGGGAAGACGTATGTAGGAGTCACAAGTAAAACAATGGGAAGACATACGTATGAGTCACAAGTAAGCAAAAAAAGTCTAAAAGATATAGGATTTTCCAATGGAAGTGTTTGCAGAAATATGTTTATATTGCAAGCAGACTTCAAAAATGTTTTCATTGGGTAGATAGCAAATGTTGAATGTGTAACGAGGAAGAAAGAAGTAAATGAAATCATCTTTTTTGGAGTGCAACAAGATGGCAAATTTAAAAAAACTCTTTGTACTTTGTCAGAAATACTGGGGAAGCAAATGGCTGTAACAAAGGAAATGATTCTTTTGAGCTGGGTACAGGGTCTGTATTGCTTAGACATAGTTCATAGGTTCATAGGTTCATACTAGGCTATCTGCCCGAGGGCATTTATAAGCCTAGCCCATTGTTTTGTGGCTTACGCCACCCCTTTAGTATGGGGAACTATACCCATTATTTTGCTGTGCCTCTGTCGAGCAGTGACACTGAGGTAATTCCTGGGGTATATCTGCGATCTCCCATCCATTGGTCAAGATTTCTCTTGAACAAGGCCAGCGAGGTGCTATGCCTCACATATACCGGGATTTTGTTCCACAGCATAGGGAGTCTTTGGGTGATGAATCTATCCCTGCAGCACGTCCTATTAATAGCCGTGTCGAGGTTTAAGTCTCCCGCCCTTGTGGCTCTGATGGATCTAGATTTTTTGAGGTGAAGCATATTCATCAAATCTGGGTTTGACATGGCCTTGTATGTTAGGCAAAGGTCACCTCTGAGCAAGCGGTGGCGACTGAATAGAGCTGGAGTTCTTTCAGTCGGGCAGCATAGGACAGATTTTGAGACCCTTTAGCCTTTTGGTGAGGAACTTTTGTGGCCTCTCCAGCTGCTGCAAGTGTCGGGTCAGATACATTCCGAATGGGGCATTGTACTCAATCATTGGTCTGATGAGTGATGAGTAAAGGAGACTATGACCTCCCTTGATCTAGATGAGAATCCCTTCATGATAAGGTGGGCAATGTAGAAGGACTTCCTAACTACTTTAGCTACATGGGTGTCGAATGACAGACTACTATCAACCTGGGTCCCCAGGTCCCTGATAACTTCTTCTGTGCTCAGTGGATTGCCACCTATTTGGTAGCTAGGGGTAACCTTGTTTTTCCCGAAGGGTATGACTATGCATTTTTGGCATTTAACTTTAGGCCGTGGCTCTGGCACCAGTTATCCGCTTCTGTGAGACCCTTCTGAAGGATATCTGTGTCAGATGTGTTTTCTACTATGGCCCAGTTTGCAGTCATCTGCAAACTTTGTCAGCCATAACCCTCCTGTGTTTGCTTGTACTTGAAAAGTAGATGCCAAACAAGAGTGGGCCCAGGACTGAGCCCTGTGGGACACCACTTGTGACAGGCTTTGAGTCTGACATGGCGCCAGCAACTCTGACCCTGTGGGTTCTGTCACTCAGCCAGTTTGCAACCCATCTTGTGATGTATGGGTTAACATTTAAGCTGATGAGTTTTTCAATGATACCCGAGTGGGGTATTGTATCGAAGGCCTTAGCCAGATCGAGGTAGGCTGTATGGACTGCCTTTCCCTCATCAATGGCTTTGGTGACTGTTTCGAAAAAGTCAACCAAGTTTAAAAGGCATGATCTGCCTTTGACAAAGCCAAACTGGGTTGGATCCAAAGTCTGCAAATTCCCTATGTCTTTATTTATGAGGTCCATTATGATCCTCTCCATGGCTTTGCAGATAAGGCTTGTCAAGTTAATGGGCCGGTAATTTCCAGGGTCTGTGGAGGCACCGCCTTTGTGAAGTGGGGCCACAGTTGCAGTGCGCCACTCCTGGAGTGCGTATCCAGAGGTAAGACTTTGATTAAACAGCTGTCCTAGCTGTGGGTTTAATTCCTCATTGAGTTCGTGGAGCACACAGCCGGGGACACCATCGGGTCCAATGGATGCTGTGTTTTTTGCTTTGGAGAGAGCAGTTCTCACTTGGGCGCTGGAGATGTTTGGGGGGCTGCACTCATTTGGTATAGATATCTCTCCTTTTGGGGAGGGGAGAAGTTTGCACTGAACCTGTCAGCCAGTATGTTGGCAATGTCTGTAGGATCAGTAATCTTCACATCATTTTGAACTAGTTCTGAGCATATCTGGGAGTTTCCTCCTAGGTTTCTAACATAGCTAAAGAAGGCCTTATGATTGTCTTTTGAGTCTTTAGCTATTTTTCTCTTGAAATTTGCTTTGGATGATTTTTATGAGAGCTCTTAGTTTTTTACTTATAGTGATCAAGGGTGTCTTACCTTTTAAGGATTTTGCTCTATCTTGTAGTAGCTTCCTCCTTTTGTTGTAGAGTTTGTTTATGGCTGGGGTCCACCAGACTGGACGCTTGCCTTTGGTACAAAGAGTCTTTGTTTTGCTCGGGATTGCCTTATCCATGCAGTCCTGCAGGTGCTGGTAGAAGGCGTTTGTAAGTGATTCAGCGGCTTGAGTATTGTTTTCCGCCGCTCGGGGCCTGAAAGGAGACCACACTAGTCTTTAGAAGTGTGAAGTCGGCTTTTGAGAAGTTCTTTACTGTGGTCTTTTTATTTCAGGTGGGGGTGGGATGAGGACCTCCAGCGAGATTAGTTTGTGATCTGATCTCACCAGTGAGGGGTATACTTCGGTGTTGAACATTGTGCTCCCATGTTTGTGATGATGAGATCAAGTATGTTATCTCCTCTTGTGGGATGGTGACTAGTTGTTCCATGGCATTTGAGTTTATGAATTCCAGGAACTTTTGGGCTAGGGTGTTTGGGCTTGAGTAGTGTTCCCAGTCTATATTAGGGTAATTGAAGTCACCTAGTATGATGGTGTTGGGTGATACATTTATCCCTCTAGTGTTTTCAGGAAGGCCATGTGAGTTTCCTGAGTTTGTGAGGGTGGCCTGTAACATGCTACAATTTGCAGAGCAGTCTTGCCTATGGTTAATTGCACCTGGATGGTCTCCGATGCATCGTGCGTTGCCACCAGTCTTGAGGTGTGGGTGTCCTTGATGAATATGCATACCTCGCCCCCTTTGGTGGTACTGTCCGGATTTTGGGCCGGAACGCATGATATGAGGTAAAACCTGATAGCGCTGGGGTGCTCTCAGGAGCCTTGAACCAGGTTTCTGTCACAGCACAGACATCGATGTTCTCCATACTGAGAAGGGCCTCGAGTGCGTGCATTTTGAGATTTAGACTTCTGGCATTGAGCAGCATTACCCTTAGTTTTTTCCTTTTTGTGTTCTAGGGTGGTAGGTTTAGAATTTGAGCCTTGCCTAAAAAGGCACTATGGGGTGGCAAGAGCCTTTGCCAATATCCGGAATCCCAGGGGTGACAGGTGCAAGCCGTCCCTTGCGAAGCAGCGTGGCTTGTCCAGCATGTCATCCCAGGCAGACAGATACTGGATCCCCTTTGAATGACACCAGTGTTTAAGCCAATTGTTAAAGCTGATCATCTTATCTCTGTATTGTGGCATCATTCTTGGTGAAGGTAGGATACTGCTCAAGGTCAGGGTCATACCTGCCTGGGCTACATAATCAGAGAGCTCCTCAATGTCTCTTTTCATGTAGTCCAAGGAGGTACGTCTCAGGTCGTTTACACCGGCGTGGATGACTGAGTCATATTTGTACCTGCTGTTGAGAGACCTGAGTGCTTGCGTTATGTGGCGGATTCTAGCGCCCGACAGGCAGCTTACTGTGACCTTCTCCTTACTCAGTCTGGTGAGCGGGACATCAGTGTGTCTGACTATGGAGTCACCAATGACTAGTGTGTCTGGCATTGTGTTTGGCCTTAAGAGCTGTGACTGTTTGACACTCTGACTGTGAGGTCTATGTGTTGCGGGTGTTGTGTTCTGAGGTGGTGGTTGTTTGGGTGTCTGCTTTGGTGGCCTCTGCTGTTTTGGTAGATTTTGATCAGAGCCTCCGAGTATGTCTTTGTGTGTTTATGTGTATGATTTGAGGTTGTAATGGTACTATGTGAGACTGGGTCTATAGTGTGTGTGGTAACCTTCTCCTCCTGACTGGTCTTGCCAGTCCTATGTTGAGAGCTCAGCCTCCAGTTTGGCCGTATAGTTGCATCTCTCGCATGTATTTGTGTTTTGTGGGAGGAGGAAAGGGTTGTTCTGTGTACATGAGGCAATTGAAACATTGCCTCAATATTCCCAGGTTCACCAGCTGAGCAGGAGAGGACACTAGCAACTGATCCCTCGACATGCTAGAAGGGTAGACGAAAAACTTTAAAAAGATTCCGGGGACGTGGGTGACCGAGAAATGGGGGTTGCCTTTTGGGGTACTATCTATGACAAGAGTGCCGTATCAAGGTAATAAGTACTGTAGGAGCAAGTGCTAGGTTTAATAGATAGAGAATAGTCTACTTGGAGTCAAGTAGAGTTGATCTTTTAGTTATAGGATACGCTGATTTGATCAGTAGTATAGTTCGAGGAAGGTAGTTTTAAGGGAAAATTTGAAGAGTGGACTTTAGGTAGCCGAATAGTTTAAACCTGCTTAACCGCACTGCCCTAGTGTGCAACAGTGGCAGCTCAGCTAAATCACTCTAAATCAGCTTAACGCTTAGCTGCGTTTTATACCAGGGGCTGGAAAAGCTAGAAACTGGCCCAAAACGACCAATAAACTACTAGTTACTGGCTGAAACCTCACAAAACTGGACAAAAGGCAGCTCAATGCTTCCCACTCCCACTGGTAAGCAAGGTAGCTTCCCTTCCCCCAAATAAGGCAAGGAAACAGTACACAGGAACTACAACCAAAGCCCAGGAATCAGCAACTCTGAAACTGGACTAAACTAGTAAAGCAGGAAAGCAAGGTAGCTTCCCTTCCCCCAAATAAGGCAAGGAAACAGTACACAGGAACTACAACCAAAGTCCAGGAATCAGCAACTCTGAAACTGGACTAAACTAGTAAAGCAGGAAAAACAAGAGATATTTTTTTCTTTTTTTTCTTTTTTTTCACATAGTAAGGCATTATTAAGTTTATTTCTGTTGGCTTCCAAGAAAGCAATCACTAGAAAATGGAAATCAAAATATAAACCAGGTGTACTTGAAGTACTGCATATTGTAAGAGAGATAAAGGAACTGGAAGAGTAATCTTTAGAAAAGGGAAAGGTCAAATGACATGCAAATAAATGAAATTTGTGGGAACACTACACACAGAATAATGTTCAAGAGGAGGATGAATGTGGTTTAAAGGAAGGCAGGGACTGAGGGATTTATGCAATGAAAGACTTTAAAACAATTGTTGTAGAGAAAGAAAACAATGTGTGAGAATGGAGTTAATATTGCTTGTTCACTTTTCTATTGACATATGTGTGCCTGTGTCTTGAGTGATAATTTAATAAAGGTGTTTACAAAAAAAGAAAAACACTGCTACTGCTTTTGAGTTTTGATGCACAGAAAGCAATTGATAACGTTAGCTGGAATTTCAGAAATAAAGCAATGACAGCATTTGCATTCCCTGATAGAATAACAAGGATAATGAGGAAGCTACATGAATGGTCAGAGGCAAGAATTTGGGATAGTTTCTCTCTGACAAGCTGTTGAAACAGCAGAATGAGGCAGGGATGTCCTCTTTTCCCGTTTTTGCTTTATATTTAGAGCCATTAGCAAAGACAAGGGGATTCACAAATTCAAGGATATATATGGATATGGATAGAATGATTAAAGCAGTGGAAATGCTGTTAGCCGCTTTAGTCTTATACATAGGTCAGGATTGTTTTTATAAACCAAAACATAAGCTGTGGATAACAATAACAATTTGAATGAATATGACTGGGATGAGAAGAGGTCAAGAGTTATGTGGGATAAGTTGGGTCTCTCCACAGAATGAGGTGGTTTACATTTATATGACTTGAAGGGGTACTTTAAAGCTAAGCAATTAAGGTTCATTTAAATAACTCAAGCACAAGATTACATATGAAATTAGAAAGGAAAATTATATGAGGTGGAATTTGAGAGATGGAGAAAGACAAGTATTTTGGCTGAAAGTCCTTAAGAAAAATAATAACAACTATTCAGAATACTGTACTTATAAAGTAGTAGAACGCATTCTAAGACATAAGCCATAGTGGAAATGGAGAAAGCAGATTTTACCAATAGGAGTGTCTGCAAGTAAAGGTATAGGCATAGAGGACTATAATTTACAGTAGGAAATCAGCAAAGGAACCAAGATATTGGGAGAAAATAACTCAGGAGGCTAGGCTATATATTGGAACAAGGCTACTCAAGAGTTTGGACTGTGGGTTAGAGACTGCACTTCCTTATCAGGGATTGATAACAGGTATAGGCAATCAGAAAGGAATAGGGGAGTCCTAAGTGAAAGACCAGCTTTCTCAAGACTTTCAGCTGTGTTTAAAACAGAAAATGCTGTTAAAATGGGAAAATGATAGAATACTGCATAATAACTACAAGAATCAATCAGAGGCGATAAGAAAATATTGGGAAAAGATAACAGCAAGGAAATTTACAAAGGAATAGTAGGAAGACATCTTTACGGCTCCCAAGTATCCAACAAAGTCTAGAAGGTTTAGGATTTTTGCATGGAAGTCTTTCCTTTCCATAGTTATTTTTATACCCCCAGTAGATCTCAGAGGATTTTTCTTCATGTATTTAGCAAATGCTGGAGATGCAACGGGGAATAAAGAGGTAACTGGGAATACTTCTGGGGGGGGGGGTGTAACAAGTTGGCAGACTTTATACACTCCCTACACAGTAATTTTACAGAAATGTACAGTGATCAACTGTCAGTAACTAAGAATTTATTTTATAGCTGGAATACAGGATCTCAATTGTCTAGACATTGTAAGTTCTTACTAAGTTAAACACTACTGTCTGACAAAAAACCCCCCTCAAAAATGGGAATCAAAATCTGTGCAAACAAATCAGAAATTCTGAATATTGCAAAGGAGACATAAGAACTGAATGTGAGATCTTTGCAAAAGGGAAGAAGCAAATTACATATTTATGTTTACGGCTTGACAACATTAATCAATGTATGTACACTGATGCTACAAGTTTAAAATGTAATGATTTAATAAAGATGTTTAAAATCCACTTTCCCAGCCAGCATGCAAAATAAACAACTTGAAAAAATGTTACAAAAACAGTATTTATTCAAATTCCTATACAAATACACTAAACACCAACAGACCTTTAGTGCAATATGTGTTTTCGGCCCAGGGAAGATGATTATTATTGATTGTCGTGTTGCACTGGATGATAAGTAATGGCAAGGATGGGATGGTACATCAGCAGTGGGAGAGTCAAGTGGTGGTACCAAAGAGTGGGGTCTAGCAGGTCAGCAGTGGTGTTCAGACTGGGGCAAAGGAAACAAGATTTGCATTACATGAAAAAAAATGAGGGCAACTACTGGGCTCAACATTCATCAATATTACAAACACCACAGACAGCGGGAGAAGCTGTGTACCTCATTCAACCCAGCATCTACAAATTCTTAATCTGCTGCGAGTAGAGGATTTACTGTTTTAATAAAAGTGGAATCACTAACTTACAAAAGTTATAAGCTTTCTTTACTCCATAAATAAAAAAAGTGGTATGCTGGAGATCTGAGTCACCACAGGGAAATTATGAAGAATGACCATCTTTCCACCAACATCAATACCAAAAGTGTACTAGGCTGGATATGAAATTAAAGTGAGTGGATGGAATTTTTTTTTTTTTACATTAAAAGTGAATTATTTGAAAATAAGAAGTTATGTACCTACCATAACGTTCCATGTTAGTTGTCTTCTCTCGCCTTCTTTCTTGCTTGATGGGTTCGGAGCCGATCCCTCGGCTCCGACTCGGCACTTGCTAAGCTCGAGAGTTTCTTCTACCAGCTCGAGGCAGCCCCATATCCCATGATGCAAGGCGGTAAGTACCCAGATCTCGTTTGTTAACAAAGGGCAATAGCACCAAGCATAGAATACTTCCCAAAGGAAGAAGAAACTTACAGATGTAAAAAGGACCAGGTCTGAATGGTCTTTAGCATAATAGTTTCTTATACAAGGTCTGTCCAGGCCAGGGGGAAGGAGGGAGGGTCGCAAGAAAGAAGGCGAGAAGACAACTAACATGGAACGTTATGGTAGGTACATAACTTCTTAATGTTAAGTTGTCAATCTCGCCTTCATTCTTGCTTGATGGGACCGCGTCCCTAGCACCTCTATCCTGGGTGGCTCAATGGAACAAACTCTTGAGGACTGTAGAGCCAAAACTGGCTCTGTCCCTGGAGGCCAAGTCCAATTTGTAATGGGAAACAAAAGTGTGAGGAGTGGCCCAAGTGCCGCTGCACAAATAGTGTCCAAAGGCAGTCTAGCTTGAAAAGCTGTAGAAGTAGCTAAACTCCTAGTTGAATGTGCTTTAGGTTTTGAGCACAGCTGTTTTCCCCTGATCGTATAAATTTCAGTGATGACCGAAGAAAGCCATCTGGACAAAGTCACTTTAGAAACAGGAAGGCCTTTTTATTATCCGCATAGGAAACAAAAAGTTGATCAGATTTTCTAAATTTTTTTGTTCTGTCCAAATAATATCTAAGCTGACGGTGGACGTCAAGATAATGTAGCTTTTGTTCAGCTCTATCTGAATAGTTAGGAAAAATACAGGAGATCAATGGATTGATTCAGATTGTTCTTTGAAGCGACCTTAGGTAAAAAGGATGGATTAGTTCTCAAAGATACTCTGTCTTTGTGAAAAATCAAATAGGGGTCGAACCGAAGAGCATGAAGTTCAGACACCCTCCTGGCAGATGTAATAGCCACTAGGAATAAAGTTTTCCAAGAAAGATATTTCAGGGAACAAGAAACAGCTGGCTCGAAGGGGGGGAAGAATCAAGGATGTCAGCACTAAATTTAGATCCCACTGAGGAGGAGGATTCCTGATTGGAGGCTTTAGTAGGAAAATTCCTTTCAAGAAGGCCCTGCAGAGCCTATGGGACATAATATTATGATCTGCTATCCCGACATGAAAATTAGAAATAGCAGCCAATTGAACTCTGACTGTGGAAGAAGAGGAGCCTGCATGAAAAATCTCTGCTAAGAAGTCCAGAACTGCCTGAACAGGGGCAGTAAAAGGATCAATATTTTGGGCCTTAGCCCAATAAGAGAAACGTTTCCATTTGCTTGTGTAAATCCTCCTGGTAGAGGATTTTAGTGAAGCTACTATGATGTCTCTAACTGGGTTAGAGATCAAAGGAAGCCTGGCTAAGGAAGGAAGTGGAGCAACCATGCTGTGAGGTTGAGAGAAGGGATTGACCGGTGCAGCTGACCGGATTGGTGAATCAGTAGATCTGGCACTGGGTCCAGATGCCACGGCTGCACCAAAAGGTGATGATGGAGGAACGGGAACCAAACTTGTCGAGGCCAGTAAGGGGCAATGAGAATCAATTTGGCTCTCAAAACGGTAGCTTTCTGGATCACCTGAGGGATCAGAGGAAATGGAGGGAAGGCATAAAGTCCCTGGGGCCAATCCTGGGTCAGAGCGTCTCTGGGGGGATGGCCTGATAGAGGGAAGAGGCTGAAGAAGTCTGGACATTTGCTGTTTTGGGGAGTAGCAAAAAGATCGCAACATGGACGACCCCATTCCAGAAAAATCTCTTCCGCTATAGATTGCTTGAGAGACCACTCGTGAGGCATGAGGATAGCTCTGCTCAATCTGTCCGCTATAATGTTGGTTTTCCCAGGGATATGCGTTGCTACCAGAAACCGATGAGAGGAGATCGCCCATTGCCAAAGTCTGAGCGCTTCTCGACACAAGGGGTAGGACTTGGTTCCGCCCTGTTTGTTGATATACCAAACTACAGACATGTTGTCTGTGTGGACTGCAATTGTCCCTACGGGAAGAAAGTCGTTGAGGGCTTGCAACGTTAAAAGCACTGCTCTCATCTCCAGGACATTTATGTGCAGATGGTACTCGAGCGGTTGCCACGTCCCATGAACCATCCTGCCCTGATAATGACCCCCACCCGATCAGGGAGGCATCCGTGGTGACAGTGGCTATCGGGGACGGGGTACAAAGCACCTGCCTTGGTGAACCTGAGACGATGTGATCCACCAAGCAAGATGCTGTTTGCATGTCTGTGTCACCAGAATCTGGTGACGCATTGGGAGTTGCTGGTATGACCACTGTGTGAACAGCATCCACTGAAGGAGGCGCATGTAGAATCGAGCCAGGGAAGAAGAGTAATGGCCGCAGCCATGAGACCTAATACCTTTAGAACCATTCTGGCCTGTACTTTCTTGCTGGCCAGAATGATCCTGACATGAGTCTGAATGTCTGAAACTCTTTGTTCTGTAAGGGTAGCTGACATCCGAACAGTGTTTAAGTTTGCCTATGAAGGTAATAGACTGGCAGGGCGATAAGGATGACTTTTCGAAGTTGATTGAGATGCCTAAATGAGAACAAAGGTCTATTGTGTAATCCCTGGCTTGTATAAGCTGATGCCTGGTGGTGGCTGACAGGAGCCAGTCGTTGAGATACGGAAACACCTGGAATCCTTGGCGTCTCAGGTGAGCCGTGACCACTGCCATGCATTTGGTGAACACTCTGGGGGCTGTAGTGAGACCAAAGGGCAGGGCTCTGAACTGGAAGTGACTGGACCCCAGCCGAATGCGGAGAAATCTCCTGGAGCGTCTGTGAATTTTGATGTGATAGTACGCATCCTGAAGATCTATTGAGCACATCCAGTTGTCCTTCTGTAAGAAGGGCAGAATTGACTGAAGAGTGACCATTCGGAATCTTGTCTTCCTGACAGACTTGTTGAGTCTGCTGAGATCCAATATTGGTCTCCAGTCTCCCGTCTTTTGGGGACCAAAAGAACCTTGAGTAGATTCCGGCTCTGAATGGTCTATTGTAACTGGCTGAATGGCTCTTTTTTGCAGTAGTTTTGCGATTTCTAACTCTGCAATCTCCCTTAGACCGGGTGGCACATCTGGAAGGGAACTTGAGGGGAAGGGACTTTCCTCGAAAGGAATTATGTAACCCTTGGATATGATCGACTGTACCCATCTGTCTTGAGTGAGGGAATGCCAGGCTTCTGGGTACAGTGATAATCTTCCAACGACTGCCTCCAAGGAGGGACAGCCGGGCAACACCTCAGGGATGCTGAAAGGGCTTATCAGAGAGAGGCTCCCTCTTTCCCTGGTTCTTGGACCCCTCTGCCTCTAGAGCGGCGTCTGTTGTTGTTACCCCTCTGCCTCTAGGGGTAAACTGACCACGTGAATCCGGCGTGACTCCTTGGGATTTACGGAACCACATCTTCCCACCCTTCTGTCCTTTGGGATAAGGCCTAGAAGGGGTGGAAAAACGGACTCCAACAGCAGAAAGAGTCTTGCCGTCCTGCTCACACCTGGTCAAGGTTTCCTTCACCTGAGGGCCAAACAAAGCTGACCCATCAAAGGGAGAATTTGTGAAGGGCGCCTTAAAGGGATCCATAAAATCACATAGCCGCATCCAGGCTTGGCGTCTAAGAGCCACACCTGTGCCTGCGGCTCTACTCGCTCCATCCGCAGCATAAGATATTAGCCGCATGGAGGAGTTAGCAATGGAATTGAGGGTTCCTAGCTGCGAAGCAATCTTTTCTTGAGCCCCTGCAGCTGTAGGATCCTGAACTACTTCTCCCAGCTCCTTCAGGATATCTCTCTGGAGTCTGGTGAAGTGACAAAGATAATTCAGCGAGCATAGCAAAGGTCGCTGAGGAAAACATCCGCTTGCCGTACCTATCCATGGTCCTAGAGTCCTTATTAGGAGGATGGACGGGCACGGAAGGATCTGCAAGTTCCTTTTGGGTGGCCGCAGCCACCACCATGGCATCAGCGGGGACACCCTTGGTAAGGAATTGTTTGTCACTCGGGGCAGTGATAAATTTTGAAGGCCTCCTAGGGACTGGCTCTACAGAGTCAGGAGCTGCCCACGCCTTTCGTGCAATAACCTGCATAAGGGGTCGAAGGCGGAGACACCCAGGAGGTGGAGGGCCGAGATCCAAACGCCTCTAGGTATACTGACTCATCCTCAGAGGGATTGTTGGTGGGCCAGTTTCCCTCTGTTTTAGAAGTTCTAGGATGTCTGAGAAGGAGACATCCTCAGAGGGGATCTAGGGATCCCTCTGACTCATCATAGTCAGTATCCGAGTGACAGACTCGGGAGTCTACATGCTTCCTCTTACAAGTCCTCTTCCTAGGAGGATCTCCCGAAACATCAGGAGAATCCTCGGAAGAGGGGGAAATTCCCAATGGGGAAACCTGAGGCGGAGGATCTCTGGGTCCTGTAGCAAGAGAAGTGGCAGAGATGTCAACAGGTACTATAGAGGGAGGAGCTACGGGAACAGACTGCTGACTGATACCAGTGGCCAGTACACTCTTCATCACCTCGAATGCTCCCCTCCCAGGCAGTTCCGAGAGAACCCGCTCCGAAGAGCTAGGAACTCCAGGGACCACCGCAAGGGAAGTCTCCGAGGCAGATGTAGGAGCCGAGCTAACCAAGGCCGAGGCTCCAAGGGGAGAGCGGGTTCGGACAAGGGTCCGATGCCACTCACCCCCTCGGAGGAGACCATGGAAGCCCGACCACCAAATCCCTCTAAGGGAGAGGAGATAAGAGTAGAGGCTGAAGGAACAGAAGGGGGTATCCGTCCTCCAGCCGTAGCAGTAACCATTCCCGAAGACTCCAACTCCAAGCTCTGGGGTAGAGTTGAAGGAGGAACTGTAACTGGGTGTGGACCAACAGTCGTCTGTTGAGACGGACTGTGTAACATTTGGGCCAGTACCTGTGACTTGAGTAATCTACTGACCACTCTCTCTAGGTCATGATCTGACAACCTGGATGACCTTGAAGATCGGCTCCGATGGCTCCGTTCCGATAGAAGAGGCGGGAGCCGACAGTATCGGCCCCAAGGAAGGAGACCTCGACCTCTTCCTGGAATGAGCCATCGGAGCCGATACTATAGATCCTGTCGGAGCCGACTTCTCGGAGCCGACAGGAAGCCTCGATGTATCGGCTCCAGCCGGAGCCGATACAGCCACCAAAGTAACGGTGTCGGAGCCGATCGGAGCCGACACCGATGCCTGTGCCACATGGGTGTCAGAACCGATCGGAGCCGACATCGAAGTGGTCAAAATAGGTTCGGCACCGATAGCCATCGGTGCGAGCGCTGTCAAGCCAGAATCGGCTCCAGCCGAGCGATCTCGACTCAATGCAGTCGGAGCCGAGGCCGCAGGCTTAGAAACAGAAGCCTGGGCCTTGGAAACTTTTGCTGGTTTTGGTGGAGCCGACTTAGCCGGAGAGCCCTCCGGCAAGAAGGCCCCTAAGAACCAGTTTATTATGTCTCTCCTGCAGGACTCTCTGGCTGAAGGAGTGACAAATAGCACAGGAGTCCTGCAGGTGAAGAGGGCCCAGACAATACAGGCAAGAAGTGTGACCGTCTGTCAGAGACATCTTCTGACAGCACGAGTCACACTTCTTAAAACCTGAGACCCTCTCCTTTGACATGGTGCCGAAAAACACACACACACACACCAGTCAAAAATAACTTAAATAAAATACCAAAAGGTATTCTACAAAACCAATACACACACCCTAACAGGGGGGGGGATGGGATAGGGTTTTAAGATACACTAACAAAAAATAAAGGAGACAGAGAATTTCTGTCAGAAAGGGAATAATATAAATTTAAAACTATCAATACAAGGTTTTTTGACTAAAAGGGGCTTAAAACTCACAAAAGTGAACAACTTACCAGGAGCTGGTAAAAAGAAGACCTCCTAAGCGAAGCGGCAAACGAGATCTAGGTACTTACCGCCTTGCATCATGGGATATGGGGCTGCCTCGAGCTGGTAGAAGAAACTCTCGAGCTTAGCAAGTGCCGAGTCGGAGCCGAGGGATCGGCTCCGAACCCATCAAGCAAGAATGAAGGCGAGATTGACAACTTAACATTTATAGTTTCTCTCATTTTAGAATATTACATTTTGGCTGTCCATTTGCTAATGCCATTATGAGGTTCATTTACAATGGAGATCTGGCAATCCCACTTATCATGCAAAAAGATCTATTCAGTTTCCGTTGCAAAAGTCTGCCCTGGTTCTGCTCAACCTTGTCATTGGAAACTGCAGACAATGGTCAGAAAAGAACTGTAGACTTTTATTGTAGGAAAAAAAATAACTCAATTTATAAAAGATGGTTGCATTTCTAGGCCTGCAATGTTTGCCTATGCACCTATCATAAAGGCTGCCAATATGGAGGAGGTTATCATCCAATGTCGTAAACAGGAATTCTAAGCCAAAAGACCATAGACAACAGTGAAATGGAGAGCTGTTTTCATGTATCAGAACCACAATTGCACTATGTGCGACAGAAAGAAGGGCAGAGGAAAACTAAAAGAGCAGTAGAGAGAAAAAGCTGACTCCTGAAAACTAACAGCAGCACGGTCTTTCTCCTGAAAATTTCTTTTTCCTATAAATGCCTTCCAGCAGAATCAGTAGTCTAACAGATTCTTGCAAATGGCTGAATCATTCTTGCCAATAACCATTATTATGCAATGCTGGTGTCTCTGAGTTACTTTCTCTAATCTCAGTACTGATCTGCATCCATGAAACAACAATCTGAAGTCAAGAAAGCCTATATAAATCAAACGGACCTTAACGCAAGAAATATCATGAAATGACCTATGGTAGTTATGAACTGAATTCAGAGAGTCATTTATGACAATATGCGGTATATTTCACTGCTATGAATTAATATGTAAATTTGGACAACATCAGTAGGGATTCATCAAACTTTCTATCGGCATTATTTTCTAACCACTGTATGACAGTTTTCAATAAGCTCTTAAAATAAATATCCTTACCTGAAAAAAGCTCCTCGTTTTGATGATTACTATCGCCACAGAAAATCTTCTTTTTCGTTACTTCATCAGTGCCCAATGAAGTACACTTGACAGCAGTTTCTGTTGTTGTAGTTAATTCATGATTTACCTGGGAAAAATAATTTCTATAAGGCTTAACGTAGTATATGTTTGGGGTAAGTTTCAACTTAGGTATTTACTTATACTTGGGAAAATGCATCTTTCCAACTAGGCAAAGGAAACTTTCAAAATTATTAATAAGTACAGTACTCACCATATCAGCTGACACTCAAGAAGGTGATCTGTACTGAGCTGGTTCTCATCTCTCTTTCTAGAGACCATTTCAGTAGCTGGTGAACTTGTGTTCTAATGCCCCCCCCCCCCCCCCCCCCGTGTGCTATGGCATGCCTGTGGGTGCACCTTGCTCTAGAATTTCTAGTTTTTGACTGCCACTAAGCATACAGGTACAGGCAATCTGTACGCCAAGAAAAGTACAGTTGTGTAAGTAAACATACTATAACAGTAGGTGCTTCAATGATCATGGCTGCAGTAGCGTAAGCTACATGGGTAGTATTCAGCTAAGGATATAATAGCCAGACAGCTTCCAAAGCTACAGGGAACCTTCAACACACCCAAGTCTTTAGTCAGTTTGAGCTGAGCTGACTAAAAATCTAGTTTGGGCGACAAGTTCTTCAGAGATTTCATGCCAACAGACAGGGGAAGCTAATGCCCTGAGAGCCAGTTAGCTCAGTTGGTTAGAGTGTGGTACTAACGATGTCAAGGTTGCAGGTTCAATCCTCATATGCGCCATCTACCTCTTGGTGGGGCAATGTGCACACAATCAGTGCTATGACCTGTGTCTCACAGTCTGACAGGGCTGAAGTTCAATCAGAGTCTCACAGTCTGAGAGGGCCTGGGCTCAAGCCTGACCTGCATTCACAGTGCTGTGAAGATTTGCATGTTGCTGTCATGTCTGGGAACATATCTGCTTAATGGTCTGACTTCTGCCTCAACGTTCCAGAATGACTGTGTTCAATCTTACCTTAAATTCGCTTTTATTTCAAGTGCAAAATGCTGTCCTCATGTGGGTGGGTTTCTTCTGCTATTCTCGTTACCTCTAAAGAACAAGCAGGTTGATCAGTTACACTGGCTTAGACACAAACTGAGGGTGGTGGGGGTGACATACTTGTTACCGTCTTTACCTCGTATATAATAATGTACAGGGTTTGATTCTGACCTTGGGTTACTGTCTAGGCTCAAAATAGCCCTTCTAGGCAGTTACCCTTGTATTCACCTACGAGAGGACAATGATAGGAAAAGAAAAATACATGTCCACACTGGAAAATAAAAAAATTATACAAATAATAAGGGGGATAGAGGGAAGGTGTGGCTACTGCAGCAGTGCTCATTCGAACATCTACTGTTATGGTAAGTTTACTTACACAACAGTAGTATGTTCATAATTATGATCATTGAGACAGTAGCTTAAGGTATATGGGTAGACTACCTCAGCTTAGAAAGAATGGGAGGAAGAAGGGAGAAGATACAAGAGCCCCTGGAGAATGGTCCTAGCAAAGTGAGTCCTAGACCTTGAAAAATAATCTAGTTTACAGTGCTTTGTAAATGTATGCAGAGATGATCAAGTTATTGCTTCTAGAATCCAACCCTTTTCAAAAAGCCACAGATGAAGCCAAGGCCTGGTAGGATGAGCCTTGACTCATCATGGAACAGTTTTGTTGTGGTAGGAATAACAAAAGGTAATATACCTGAGACAACCATTTAGAAACAGTCTGCTTTGATATAGGCTGTCCCTTCTTGCCTTCACAAGAAATAAACTGATCAACAGTTATGAAAAACTTTGCTCTGTCAAGATAGCACTCTGTGAACATCCAAGGTAGAAAAGCATCCTTTTCCCTCGTTTTTAGGTTTTGGAAAGAAGACAAAGAGATGGATAGTTTGGTTTAAAGTAAACTCAGATAACACTTTAGGCATAAAAGGAAGATTAGTTCTCAAAGAAACACTATGCTTGTGGGAAATGAGAAAGCCGACTCACCATAAGAGCTTGCAACTTGGCTACACGTCTTGCAGAAGGTCATAGCAATGAGTAAAACTGTTTTTCTCATGTCAAGTTCCTTACATCAGCCTGATGAACTGGTTCAAATGGAGCAAGTGTTAGTACTTCGACCACAAAATTAAGACTGCAAGGAGGAGTCACTGGTTTTCTATGAGGCTTCTTATGCAGAATCCATCCAAACACCCACAACCCCTTCTGCATTCACAATCCCATTCTGCATAAAGGGTTGGGGTGTCAACAGGACAATCATTTAAAGCCAAGGTTTACACTGCTGGGTGGTTAGAACCCCTTTCAAAAACATTTTCACATGAGACTGCTTTGAAAGAGTGGGGATCCATGGGCAGACATGTGGAAACGGCAGACAAATGAACCTTAATTGAGGAGTAAGACAGGCCACGGGATAGTAACACAAATTTTGTAAAACCAGAGAAATGATAGCCTTGAATGGGTGCGGATTACTTTGTTGACACCAACTAGAAAACTTTTCCTATTTGTTAATATATGACTTTCTAGTAGCAGGATTTCTTGCCCCATTAAGATCTGCTACATATCCCCAAGACAAAAGGTGCATAAAAGGTATATCCCTAACATCCAGAAAGTCAACTGCAGTTATTTGGGGTCAGGATGCATCAAACATCCCTGATTTTGTGAGTAAATCCAGTCTGTGAGGAAGTTTGTGCTAATTGCCCCAGCCATTCACAAAAGAAAACAGAACAATTGTTGCATGAACCTGAATGGAGTCACCACAATTACCTTTGATTAGTCCTTCTAAATCTTCAGAAGTACTTTAGAAAGCAGTGGAAAGGATGGAAAGGCATAAAGGAACATTCCTGTCCAAGGAAAAGAAAAGGCCTCTCATCTCCCAGGTTTTCTTCTATGGTGCCTTGGAACAGAATTTTGGCAGTTGATTATTTAGAGGGGAGGCAAAAGATAGCTACTGAAGTGTTCCATACAGATGAATCAAATCTTAGAAGACCTACTGAATCAGTTTCCATTTGTGAAGGTCTGTCCTGGGCCTGCTCAGCTTGTCTGCCACACAGTTTAGTTCTGACAGGTTGTAAGCCTGTAAAGTGAGATTATGCTATAAAGCTATATCCCAAGCCCCCCTGACATCTCAGATGCTCAGGTAAGAGCCGCCCTCTCCAAAGCAAAAAACACAGCATCAATGGGACCAGACGGTGTTCCGGGCTGCGTCCTACATGAACTCCAAGAAGAGCTAAACCCAAACATAAAACTACTGTTCAATCTCAGCCTTACTACAGGATATGTGCCCAAAGAGTGGCGTACAGCAACAGTGGTCCCTCTCCATAAAGGTGGTGCCTCAACGGATCCTGGAAACTATCGCCCCATAAGCCTGACTAGCTTGGTCTGCAAAGCTATGGAAAGGATCATCATGGACCTCATAAATAGATATTGGGGACGTACAGACACTGGATCCTACCCCAGTTCGGCTTTGTTAAGGGCAGATCCTGCCTCTTAAACCTGGTTGATTTCTTTGAAACAGTCACCAAGGCCATTGACGAGGGGAAGGTGGTCCACACAGCCTACCTGGACCTCGCAAAAGCCTTCGATACAATACCCCACTCGGGCATTATAGATAAGCTCACCAGCTTAAATATAAACCCCTATGTCACTAGATGGGTTGAAAACTGGCTCAAGGACAGAACCCACATGGTTAGAATTGCTGGAGCCATGTCAGACTCCAAACCAGTTACAAGTGGTGTCCCACAAGGCTCAGTCCTGGGACCTCTCTTGTTCGGTATATATTTCTCGGAGGTACAGGCCAACACGGAAGGACTGTGGCTGACCAAGTTCGCAGATGACTGCAAACTGGGCGCCATAATCGACTCTCCAGCCGACACAAGCATCCTCCAAAAGGGCCTCATAGAAACAGACAACTGGTGCCAGAGCCATGGCCTCAAGCTAAATGCCAAAAAGTGTATAGTCATCCCCTTTGGCAAAACAAAGTGCCCACAAATTACCACATAGGTGGTAATCCATTAAGTACAGAAGTAGTAATTAGGGACCTGGGGACCCAAGTTGATAGCAATCTCTCATTTGACAACCACGTGGCCAAAGTGGTTAGAAAAACATTTTATATAGCCCACCTAATCATGAAGGGATTCACATCTAGATCAGGGGAGGTCATCGTGCCTCTTCACTCATCCCTCATCAGGCCCATAATTGAGTACAATGCCCCTTTTGGGATGTACGTTACCAGACACCTGCAGCAACTGGAAAGACCCCAAAAGTACCTCACCAAGAGGATCAAAGGGCTCAAACAGATGCCATATGCTGCCCGGTTAAAGAAACTCCAGCTCTACTCAGTGGCATACCGCCTGTTCAGAGGCGATTTGTGCCTGACGTATAAAGCCATGTCCAACCCGGAATTAATGGACATGCTGCACCTCAGAAAATCCAAATCCCATCGAGCTACGCGCTCGAGAGACTTGAACCTCAGCATTGAAATAAATAGGACATGCTGGAGGGACAGATTCATAACCCAGAGGCTCCCTTCACTCTGGAATAAAATCCCAGTCCAGGTTAGGCAGAGTCCCTCATTGACTCTCCAAGAGGAATCTTGAGTGGATGGGAGATCGTAGGTTTACCCCGGGTATCACTTCTGTGTCACTGTTAGAGGCACAGTATACTAACCTCGAAAAAGGACATAGCAAAATAAATTTAAAATGGGTGGCGAAAGCCAAACACATTCTGGCTAGGCTTATAAATGCCCTAGGGCAGATAGCCTAGTATGAACCTATGAACCTATGAAAACATGGCTAGTTTGCAAGGGGTAAGATCTGGATCCATCTTGCTTATTTATGTACCACATAACTGTGGTCATGTCTGTAACTACTTGAAGAGGTCCTAGGGAACACAGATAATTCATAGGATTGACAGAGTTTATAAAAGTTAACATCTTTTATATGTCAATGTGCTTTGGGTCTGTCTTTTTAGTTCAACAGACCATACATTTTATACCCATTGACACTGCTCCTCAAGCAAAGCCTGAGGGGTTGGTTGGGACTGACTGTGCTGCAGTAGTAGAGGATAATGGGAGACCATGACTCTGAGAAATTTGGTGCCTCAAACACAATCTCCCTTTTTACAAATTCTAAAATTGGAATTTAAAAATTAAAAGGGTGATGATGTTGGGGATATTGTGATTTCAGATGTTACTGCATCTTTCTCATCTGGAATCTTGCAAGAGGTACCATGAGATTCATAGAAGCCATGAGACCCAGAATCCTGAGGAATTCCCTTGCTGAGACTGAAGTCTAAGTGGAAAACTCTAGAAATAAATCCAAATACAGATCTTTTTTTCCTGTGAAAGAAAAGTTTCCTGTACTGAGGTGTCCAGCAGGCACACAGGAAAAACAATCCCGTGAGGAGGAGTCAGAAAACACTTCATTTTCTTGGAATCTCAGCTTGTGTAGGAGGATCCCTTATTTAAGAGATTCCTAACACTTTACAAATGACTTGCCATAGATAAACAAGTTGTCTAAATAAGGAAAATGTGGATATTGTACTGTCTGCAGTGGTCTATCACAGACGCTAGACATTTTGGGAACATTCTTGTAGCACTGGATAACTCAAAGTGTAAGGCAGTGAAGTGATAATGTTATCCAGATAAAAAACCTTAAATGCCTAAAACCTGGATGAATAGGAATGTGACAATATACATCTTTTAAATCCAGGGTCACCAAGTACCACAAATGAGGAAAAGGGTAGTAAGTTGTGAAGTAACAGTATTTTGACACAACAAACAGTACTTTAAACGCTTACCCAGCCACAAAAAATAAAATGACAACAGCTTCTGCACAAAAAAGTAGTTTAATGTAACTTTTAACAACTCTTTTTTTTTTAAGTTTTGTGGTGAAAAAAGTGATGTTACCATTTAAAAAGGTGCAAGTTACATGGCAGTCAATAAAAAAACACTTTTTTTTACCTGAAAGTTACACTGTTACAGAAAAAGTAAGTTTTCTGTGATGAAAAGTAATGTGCAAGCCCCCCCCCCCAATCCAAGGAACACATCTGCTCATCAATGGAAAATTGTTAGCCGACCATCAATCCCCTTAAAGCCGACCAAGCAGCACTCTCTTCAGTGGCAGGAAAGTTCACAAGGGCTTGGCACCCAAACCTGACTTTTAGTCATCTCAGCTTGAGATGACTAATGGTTTGGCCATGTGGAAAGTGCCCTGCAGCTTTAAAAGCTGGTTGGTTGTTATATCTTTAGCAAGACATATCCCACACAGAGCTTAGGCTACTGCAGCAGTGACCATAACTGATGGTCATATAAAGGTTAAAACAAAAATGCAACACACCTAGAACCTCTGCTACATGTAGAAATGATGACTGCTCACCAAAATGACAACTAAGAGTGGGTAAAAGGTATCCAATGGTGCCCTCTAGTTGTCCTAAAAAATTTACTCCCAAATTTACTGCAGCTGACTGAGTCTTGGATGCAACAGGCAGCATCTTCAAACCAACCACAAGACAGTAACAAAATAAGAAAGGAAGTCAGAATGATAAATCCTAAAACAAACTACACTACTTAGTACAGGTATTAACTGAAAACAAATATGACTTCTCTCTAATTTCTCCAAGTCTTTTAGGTCTCTAATACCATGATGGGAATGGACCCCATTCCAAAGTCAAAGTATGATTCAAGTTCATGAAATTAGTATTGTTTCAGTCTTTGATGTTAGCCAGAAATGATCGCAGCACCTGCAATGTGCCCCAGTAATGACTCCTCCTGCAATTCATATGGAGTTACATGTATCGGTAACATATCCAAGTACGATTGTAAATTCTTTTTTATAAGACTGTTGCTCCTACTACTACTGGAACTATCTAGATATCCTTCTACATTGCCCTCATTTCTGCCTGCAAATCCAGGTATTTTATGACTGTCTCTCTCTCTCTGTACATAAGACACTGTAGTCGCTGGGTGTAGCAATTTCAATGATCAATGCTACTTTTGTCTTCTTTTCATGGACTACTATATCTGGTTTTCTCGCATCCATTTTTTGAACTGTTGGTAAAGGGTGATCCCATGTGATATAAACATTATCATTTTCTGTAATGCTTTCTGGCTCATGTTTCCAGTGTTTTTCAGCTACTTCAATATTATAATGTTTGCACAATCCCCAATGCAACAGTCTTGCCACATTACTATGCCTTTCAGTATACAGTCCTTCTGCCATCACAACTAGCAACAAGATGTGCAACTGTTTCCAGTTCTGTTTTACAAAACTTAGATTTGTCTGTTTTGCCCACATTTTTAATGGACTTTGTAAACCAACGTGTATGTAGTCCACTATCTTGGACTACCAATATTAACCTTTCATATTCTGGTTTAAATTCACCTCTCCTTATTCATTTACTTTGTTCAATCCTGATCAACATGAGGTTGTTCCAAGAGTTTTCTGTACTTGTAACTGCATTTATGCATTTTCCACATTTCTTACCTTCTCATTTGATTCTTCACCTTATATTGTTTCTTTTGTTTTTTGGCACATTCAGTTGTTGCCTGATTTTTTATCTACTTCTGGTTTGATTCTTCCACTCCCGCTTGACACTGATATGCTTCTGCTAAAGGAAGCTGGGAAGTCATCTTAGACTTATTCTCCTCATGTTTCAAAACTTTCACTACATTTGAGTCTTGTGTGATCAGCAGATATGTACGCAGTCCCAAGACTGCAGATCTATACATGTAATCAGTTTTGAGAAGGCCCACACCTTCTTCAGACCTGGGAATATATAGTCTTGGCTATAGATCAATATAACTGTACATACCTTTAAAAAGCTATCCAAGGGCTTGCACAAGTGTATAAACACTAAGCACGTTCAAGCTAGACTGCCATTTTGTAGTGAGCTGTTGAGATGTAAGCATGTATATATGCAAGGACCGTCTGTTAATTAGTTCATTCATGTTTAATAATGCTGCTATCTAGCCTGATGTGTTTCTATGTATTAAAGCATCTAAACAAAAACCCCAGCCTTCTTGTTATATGTGTTAGAGATGAACGAGCGGCATGGTGTCAGAAGCAAGACCGAGAGATGCGCAGCTAATATACAAGTGTGAATCATCCTTAAAAATGTGCATACTTTGCAAAATAGCTCAGAAATGAATTTCAGGTATTACAAACAAATAAATAAAATGGAAGAAAAGACCACACCGGATTCTCAAATAACAGTTAGCGCTTTCGTTTACTAAAGTAAGCAAACTTCTTCAGACAATTTAAAAAGAACACAAGTACACTTATATACATTTACTTATCATGACATCATTTCCTTGGAAAGAAACCAAGCCTCATTTTAAAGTGCCAAAACACCTTCACACTGAAAGGCAACTCATAACATCAATTCCGAAATAAAAATATACAAAATAAAGCACAATATTAAATCACATACAAATATCTAAATATATCCACCTATATACACACAAAAATACAAAATGTATTATATATGTATATATATTCAAATAAGTTGTTGTTGTGTCTTTCGGCTTTTCCCAGTTAGAGGTCGCCACAGCGGAACTCCGGTCCGCTAATGATTGGCAGTAGATTTTTACGTGCTGGCTTGCCGGGCCTAACGCACAACCTTCAACGAAGGAACGTCCATTCACGCATGTTGTCACACAGAAGACGCTCTAACCGAGAATCGAACGGGCAACGTCTAACTGTGAGGCGACAATGCTACTGCAGCACCACCACCATATATAACAATATAAAACAAAGTCACAATTATGAATCTATCTACCTAAAGCTTTTAATTTCAAAATGCTCTTAATGGAAACTAAGTCATTTAAGCCTGGAGGAACTAAGACGTTCAATTTCAACTGCCAAATAAGTTCTTTCTCCTCTAGCTTCAGATCCATTGGCCCTCCCCTAATATTATCTGGGATTTTTTCAATAACCAAAAACTTAAATTCATGCTTTGGGAAAGCATTAATATGCCTTGCTAGTGCATTATTCAAGTTTCTTTTGTCAATGGCATACAAATGCCCATAAATTCTATTCTTAAGGGGTCTTTCTGTTTTGCCCACATAGAAATTCGAAATTCCCCGTTTTCTATGTGGGCAAAACAGAAAGACCCCTTAAGAATGGAATTTATGAGAATTTGTATGCCATTGACAAAGAAACTTGAATAATGCACTAGCAAGGTATATTAATGCTTTCCCGAAGCATGAATTTAAGTTTTTGGTTATTGAAAAAATCCCAGATAATATTAGGGGAGGGCCAATGGATCTGAAGCTAGAGGAGAAAGAACTTAATTGGCAGTTGAAATTGAACGCCTTAGTTCCTCCAGGCTTAAATGACTTAGTTTCCATTAAGAGCATTTTGAAATTAAAAGCTTTAGGTAGATGCATTCATAATTGTGACTTTGTTTTATATTGTTATATACTTATTTGAATATATACATATATATAATATTTTGTATTTTTGTGTGTATATAGGTGGATATATTTAGTTATTTGCATGTGATTTAATATTGGGCTTTATTTTGTATATTTTTATTTCGGAATTGATGTTATGAGTTGCCTTTCAGTGGGAAGGTGTTTTGGCACTTTAAAATGAGGCTTGGTTTCTTTCCAAGGAAATGATGTCATGATAAGTAAATGTGTATCAGTGTACTTGTGTTCTTTTTAAATTGTCTGAAGAAGTTTGCTTACATTAGTAAACGAAAGCGCTAACTGTTATACTGTTATTTGAGAATCCGGTGTGGTCTTTTCTTCCATTTTATTTATTTGTTTGCAGTCTGTTGTTTTTTACCAAGTTATTTTGAATTTCAGGTATTAAAAACTTGCCCAGCACTATTTCTTTTTGTAAAATATGACATGGGGCATACAGAACGTTTTAAATAATATTCACATAAACAGATATGTACGATTTTGATAAAAGTATTTAAATTACTAAGGAAAATGTTTGAAATAAAGTTCGAATTACATAAAACAAATAAAATAAGGGGAAATGATCACATTTTTGCAAAGCACATTTTTCATATTAAGCAAAGATATCAGAGTTATCAGAAGTGTATGAAGTGGTCGCATGGTTGTTCAGTGTTACAGTAAAGCTACTTCACAAAGTACAGCCATTACAAGGCATATTTTGTAGAGTACAGCCATTACAGAGCTTGTTTCGCAAAGTACAGTATTTCAGGGAGTTTATTTTGCATTTGCATGTTACAAGCTCATACAACAGCTTTTTCGTACATATTTACAAGGCTCATATTTTCAGTGTATTCGTGTATACTTTGTGGGCACGGCAGATGGATTTTGAAAACCCAGTGTGCTTGTGTTTGACAGTAATATTGCAGAGAACTGGAGTGTGTTTGAGCAAGAGTACGACATTTTCATACAGGCTGCATTTTCTGATAAAGATGACCGTACAAAGGCAATTATTCCACTTAATTTAGCTGTTTCAGAAGCCATAGAAAAAGGAACGCTCATTCGTGTATGCACCTGCTGTCTATGCTGGAGAGGGGAAAACCATCATACTGCTGTACCGGCTGAACCAAGGGAGGACCCAGAGTGCTTAAAACAAATTTACACAAATATGTAACCCTCAAACAAATGTTACTACGGAAAGGCACTTATTTTACCACAAGGGATCAAAAGCCTGGTGAATCTTTTACAGCATATATAAATGGCCTGCGAAACAAAGCTAAAATGTGCAGATTTGGTGACTTGAGGGATGAGTTGATAAAAGAGACTTGTGTGTGGTACAAAAGATGATGCTGTGAGAAAGATTATGCTTCGTGACAGTGATTTAACTTTGAATAAGGCCATTTAGATTTATCAGATATACGAGCTCACAGAAAAGCACACAAATATGCTTACAAATGAGAACACCTCTAGAAGGCACAGTGATAAAGCTCATGTTGATAGCATGCAGCACGTGGTTAAAAGAAACAGGCCCAAGCACATGGCAGCAACTGTAACCCTCGCAGCACTCACTGGTAAACCCCAAGTTTTAAGGCAACTCCAGAAATCCCACAGTCTCAGTGAAGCATAAATGTGAGTCAGCAAACTCAAAGCATGGGCCCCAGCCTAGTTTCACTGCCAACTGTCATAACTGTGGTGGAAGTCATGAATCTAAAAGGGAGAAATGTTTAGCTTTTGGTCAGCAATGCCACAAATGTAATAAATGAAATCATTTCAAAAGATTTTGCAAATCAAAAGGCCCACATTCTTTTGTTAAAAGGGAACATTTTAAGAAACAAGTTGATCAGTTAGACAGTGGCAGTTCTACTCTATGTTGATGGTGTGTCAGTGCTTCATGAAACAATCAATGCAGTAGATTTAAGGGCAAAGAATGAAATATTTTGTACTGTTTGGATAAATGGCAATCCTATACAGCTCAAAGTTGATACAGGTTCCAAGTGCAATGTTATGTCAGCAGAAACATTTGCTACAATGAAAGGCTTGATATGGCAAGGTGTGCGAAGCTTGTTGCTTATGGAGGTGAAGAAATTCAAACTGAAGGCTCAGTGGTGTTTTCATGTTACTCGAAGCTACGACTTATTTTATGTGGTCAAGAGACATGTCCAGTCATTATTAGGGCTCAGACACAGTTTGAAAATGGGACTGCTTTCATTTAATAAGAAAGTCCACCATGTTAGCTTAAAAGACCACAACTCCAATTTTGCCCAGCACATTTTTTTCTACCTATGCTGATCTATTTGAAGACAAACCAGGCAAGCTTCCAGTTGTGCACTCCATGAAGTTAAACCCAGAGGCCAGTCCAATTATCAGACAGTACGTAAAGTTCCAATAGCCATGTAGGACAGAGCCAAAGCCGAACTAGATAAAATGGTGCAACAAGGTGTGATTTGTCCAGTAGAAACTCCAACTGAATGGGTATGTTCCATAGTGGTAGCTCATAAAAAAAAGCTCAGACGACATCAGGACATGTATTGACCCACGAGATTTGAACAGAAGTGCTAAGAAGACCTCATCATCCAATGAGCATTATCGAAGTCGTCGCAGCCTTGTTGCCAAACGCCACTATTTTTTCCGTCTTAGATGCAAATAGTTCATTTTGGCAAATTCAGCTCGACATGAAATCCTCATTGCTCACTACTTTCAGTGCTCCGTTTAGCAGGTACACATTTTTGAGAATGCTATTTGGGATAAATTCTGCAAGTGAAGTCTTTCAGCATGCAATGGAGCAAAATTTTTCTGGGTATCCTTGTGCTATCATAGTAGACATACTAGTAGGAGGTTGCGATGAAGTTGAACATGACAGAAACCTCAGAAAAGTTCTAGAAAGGGCACATCAAGTCAATCTTAAGCTCAACCCACACAAATGCAAATTTGAACTACAAGAAGTTACTTATGTTGGTCATCTATTTACAAATACAAGCCTACGACCAGACCCTTCAAAGCAAATAGCCATTCTCGATATGCCAGCTCCAGACAATGTTCAAGTCCTGTAACGTTTTCTTGGCATGGTCAACTACCTAGGCAAGTCCATTCCAGATGTGAGCCAACTTTCAAGCACCACTCAGAGAGCTGACACATAAAAATGTATCCTGGTCTTGGTTAGAGCAAGACCAAAGGGCATTTGCTGTCCTAAAACAGAGAATTGCTAGTCCACTTATGCTCAGATACTATAATGTTCACAAGCCAGTTACACTTTCTGTGATACTCTGAAATCTGGTCTTGGTGCAGTTATTCTACAAGAGGATCAACCTGTTGCCTATGCATCGAGAACTCTTACCCAAACTGAGATGCAGTATGCCCAGACGCACAGAGATTTTGGCAATTGTGTTTGCATGTTTGAAGTTCCATGATTATGTTTATGGGAGACCTATCCAGGATGAAACACATCACCAACCATTTGTCAGTATTCTGAGAAAGTCAATGCATTCAGCTCCAGCCGGACTGCAACTTATGATGTAGTGATTGCAAAAGTGCAATTTCAATCTTGTCTACAAGAAAGGCAAACTTCTTTATCTTGCTGATACATTATCCAGACTGCCCAGAAATACCACTGAACAGCAGGAGAATGAGAACCTTGATTTTGAAGTCATGGAAGTTAAAATTGTTTCTTCCACACATCTTGAGTTGAGGGATCACACCACCACAGATTCGGTTTTACAAAAGCTCAACCACTTTATCAATCAAGGATGACCATCAAAGCAATCTAATTTACCTCAAGAAATGCAACCTTATTTTTCTTACAGAGATGAGATTTTTGTCTGACAACGGTATCATTATGAAAGGTTCAAAAGTAATTGTTCCAAAGTCCTTGCAACAAGAGTACATTACTAATTTGCATCATGGTCACCTAGGAATCAAATCTACCAAAAGAAGGGCAAGAGGGCTAGTATTTTGACGTTCTATGTCACAAAACATTGAGAGAGTACTTTCATCTTCTTCAGTGTGTAATAGTACAAAGCCTCATCAACAGAAATAACCACTTCAGCTTAACCAGATTCCAGAACTACCTTGGTCGACAGTAGCCACTGATCATCTTCAAGTGGAATGGTCAACATTATTTGATGTTAGTAGACTCTTACTCTAATTTGTTCGAGACTGACCTTCTTCCTAACCTAGTATCCAGTACAGTCATTACTAAGATGAAGCGTCATTTTGTAGTACGTGGGAGTCTGCACAAAGTTATTTCGGACAGTGGCACCCAGTTTACAAACCAACAGTTCAAAAGATTTGCTGAAGAATGGGACTTTACTCATGTCACAAGTAGTCTAGAGTGCCCAGAGACAAATGGTTTGGCAGAATGTGCAGTTCAAAGTGCAACAACTAGAGAAGTCAAAATGAGAAAATAGTGATGTTTTCTGGAATGTCTTAAATCTCAGAAATGTTCCTGGTGATAAACATCTTGGTTTACCTGCTCAGACTTCTTTCGAAACAAACCAATCAGTAGTCAAATTGTTGGTTCCATGTGTCAAGAACAGACTACTGAAAGCCAATCTGATGAAGAAGCACCTAACCCAGAAGTCCTGCCACATTAAGACTAGTAAACTGCTCAATCCATTATGAGGAGGAGGCGAAGTGGTAAGGATGCAGACGTCCAAAGGTTATGATCAGAATGGTGTCGTGAAGAATACTGGTCCAGATCCAAGATCGTACATTGTGGAATCAGAAACATTTGTGACTGGTGTCTGAGCCAATACCACAGCACATAGCCTGTATGAAAGACTATCTCAGAGTGAGTTGCCCGGTGTTTCAATTCCAGAGAAGTTCCAGAGGACATTCCCGCTCCTGTGATGAATCCAGAAGTTCCTGATATGAGCTGTGCACTGCAGACTGTCCCTATTGCTAAATTTGTTCCCAACTGTTATGTTACAAGATATGGTCAAATTTCTATAACCTGGAGCAGATATGAAGCATATTGAGACATGAACATTGTGTTTGGTTTCCAATGTATATAGTAGTGCATGTCTAGCTCTGATATTGTTTTGCATAAAGTGCAGTCTTTTAAGAGGGAGGATATAGATCAATATATGTGTACATACCTTTAAGAAGCTATCCAAGGGCTTGCACAAGTGTATAAAGACTGAGCACATGCAAGCTAGACTGCCATTTTGTAGTTAGCTGTTGAGATGTAAGCATGTATGTATGTAAGGTCTACTAACTAGTTTGTTCGTATTTAATGATGCTGCTGTCCTGTGTATCCTGATGTGTTTCTATGTATTAAAGCATCTAAACGAAAGCCCTAGCCTTCTTGTTATATGTATTAGAGATGAACAAGTGACATTAGCATACACTGATTTTTAAAAATCACTTGATGAGCATGAAGCAAACTTCTTGTTTTCCTGTCCAACTGATTCAACACCTTTTGGGGTCAGTCAATCACTCCAAAACTGTAAGTTAGGACAGGAAGAGCAAACTGGTTTATGGCTTGGACTTTGTTCCTAAATGCCAACACTGTTTTCAGTATTAATTTTAGTCTTCTAAAATATTCCTTCCCAAGTTTTATTGACATTTATTCATGTTTTACTGTTAATCCTTCATCAATTCCCAAATATTTATACATCCCCTCTTGCTAAAGTTCTTTTATATCACATTCCTGTCCCACACCGTTTTCTTGGTGTTGCAGCTGTCCTGATTTAAAGGCTGCTTCTGCATAATTATCAAGATCAAATGACATTCACATATGATCTGAAAAAGTTTTGACTACTTGCAGTTATGCTTTCAATTCATCAGATGAACTGTACAGTTTTAAATCATCTACAATAAAAAGATAAGTCTTTACACTTTGTTGTTTTCTGGGAGCCAAACTGTAGCCATGACCTAATCTGTTAAGTAGACAGCTTAATGGGTTATGGGCAAGACAAAATAGCAACAGAGACTCAAGGGAGCCCGCAGGATTTTTTGCAGGGGGGTGCAAACCTGGAGCACCGCCCCAACCCCACCCTCTTCAAAGCACTGCCCCAACCCCACCCCTTTCAACACCCCCTCCCCCAACACACACACGCAGCCATTCCAGTATCCCATTACTTGGCTATTTCTCCCCAGTTGCTATAAACACTGTTCAAAACTCTCTGTGTGCATACTGTTTTATGCATTACTTCTACAATGATTACAGATACTTGGTTTTAATTTTCAACTTTTATTTAAAATTTTAGGGCCTCAGGGCCAATAGCTTAGTAAGCTCCTATTTTATAGCACAAACACCGATAGACATTTGCTAAACAAACAAAGCAATAGTCTTACAATGAAAACAGACTTAGCATTAAAACTTCTCTACCTTTAAAACTTGCATGCACTGAAACAGCATTTATACCCACATTCAAAGAAAATGCATCTGGCCAGTGGCAGGTTAAGTTTACATTTGGACTGTTTTCAAATCATAGGCCCTTTGCACACATTTCAGAACCATGTATAACTGCTTTGATTCACCTTCCTGATTGTATTAATTATAATATACAATAACTGAATTATATGCCTTGTTAATACAGCACCACTTAGAGTGTTTTATAGTTTTGAACTTTTTTTACATTAAGCAATGAAACAAAACATATGAACCAATAATGACAAATTGCCCAATTCAGAACATTTCAACCATAAAAGGCCACTTAAACGTCTATCATTACAATCTACCAATATCAGTCAATATGCACAATCTCTGCAGAAGTAAAAGTCATCTGAATAATTTCACATTAAAGAGATCTGAAACTAATGGAGAGGTTGTTGCTAGAAAACAGCTTTATATTTCAGTGTTTCATCTACAAATTCAGTGCCTACTGCCCTTAAACAATAAATTGCCTATGTTACATTTAAAAAAAATACTAAGCTTGTATATTGCAATAGGAATAAGTGGCAAGTGGAAACACAGGTTCATAGTTACTAGGCATCTCATCCAAAGGAGGACATACTCAGGACTGCAGCACTCCACCCCCTTAAAATACAAATCTACATGTGGTGGGAGTAGAACCTACAGCCCTCTACATCAAGATGCAAGTATGCTACCTGCTGTGCTACTAAGACTGTTTTGAAATTCTACACCACAACAGTGATACCATTTGCTAAACAAAACAGTTGCACATTTTAAGCAGACTTAGCATGAACAACAGTAAACATCTCTTCCCTTGAAGCTCACAATTCCTTGAAAATGTATGTGAAAATAATTTCTAACTCTAAATAGGGCATTTCACTCTCACACACGCACACGCACACCTCAACCTCTTAGTGCAAGAAATCTGGACAAAGCCTAAAATAAATAGGGACGGATTATAAACATTGCTCTCATGAACGTAATAATTGTAGAATAACAGGATTTGTGTTAGTATGCATTTTTCTAAAGGATATGACATCTAAAACTCAAATGTCTGTTATTATTTAGCAACTTCAATCCTTTTTATTTATTTGGCATTTGTTAACCGGGATAGTCAATCTGTGCAAAATCCCTTTTTCAGTGGAGGCTCAGGAGGAATATGGGGCAGAAATTTGGACATTCTGAAAAAACCTGAACAGCTGAACACACACACACAGTATCTCTCAATCTCTTAGCACAAGAAATCTGGAAAAAGCCTATTATAATGTTGGGGACAAAGGTCCAAACTAGGGCCACATTTAGAAAGTTACTAGAATAACAGGATTTGTGCTAGAATGAATTTTCTACAGGATATGAAGTTTGAAAATCAAATACATGTCAATATTTAGTAACTTTAATCCTTAGCTCATCCCAGTGATTTGTCAAAAAAAAAACTGAATTTTTATGAGGAACAGACCAAAAATATAAGGCAAAAGTCTGAACATTCTGTGGAAATCTGTACAGTTGATAGGTACGACAAACACATACATCCCCTGACCCCCTTAGAAAGTGCATAGAACAACAAAGTTTGCATTAGTATGCATTTTCTGAGGATATGAAGTCAAACTCAAATGCCTGCCCTTATTTTCTGACTGCAGTCTTCAATGATTTGCCAAAAGAACACAATTTTATGAGAAACAAACTGAAAATATGAGACAAAAATCTGAATTGTGAGGTATGAAAGTTTTCCAAAACCAATAAACATTTTTAAGAAAAGAAAATAGCACAATACATACATTACTTCATAAATACGGTCATACTTCCATGGATTTTTATCACTTATTGTTTATTTTGACCTTTAACATGCAAGATTTTATAGGCATATATGCAAACAAGGAGCCATATTGTCCGTAAAAGAAAAAAAAAAGAAAAAGAAAAACTCTCTCTCTCGCTCTGTCTAGGCCAATGGAATGTCTGTAAGTGTAGGCTGCATCTTCACAGTTTTCAGACAGCAGACTGCTTACAACCAAGCTTCACAGGATCATAAGAGGTTACTAGGCTAATGGCCCTGAGGCCCTTACAAGCCTAGCCAAGTTTTTCCCTCTTTTAAATGGTGCCATTAGTAGACCTGACTCAACAACAGACACAGGAGAAGAGACATTTTTAAGTTTCTGCTTTTTCTTCCTAGGGAAATCACTGGAACGAGACTGACTCATGACAGGAGCACTAGCCTGGGAATCAGGTACCTTACCCCAGCTAAGCAGTATAACTTCAACCACTCATACTTGGAAGGTTAAGGAAAGTGTTTTTTTCCTTGCCCAGTGAATCAACCCTATAGCTGCAGGGAATATGTCAATCTCCCAGTCATTAATGGCTTCCTGAAGAGCTGCAGCTAGAGGAACCAGAAGGCAAAAGATGGATCATCCAAGTAAACAGCTTTGGCCACAAATGAGTCACTCACCAATGACTGAGGCAGTGATGGAGACAGACACAGGAGTCACTCACCAATGACTGAGGCAGTGATGGAGACAGACACCCAAGGACTTCTTAACTTTCTTCTTCTTGCGGACAGGAGTAGCAAGAACCACAGAGACAGACAATTGTTTAGTGTTCAATATGGGAAAGAAGTCTCACAAGGAGACTGCAAAACCTGGCTGAGTCAGTAAACCCTTGGGGAGGAACATCAAGGTTCTGCAGTAAATCTTTGATGGTCCTAGAAGAGAGAAATCCTGCCCCCACACACACAATACAGAGATAGATTACATCAATAAAAATATTTTTACACAGACTTTTCCCTCCACACAAGCATTACACAAGTAAAAATCCCTTCAGTAACATGACAGTCCCACAAAAATAATTTTACAGCTTAAAATTAATCAGATTCCCACAAAAAAACATTTTTATGGCAAAATGACATAAATCAAGTTATTTCCCATTAGAGGAATTATCTTCAAAGCCTTGAAAAGATGGTTAACTAACAATCAGTTTAACAAAGCACACAGATATAATCACTGTCAACAAGAAAGCTGTGACCCTCTTAAACGTGGATGGTGGTTATATCCTAGGTAAGGAATAACCCCTATAGCTTATGATATCGCAACACTGATTTAAATGTTGATTAACTAAATTCATGCCTACACATTTTTTGTCAAAATGAAACAAGTCAAATATATTCAAAGAATAAACTAAAATGTACATCAATAATTAATGAATATTAATACCCTGTATACAGTTATGAATCCTAAACTAAGGAATTATATACCATCCTTCTCCCAGGTCTTAACCGTCTTAACTTCATTCTTCCCATACACAGTAAAACAAACACTTCAGCAGTCTCGGACAAAAAGGTCCAACACAAGGAAATTCTTCCTGCACAAAGGTTAGATATCAAATATTAGCAAACAAAGCAAAAATAATAAAATAAGACCTTCCAACAAGAGACTGTATAAAAATTCTGACTTCAAGTATGCACACAATTAGTCAACATCAGTCTACTAACATAGGACACTTTTCTCAATTCACTAGAAAAGTGTGATGACAAGAACTAACAGTTTCATTTATGTCAGAATTAAATCTCCAAAGGGAAAAATAAAAATAAGGCAAGAGAGGGTGAGATTAAGTTTTAAATTCTTGAGACTTCATCACAGACTGACAGATCCTCCTTCATTTAAAAAAAAGTATTTAAAGCAAAGCTACTAATGATCCATTACACAGTAAAAGGCTTTATAATTTCACTCCAAGGATAAATGCAGCCTACATGCTCGTCTACAACCAGTAAACTAAATTTTCATGGAATTTTATTCAAAAACTTTAGCAAAACAGGTTATTACCTAGAGTTATTCCCCTCCTAGAGGCTAACTTCCGTGTACAATTGACCGCTTGACCAGTTAATGGGAACGGAGGGTGGTCTTGTGCCTTTAACACCTGGACCAAATATGTCCCCTTAAAGGTTCACCACTCAAACACTAATGACTAAGAAAACATACGATGAAACACTTGGTAATAACTGCGTGCAACATTAATAAAAACACTCTGCACCGTCATTCATTCTGTTATGCACCACAGCATGTTTAGTGCATAAATTCCCATGCTATGGTATTTGAATTCTGTATTTTATTAGTGCTGAAGTTTTCTTTTTAAACAGTGATACCAACTAAAAAAAGTACGCTGAACTGGTACAACCTGGTAAAGGTAATGATGGATCTTGTGGAGTTAAACTCTATGATACAAGAGCCAATGCTTATTCACAGAAAAGGATATTAAACAAATTACTGAAATTCACACCATGAAAAAAATGGTATTCATTTAAGCTTTAGCTAGTTTTATTAGACAGACTTTTGGGTAATGCAGAGTGGAACCTGCTGATTGTAATTTGCCTTTAAATTTTAACTGTTACAAACCAAATACATGCTCCTCATACAACCAACAATGATATACCAATCAATGTGAATACAGCACTAATGGAAGACATTCTTAGCCACATTTTGTTCTCTCCCCTAAAGCCATGAACCTATAGTTGGTATAAAATGCAAATTTATGTACCTTATAGACTATAGTTTCACATCTTGCAAAAATGCTTTAAACATTCCTACATGATTGAGCAGGCGACAGCACCAACTACATTTTAAAGATACACAGTGCACAAACACTGTTGAAGATGGTACATTAAGATTTCATGGTGTAAACAGCTATATATAATAACATTGCCTAGAAGAATGAATCTAAGTCTACAAACTATTAATCTTGCCTTATCAAGTTATAAAAATTGTTTTTTCTTAGCAGGTGTCAGAGCACAAGACATAAACCCTAGTGGTTTCTCACTAACATCAGGCACTCTGCAAGAAAGCAGAGCTCCTGTGCCTTAATATGAAACATCAAATAATATAATCATATCTATGTCAGCAGAAGAATATTCAGCAAAGTTTGATGACCTCTGAAGTGATCATTTTTGTCTTGATTACATCTCCTTGTCCACTGAACATTTTGCTGCAACAAAGCTACAAAGCAAGGTTGCCATATTTGGTAGGAACATTTTTTGTAACATGGAGCTTCCATAGTTGTTTTTGTTTCAGCAATACATTGTACTTATGTTAAAAAAAAAAGATAACTTCATCCATCAGTGTTTTCAGCACTTCAGGGTTTTGTAGGTTTTCCTCTGGTGTGGCCCCAATAACTGAGATAAGTCAGATAAATTGCAACATGTGGCAGTCTTTGTAATAAGCTTTCTGCAGTCCTATTTAATATATCCGACGCAAATGTCACTATGAAAGGTGAATGGTTGCATAGAAACACTATGTAGGTATTAAAAATTAGGCATATTTGTTAGATTGATTATTTAAAACCATCTGTTGATAGGAATGGCTCATATCTAAATCAGAAGATTTTTTTCTGACCCTTGCCAAAAAAGTGAAAACGTCTTATTGTGCATGGTCTCAGATGCCACCTGAAAGAAATACTTGGTTACCAGCTAACCTGTAAACTTCACACAACCCACTAGCTTCAATATAGGTACCGCAGCAGCATTTCTAAGCTGAATATCTCAAATGACTTATGATTTTGTTTCTGACACAATTTTATGAGAAACAAACCAAAAATATGAGGCAAAAATCTGGATAATTTTGAGGTATGACCCCTCCTTACTTACTCACACAGACCTACCTCCCTCTTACACACACACACACACACACACACACACACACACACACACACACACACACACACACACATATCTTTCCCTACCTATTTCTTACACACACACACACACACACACACAAACATACCTTTCCCTACCTATTTCTTACACACACACACACACACACACACACACACACACACACACACATCTTTCCCTACGTATTTCTTACACACACACACACACCTTTCCCTACCTATTTCTTACACACACACACCCACACATCTTTCCCTACCTATTTCTTACACACACACACACACCCATACCTTTCCCTACCTATTTCTTACACACACACACACACACACACACACACCTTTCCCTACCTATTTCTTACACACGCACACATACCTTTCCCTACCTATTTCCAGTGGCGGCTGGTGACTTCAAATCACAGGGGGGCTGCAGGAGACGCTGAATGGGTGGGGTCAAAGGGAAGGGGTGTGGTCAACCATAAAGGGGAGGAGCTATGCACAAAAAAACTAACTTTAATTAAATACGCTGCCCTGGGTGGCAAACCATCATTATGAAAGTCCAATCAAGACAAAAATAAGTGTAGAAGAATAAAAATATTTCAATGCATTGGCTGCATGACAGCTTACTTAATATCTAGATGGAAACAAAAGGTTGTGAGGCATGAAAAAATAAATTACTTTTTAAATACATTACTGGAATGCCAGTCAAAATCAAGTATAAGAAAAACCAGAAGCACTCAACTCAAACCACTTCTCCTTGCACTGCAGTTCTAATTATAATATATTCAGCTTTATTAAAGTACCAAGCAACATGCTGAAAGTAGAAATCTATGTGATGCCCCCACTTGTAAAAATGTTTCTTATCCAAAAAAGACCTGCTGCCTGACAGCTTGTTTCATGGGGAAAACATGATAAAAGTAAAAAATGAAAAGCAAACAAGAAACAAGCTCAAGATACATTGCTTAAAGGATTACTGTACAGGTTATGGACCACACATGATTGGCATTCTGTTTAGTTTACGGGTATAGCCTGTAGAGATGACTGGAAGTCTCCAACAAGTGTAATGAGCTTTTTAAAATAATGGAATCCTGTCCTTTAATACCCAAGGCTTACACATTATCTAGTCAAGTATTCTCTGCATGGCAACAACAGAAAGGCTTTCAATGTTGGCAATTCTTTAACAGTATGCTTATTAAAGCTTACTTGCATCTTACGATGTCAGACAAGCTTACCTTATGGTCATTAAAGCATTGCTACTTAAACACAGAGCAACAGGCACTTTGAGTAATAAGCATAAATCAACAGTACAAAAATATGACAGAAACCAGACCATTCTGCAAAATCAAGGACAGATGAAAAGCCACTGTAGTACTTATGCTGTGTGTCCTCCCCATCCAAGGTAGATACAACTACTCCTTGCCTTGCTTGGACACATCCAGAGTCACTACATGGGGGAGTGGGGTGCAACAAGCATGTCACAATTTGAAATCTCTCTGGCTGACTGTGATGGCCCTGACACATTTGTCATACCTCTCAACTTCAAGAGCAAGAAATCTGGACAAAGCCATACACAGAAGTGGGACAAAGGCACAACAATAAGGACAATTTTTAAATATTGCTCTAATAAACTTAGAAAGATAATAGAATAGGTCTTGCATTAGTATGAATTTTCTGAAGGGTATAAAATCTGAAACTCAAATGTCTGTCATTTTCTAACTTCAGTCTTTAGTGATTTGTCACTAATTTGCCAAAAACACAATTTTATGAAAAATGGACCAAAAATGTGATGCAAAAATATAAAATAGACACACAATACAGCTTCTACCTGTCAAAGAAGGGCCACTTTAATATTAGTACTGCTACCTTGAGCAGCTGACAAAATAAAAGAATCTACATGCATTTCAAGTAATCTATAACTTTGATTATTACAGTTATTTCTTAATTGTAAACCCTCCATGTTTTCTTCCAAAATTGCTATTTTGCGGAGGGATTATTAGGGGAAGAGCAACATTTTGAGCCAAAATTGGGGACAGTTGAGAGGTTGGCTATGCCTAATTCTATAAAGCAATTTATTTGCATGTACCTCTCAACCTGTTAATGCAGTAAATCTGAACAAGGCCAAATATATTGGGGGCACATATAAACAGTACTAAAAATTGCTCTTGTATAAATTGAGACAGTTGATAGAACGGCTCTTACTTTAACATGCATTTTTATGAAGGTTATGAAGTCTGAAACTTATTATTTAGTGACTTCTGGCAAATCATTTAGGAATTAAAACTACAAATTTTATGAACAACAAACCAAAAATAAGAAGCAAAAATCTATTCATTCTTTGAAAATCTGGACAGTTGGGAGGTGTAGTTCAGCTGGGCCTGTCTGAGTTTGCTGCCCTTCCCCCCCCTGACAAAATAATGGTTGAACTGGAGCCTCTGCAGCCATTCCAATTAACCATTACTTGGCTATTTCACTCCATTTACCATAAACACTAATGTGCATACTGCTTTACTTCAATGATTGGACTTCATTTGAAAGTTTTATTTTGTATTTTACAGCACAAACATTAAGTCATCTGTTAAACAAAGCAATGCAGTCTCACAATGAAAACTTAGCATTAAAACTTCTCTGCCCTTGAAACTCACATTCATTGAAACAGCATTGAAACCCACATTCAAAGAAAATACATTTTGCCAGTGGCAGATAAAGATTAATTTTGGGCTGTTTTGAATCATAGGCCCCTTGCATATGAAACATACATGTGCTCTTTGATACACCTTCCTCATTGTACTAAAAATTATATTCCTTGTACAATACAGTACACTTGTTAGAGGGTGTTTTAAATTTGTTTTGAACATTTTTCCAGTAAGCAATGAAACAAAACATATGCACCCATAATGGCAAAACTGCCCAGTTGAGAACATTTATCATAAAAAAGTCTACTCAGACTTCCACAGTCCACCATTATTAGTAAATATACACAATTCTACAGTCCACCATTATCAGTAAATATGCACAATTCTACAGTGCACCTTTATCAGTAAATATGCACAATTCTACAGTCCATATTTAGTGAATTCAGTTCTTGCCATAGCTGTCAACCTTAGCACAAAAACCTGGACGAAGCCAAAAATGGGGGAATACAGTCCCAAAAATAGGGACAAATTTAAAATATTCATCTTATAAACTTAGAAAATTGCTAGAAAAAAAGGTTGTGCTACTATGTATTCTGAAGAACATGAAGTTTGAAATTCAAATGCCGGTCAATTTTACTGCGGACAGAACAAAAACAATTTTCAGCAGAGACGCAGGGATTAATACTGCAGACACGTCTTTGTAAAATGGCAGGGCATCAGAGCAAATCCACACAAAAACAGAGAGGAGATGCAGACTCCACACAGAAGCCACCCCAACCAAGAATCAAACCAGAAAACCTATAGCTGTGAGGCAACAATACTACCACTGCACCATCAAATCTGCAAGGAATTAAACATTCAGAAACCTGAAGTCTGAAATTCAAATGCCTGTCAATTTTACTGCGGACAGAACAAAAACAATTTTCAGCAGAGATGCAGGGATTAATACTGCAGACACGTCTTTGTAAAATGGCAGGGCATCAGAGCAAATCCACACAAACACAGAGAGGAGATGCAGACTCCACACAGAAGCCACCCCAACCAAGAATCAAACCAGAAAACCTATAGCTGTGAGGCAACAATACTACCACTGCACCATCAAATCTGCAAGGAATTAAACATTCAGAAACCTGAAGTCTGAAATTCAAATGCCTGTCAATTTTACTGCGGACAGAACAAAAACAATTTTCAGCAGAGATGCAGGGATTAATACTGCAGACACGTCTTTGTAAAATGGCAGGGCACCAGAGCAAATCCACACAAATACAGGGAGGAGATGCAGACAGAAGCCACCCCAACCAAGAATCAAACCAGAAAACCTATAGTTGTGAGGTAACAATACTATCACTGCACCATCAATTATACAAGGAATTAAACATTCAGAAACCTGAAGTCTGAAATTCAAATGCCTGTCAATTTTACTGCGGACAGAACAAAAACAATTTTCAGCAGAGACGCAGGGATTAAAACTGCAGACACATCTTTGTAAAATGGCAGGGCACCAGAGCAAATCCACACAAACACAGGCAGGAGATGCAGACTCCAAACAGAAGCCACCCCAACCAAGAATCAAACCAGAAAACCTATAGCTGTGAGGCAACAATACTACCACCGCACCATCAATTATGCAAGGAATTAAACATTCAGAAAAGTACAGTTTTGTACCTACCATAAATGTAGATGTTCGAGGATTCCATTGCTGCAGTCCTGACTATTGGGTATAGTCCGCGTCCCAGTCGGCCCGAATACCAGAGTATAAGGCTGACGTCGGTCATGGCGCCTTAGACTGACGTCAGTACGTCAGGGTACTAATGCGCATGACCGACGTCATTTCCTCAGTCTTTTCTTGCCCCAGATGTCAGAAGACCCAAAAAGACAAGTCCCAAAAAACCTGCACCAAAAAACATGTACAATATATACAACAATATATACAAAAATATAAGCATGTAAACTCACCTACACAACCACCCCTAAACACAGAGGGGAAGGAGGGAGGGTAAATTGGACTGCAGCAATGGAATCCTCGAACATCTACATTTATGGTAGGTACAAAACTGTACTATGTTCTTCGGCTTCCATTGCTGCAGTCCTGACTATTGGGTAGAATCCCAAAGCAGAGGAAAGGGAGGCTGGCAAATTATAAGGAAGTAGGAGCTGATAACATGCCTTGCAAAACAGCAGTGGCAAAACCAGCCCTAGACTTAGAGTAGATAGGAAGATGATAATGCTTAGAGAAAGTATGCACTGAACTCCAAGTAGCTGCTTCCAAAATATCCTTAGTTGCCACCCCCCTTAGAAATGCTGTTGAAGTGGCAGTAGCCCTAGTGGAATGAGGCCTAATCCCAGCTGGAATCTCCTTGCCATGATGGGAATAACAAAATGCAATGCAAAAGCCAATCCACCGGGAAATAGTTTGTTTTGACACAGGCTTGCCCTGTGAACTCAAGGCAAAAGAAACAAACAACTGCTGAGACTGCCTAAAATCCTTAGTCCTGCTTAAATAATATCTCAATTGCCTGTGTACATCTAAAGTGTGCAAAATCTTTTCCCCTTTATTTTGGGGATCTGCATAAAAAGTAGGCAAATGAATAGTTTGGTTTAAAGCCACACTAGAAACCACCTTAGGCATAAAGGAAGGATTAGTACGTAATGATACCCTATCCTTATGGAAAATCAAAAGGGCTCTACTGCCATAAGGGCCTGCAACTCAGACACCCTTCTTGCAGAAGTAATGGCCAACAGAAAAGCAGTCTTCCATGACAAGTATTTCAACTCAGCAGTAGCCGCAGGCTCAAAAGGTTGTAGAGTAAGTTTTTCCAACACAAAATTGAGATCCCAAGCAGGAGTAGGAGCTCTACGGGGGTCTTATATTCTTTGCCCTCTAAGAAACTGCTTGAACAAAGGATGCGAAAACAAAGGTGGGTCACAATCATAATGAGCTGAAATTGCTGCAGCATGAATCTTAATGGAAGAGAAGGACAAACCTTTGTCCAATAACTCAGTAAGATATTGAAGAGCCACACTCAAATTAGGCTCAGAAATCTCCAAATTCTTTGCTGTACTCCAAAATAAAAATCTCTTCCATTTGTCTGCGTACACCTTCCTTGTACTAGGTCTTCTAGCTTCCATAATCACATTTAAAACTTGTTGAGGAAGTTGAGACCTGCTGTGCTTCAAGAGAGAATATGCCAGGCTGTTAGATGAAGAGAGTGAAGCTTGACATTGAGCAGATGACCATCCTTCTGAGATAACAGATGAGGAATCAGAGGTAAAGGCCATGGAGGCTTCCTTACCAGACTCCGTAGTAGTGGATACCAGTGTTGCCGAGGCCAATCTGGAGCTATCAAAATCATCCTTGGCCTGTCTTGTCTGACCTTTAATAATACCTTTGGAAGAAGAGGCAGAGGTGGAAAGGCATAGACATGAAGGTTTTTCCAACTGAAAGACAGAGCATCCACTTTCCAAGCTGTGTGATGAAACCCCTTTGTGCAATACTTTGGCAGCTGGTGGTTTAGTGGAGAAGCGAACAGATCTATGTCTGGAGTTCCCCATGACACTGTCAATTTCTGAAATACATGAAGATCCAGTTTCCACTCGTGGGGATCCATGATTTGTCTGCTTAACACATCTGCTAGGGAGTTCTGTGCTCCAGGCAGAAACCTTGCCTGAAGAGTTAGTTGCAGGCTTAACGCAGTCTCCCATAAAATCATTGCTTGCCTGCATAGAGGATAAGAATGTGTTCCCCTTGCTTGTTGATGTACCACATGACAGTTGTGTTGTCTGTTAGAATCAACACCTGCCCTGGAAGAAGTAACTCCTTGAAAGCCATCAATGCAAACTGGACTGCTAACATCTCCTTCATGTTGATATGTAGATGCTGTAGTCTGGCAGGCCACTTGTCTGGTATCCACTTTCCATTTAGATGAGCTCCCCAAGCAGTGTCCGAGGCATCTGTCGTTAAAATCTGACTCGCCTCTGGCCGGGTCACAGAGAGTCCCTTGTTTAGGTGACATTCCTGAGCCCACCACAAGAATTCCTTTTGAAGGCAAGGTATTATTTGAATGACAGTGTCCAAATCCTGGCAGTGCTGTGTCCATACATTTTTGAGATACCATTGCAGCTTCCTCATATGCAGTTTGGCATTGGGAAGCACCAGAATACAAGATGCCATGAACCCTAATGCTTGAAGGACTGTCCTTGCAGTCAGCACGGACTGATGAGATAGTTGATGGAAGTAAAGTGACAGACTCTTTTGTTTGTCCGGGGTTAAAAAGGCCATCTGGGCTGCTGTATTCAGTCTCACACCCAGAAAGCACATGTCTTGAGAGGGTACTAGACTGGACTTTATTTCGTTCACAGAATACCCCAGGCATCTTAGCACTGCTATGACATATTCCAGATGCTGTAGAAGGTCTTCCTTTTCTTGAGCCAGAATCAGGCAGTCGTCCAAGTAAGGATAGATTTGAATGCCTTGAAGCCTGAAGTAAGCTATCACTGGAGCCAGAACCTTTGTGAATACTCTGGGCAGTAGATAAGCCAAAGGGCAATGCAGAGAACTGATAATGAAAATCTCCAGTTCGAAACCGCAGATACTTTCTGCAACCTAGCCTTATAGGCACATGAAGGTAAGCTTCCTTGAGATCTAAAGTTACCATCCAGTGATCTTTGCCCAGCAGAGGTAACAGTTGTTGTAACGTCAACATCTTGAACTTGGGAATGTCCAGATAAGTGTTGAGGATAGATAAATCCAAAATTGGTCTCCACGTGTTCCCCTTCTTTGGTACTAGGAACAGGCGAGAATAAAATCCAAGCCCCTTTCTGATACAGGGACTGGCTGAATGGCCCCTATCTGGAGTAACTGAGAAACTTGCTTGTGAGCCTCTTTTCTTTGTGGAGGAGGAACATCTGGCATGCCTTTGAAAGGGGGCATTGTGTGGAAATAAAATCTGTAACCGTGATGAATGATATCCAGCACCCATCTGTCTTGAGTGATTAAATCCCAATTTTCTTTGAAAAGAGACAGTCTTCCTCCCAAAGGAGCTGCCAGACGAGAATCCACTGGCAGCTGAAAAGGCAGGTCATTGGGTCTGCTTACGAAGGACTGACCCCTGCCCTCACCAGAAGTCTGAGCAGGTGAACTCTCTGATCTAGGCCTAAACGAACCTTGGGCCCTGCCCCTACCACGTCTAGACCTACCCCTAGACTGGGAACCATAAGCAGGATATGTCCACCCCTTAGCAGGCCAATTTCTACTAAACTTCGGAGGCTGCACCTGCAAAAAATCTTTAACAGTCTGCATAGACTTAGCTTTGTCCTCCATTTTCTTTAAAACTGCTTCCACAGGCGGTCCAAACAACACATCAGACTGTAAAGGAGCATCCAAAATCCTGGTCTTAACATGCTCAGCTAAATTCTGATCCTTCAACCAGGCATGTCTGCGAAGAACAGAACTAGTAGCAGCCACCCTCGAGGAGGCCTGAACAGCATCAAAACCACACTGCAAAGAATGCTTAATCACTTGTTCAGACACATGAACCAAATCCAGCAATTCTTTACACTCAATACCTTCCGCCAAAGCATCCACCTTAGATTTCAATTGTGAAAGGAGATAATTCTGATATTTTAGCATGTGAAACTGACAATTCAACGCCCTCATGGCTAGAGTGGAAGAAGTATACACTTTCTTACCCCACCTATCCAAAGCCCTTGCCTCTTTATCAGAGGGTACAGGATTTTTAACCACAGAAGCTTTAACACCTTTAGGCCCCTGAGAAACAGTTTCTGGGTCCGCCCTAGGACTCTTAAACAAATAGTTATGAGCTTCGGGCACGCTATAATACCTATCAGGCTTAACGGGATCAGGAGGCAAGGAGTCAGGGTTCAGGAAGCCTCTGCAAAACATCCTCCACCACATTCAACACAGGAGGAATAGCTAAGGGCCTATGCTGGGGTAAAACAAGAATTCCCTAAGCCTTTTCCTGGAATCAGAGTAATCCTGGCCTTCCCATTTAAAGTGCTCCCTCATGGAGTGAAGAGTCTCTGAAAATGAAAAATCCTCAGGAGGAGAAGCTGTAGGAGTGGAATCATCCACATCAGAATCAGAATAAGTAGGAAACTCTTGTAAGTCTTCCACAGAAGACTCTGAAGCCTGTGAACACTGTTCAAAACTATCAAACTCCTGTTCCACCCTAGGCCTCTTATCAGGCGGGGCATAGAACCTCTAATCAGAGTAATCAAATCTTCTGCCATTTTAAGCATATGTTTCTTAGGCACAGAGCCCGAAATGCTAGGAGAAGCCCCACAGAAGCTGAACTTGGCCTACCTCTAAAAGAAGCTTTGGCAACAGAAGGAGAGGCCCTAACTACCTTGGGAAGAGAGGGAAGAACAGTTACCTGAGAAGCCCCTCAGCCTGGCCTACCTCCTGAGAGGGCACATCCTGTAACAATAAAGTATCTGCCTGAGACTCCATGGAGACTCCTGGCAAAACCTCTGGCTCCACTGAGCCTACTAAGGAACCGGCGTCCGGGACTGCCGGTTCCTCACCCCTAGGCTTCACTGTTTTGTCCTTGCGCTTCTTGGATGAAGCGGGCGTCGGAGCATCCGGCGGCATATTATAATTGCAACGCTTCCCAAACACTAACCTAGCACAATCTAGCCTCCTCTTAATAGTGCGCTTGTTAAATCTAGCACAAGAGCGGCAACCAACAACGTCGTGCTCAGGCCCTAAACAAGGTATACACAATGTATGATAATCCCTATGCGGTATCTGCTTCCCATAAGAAATACAGTTATTCACTTTTTCTGACATCCGGTTAAATACTGAGGCAAGAAAAAACCAAAATGTTCTAGCGGGTTACTTAGCCAACTCTGTTTCGGTCTGAAACTCCGGTTTCGGAAAATCTCAGAACGCCAACCTGCACTCGCAAAATTGCTTCTGCATCGGACCATGCCGCAAAAAAGACTGAGGAAATGACGTCGGTCATGCGCATTAGTACCCTGACGTACTATCTTCAGTCTAAGCCGCCATGACCGGCGCCAGCCTTATACTCTGGTATTCGGGCCGACTGGGACGCGGACTATACCCAATAGTCAGGACTGCAGCAATGGAAGACGAAGAACATCCTGAAGTCTGAAATTCAAATGCCTGTCAATTTTACTGCGGACAGAACAAAACCAATTTTCAGCAGGGATTAAAACTGCAGACACGTCTTTGTAAAATGGCAGGGCACCAGAGCAAATCCACACAAACACATGGAGGAGATGCAGACTCCACACAGAAGCCACCCCAACCAAGAATCAAACCAGAAAACCTATAGCTGTGAGGCAACAATACTACCACTGCACCATCAAATACGCAAGGAATTAAACATTCAGAAACCCTTAAGTCTGAAATTCAAATGCCTATCAATTTTATTTAACATTTGTTAATCAGGACAGTCTGACTTGGAACAAAAAAACAATTTTCAGCAGAGGCCCAGGAAGAAATAATGCAGACATGTCTTTGTAACATGGGAGGGCACAAAAGCAAACCCACACAAACACAGGGAGAAGATACAGACCCCACAAAGAAGGAACCCCAGCCAAGAATCAAACCCAAGAACCTGCAGCTGTGAGGCAACAATGCTACTACTACACCATCAAATATCAAGCATTGCAACATTTACAAACCACAGATATTATGAGGAACAGATCAGATCGAATATGAGGTAAAAATCTGAAATTTTTTTACAAATGGTGGTGGGTAGGGAACTCAAGTCTTTAACACCTGCATACAGCGTACAGGGTTCAAGCCTGAGGCATTCCCTACCACACCACCATAAGCACCTGGGGCATTTTCACACACACACACACACACACACACACACACACACACACACACACACACACACACACACACACACACACACACACACACACTCCAGTAAAGCACAAGCACCATACACAAACTCCAGTAAAGCACAAGCACCATACACAAACTCCAGTAAAGCACAAGCACCATACACAAACTCCAGTAAAGCACAAGCACCATACACAAACTCCAGTAAAGCACAAGCACCATACACACACATTGTAAATTAAAAGCACAAACTCAATAAAAATAAAAAGGCACCTTACCTGAATGAATACATCCAGAACGTCCGTACATACATCCTTCCCGCGCAATACTGAAGACCCGCGAGATCCCAATGCTCCTTCCCGACGAGATCCCTAAGGCTCTGTCCCGAGTCCCTGCTGCTCCTCTTGCAGTCCGGACGCGTCCTATAATCCTGGCGGGTCTGTGCACTGTAAAAGTGCACAGACGTCTCCTTGTGTCCCTCTATGGGGACGGCCGGGCTGCCTTGAGCATGCGCATAGACCGATAAGTCGGGACTCGGTCTATGCGCATGCGCGAAGTCCGCGAATTTTAAAAAAATATATTTTTTTTATTTTTCATTTGTTTTTCTTGCTTTTTGCTTTTTTATTTTTGAGGGGGCTGCAGTCCGGCAGCCCTATGCCACGAGCCGCCCCTGCCTATTTCTTACACACACACCCATACCTTTCCCTACCTATTTCTTACACACACACCCACACATCTTTCCCTACCTATTTCTTACACACACACACACACACACACACACACACACACACATACCTTTCCCTACCTATTTTACACACACACACACACACACACACACACACACACACACACACATACCTTTCCCTACCTATTTCTAACACACACACACACACACACACACACACACACACACACACACACACACACACACACACACACACACACCAATACCTTTCCCTACCTATTTCTTACACACACACCCATACCTTTCCCTACCTATTTCTTACACACACACAATCAAATGAATGACCTGGCAGCACAAGCAACATTGAATTCACACACACAAGCAGCATTGAATAACCTGGCAACACTGAATGAACGACCTGGCAGCAAAAGCTGCTTTGAATGCACACACGCAGCAGCACTGAATGAACGACCTGGCAGCAAAAGCGGCTTTGAATGCACACACGCAGCAGCACTGAATGAACGACCTGGCAGTAAAAGCAGCATTGAATGAAGCGAAAACTAACACACATTTGAATTTGAATGATCAAAGCAGAACTCACAGACTTGTTCTCCCGTGAAGCATTTCTAATTGCGAGCGGACAACAATGCATCTTATTCTCCCAGGGCGCGAAGCATTTCAAATTGCGAGTGGACGACAACGCACGCATGGATGTGATGCATTATGGGACTGGCCCCGTATCCTTTCTTAAAGAAGAATGCCAACGTATTTTTTTTTTTTACTAAAAGAAAATTAATCTCCTGGCCAGCCGGTTCCAGGGGGGTGCAAGTGCACCCCCTTGCACCTGTCTGCAGGCACCATTGCAGAGATTCACCATGGAATATCCCCCTTTGAATTTTTCTCTCTGGAATAATAATTTGTCCTTTATCATGGCTTAACTGCAAAATAGTTTTCCACTGTTTCAAGGTCGTTGTAATGTAACCAATCAGTGTAGGGTGCATCTTATATATTTTTAAGCACTCTTTTATCCATGAATGTGAGATAATGTCAAAAGATTTTTTTGTAGTCTATCCATACCATACTTAGATTCTTCCCCTTTTTTTATAGTTCATCATTATGACTTTAACAAATGATCCTTTGTTCCATATGACTTTCTTTTTGTTACCCTTTTGTTCTAGTGCCATGACTGAGTTTTCTTCTAAATAACTATAAACTTTGTTTGCATCAATTCCAGTGTATAGATTATATGTCACCGGAAGGCAAGTTATTGGTCTAAAGTTTTTAGGATAGCTTGCAGGTTTGCTCTTAAGCAGGAGCATTGTTTTTCTTTTTGTTAACCAGGCTGGTGTCTGTTTGGGGTGCGCATATAAACAGTTCTTACTTATGGCTAAATATTTATGTCAAGATGTTAATAATTTTAGCCAGAAGGTAAGTACTGAATCTTTGTCTGGAGTTTTCCAGTTAGGGGCTTTTCTTAACTTTGTTTCAATCTCTCTGGCCGTTACCTCATCCCATGTCATACCCTATACATTTGAACTTATTTTACTTCTCTTGTCCATTTAGCATCTTTGTTATGTTCTATAGTATCTTCATAGATATTTTTCCGAGATGTATCTGTATCTGTTTTTTTATTTTTTTTGGTGGGGTTTCAATTCCTTTTGTCTTGTTTCCCAATTCTCAATAAACATTTTTGGGTCATCAATAAATTGCTTATTTTGTACTTTTCGCATATATTTATCTGCAAATCTTTTAAGTTTTGCTGCCTGTCCTGATATTTTTAGTTTATTACTTGTGATAGTTCATGACAGATCCTGATCTGTTCTGATACTGTGCATTGCTTTTATCACGTCTATCTTTCTAAGTATTTTTGTTGATCTCTTACCCTTCTAACAGTGACACTTCTCGTCTTAACTGCTTTATAGTTTTCTCTATTCGATACTTCCATAATTGCATTTGAATTCTCCCCTTCCTTTCCCCTACTGCCCTGTGTTTGTTTGGAAAGACTATCACTAATTTAGCTGCACAGTAATATATCCTATTTACTTCTGTTATGTCACATGAATCTATGTGAACAGTTCTAATTACTGTGTTCATTTGTTTTATCAAACTTCTAACCTTTTTTTTTTTTTTTTTACTTTCTGTAGTCAATTTTTTTCATCAATCTTAACATATCTGCCCATTTTTATTAAATCAAGCAACTCTTCTCTTAGATCACTTTCTTCAACTGAGGGCACATTATTTGTTCTCCTTTTCCTGTGGACATTCTAAAAAAACTTCTACAACATCTTCCTGTGTCATATTCTCCTCACTTTCATTGTGTCAGCCTTTGCTCTCTCATATGGGAACTCAATGACCTATCACTCCACAACATCAACTGTGTCAGAGTTGCCACAGTTTCCTGTTCCTTTCCTTGCTGTATACCTCCAACTGTATAACTCCAACTTAAGTTTTGTACTGGTTTCCTATGGAAGGCTCGAAAGTATCTTCATATGGAAACTAATCAGTTATTTCCCGCTCGACTGGTTTCTCCTTAATTTGGGGATCCATTGGTCTATCCTGCTGTGATGTTATCAAAGTTAGATTTTCTATGCTAAATCCTTCACTTTGAAGGTAATCAATAACTTCACTTTCCATTTCTTTAACTTCTCCATTACTAATCCTATTTTCCTCTGTTTTCTTACTTTTCGTATTGTAAAATTTTCCATATCTGGATGCCTTTTCCTGTATTTCTCTTCAAATATCTTTGGTGCTACTTTTTGACCAGTTTTGCTTTCTCCTTTACATAACTATTGCACCATAACAAATCTATTTCCCTTTCCCATGTCCATATTTCTTATTCAGATGTCTGGTCCTCCTGTTTCTTCCTTACTTGAGTGTTTTTTTTTTTAACTTCTGCTTTACTAATCTTCTGTTCTACATTCCCCGTTTGTGATCTTATTTTTTGTACTGTGAAATTTGCTTGTATTACTCTTCAAATGGCTTTGGGGCTGCCTTTTTTCTATTGATTAATTTGGCTTTCACTTTTGCATAAATATTGCACCATATCAGATCTCCCTTTCTTTCCCATGTCCATATTTCTTTTTTATACCTTTCAAAAATCTCTAGATTTTGTTCTTTATATTTTCACACTTCTGCTGTCACTTCTTTTTCCAAACGGCCCAATTTCTTGGTCTATATGTTTTCCATAAATCTGATGTATTAATGAAAACAATTTATTTGAAGCTTCTGACAGTTTTCTTGTGCAACTATTTTCTTTCCTCTAATTTCTCTCAGTCTTTTTGTATATCTTCTGTCTGGAAGGTCTGGCTTTTTGCATAGTAGTAACAATACATAATTTCCTTCTTATCCTCAATAGTCCACTCTATCATCTTTATGGCTCTGTTTTGGGATATCAGTTTTTGTGGACTACTACTTCTACAACACGGTGGCCATCCTCTCCTAGGCTTGGCCTGGTTCCATTGTAGGAATGTTTCCGTGTCTTGAGGATTCTACACTATTTTTTTCCAATCCTGGCACCAGTGCGCCTATCAGGACTGGGCACTTTTTTTTATCCAGCTCTTGTGTACCCAGCTATATTTTTTAATCTACTGTCCGTGATATATGCTATAAAAAATACAGTCTCTATATCAGTGTCGTCTTGGTAAGATTTTAAGAAAAACACGGTCTACCTCATGAAGGTACTCACTAAGACTTGAGGATGAATTCAGTTCCAGCAATACTACTCTCCTTTGCTTGCTGATTTAACATCTCTCCATTTGGACCCCAATGAATATGCTGTGCAAAACTTCCTATATCAACACATTTCTGAATCAAGAACTAAAAGACACTCCCATGGAAAAATGATCCTTGACAACATTTACTAACAGCCCATTAGTACAATGGTAATGAAAATATTCTAGTTGTTAATCCGTCTACTTGTAAATTACATCATCATCTTTACCCAAAAGCAGCAAGGAAACAAAACAAAACTGCTGTCTTAATACACTTTTATAAGCAAAGGTAAAAATCACAGCTGACAATGAAAACCCAAGGAACACCAAATAGGGTTCCCAGTGAATCAAAGTAGAACACTGTCTGACAGATGCACAGGCAACCAGGAACAAGGCTTTCCAAGAGAAGAAAATTAACACAAATCCAGTAGGTTTTTAAGGATAGATTAATGAGCATATCAATCAATAAATTAACATTCCAAGGAGAAGGGGAGGTGGAGCCAAGATGGCTACGTGAGGACAGCAACTTTTTAGAGCTCTGCATACTAAATACAGGGAAATAATTATTCTTTTCAAAAATGTTTACTATAAAATAATTGATAACAGTTTTGACTACTCAACTTTCAATTTTTGTGAGGTTTCATAAAAATGTTCTTGTCAATTTTATTTACAGACAGTTTTGCTGACTGAAGATGAGCAATTCCAAGCACTCTCATGTTCTATCTTCCCTGAAGGAGGATATAAAAATGGTGACATCTATACTTCAGGAATTATACTTAAAAACTTATGTTTTTTCAGGAGAATTTAGAAAACCTAACAGAAAACTGTCTTAAACAAACTGATGTCTTTTAAAGAAATAATACAACAACAGCAAACTAAAATAATGACATGGAGAATGCTCTGAATAACATAAATGGGAGACTGAAAAAAGAAGAATCCCAAACAGACTTTTTACTAAAACAAAACACGTGGCTCTTAAAATAGACAATTTAAAAAACATAGAAAGTAGATTTAATATAAGAATTTTTGGTCTTCCACAAAAAACAGAAGGTGAGGATTTAACTTCATTTCTGAATACTTGGATCCCATAAATATTAAATCTTCAGGAAGTTTTTTCCTATGGTATTGAAAGAACGCACACAGGTTTAGGGAAACATATTCCTTCTTCTTCTCCTTCGAGATCTACAGTTACACATTTTTATTGTACATAGACAAACAACTAATACTTAAATCTGCATGGGGGAAAGCTCCTTTGAAATACAAACAAAACTTAATCAGATTTGATAATGACTATTCAACTAAAACAACAGAACTTAGAAGTTGATGGCCTCTCGTGAAATCTCTTAGACAGTATGGCTTTAAATGTCAGATAACCTTTCCAGCTAAAATAAAAATACATCTATCAAATGGAGTAAGAATCTTTAACAACTTGGAGGAAGCTTCTCTATTTGTCAAAAATGACCTTATACAGTTATCAAAAGACATGGACTGGTCATCTCCTACTCTAAAAAGAACCTCAGCCAAAAATACTTGGATTGACATGAAATAATTAAAGACTGATACCCCTTTCAACTAGTGCCACTTCAAGTCGAACACAAAATATGCACTCATGAAATAACCTATTTTTGGAGTTTTCTTTTGCCCTTTATTTCATACTTTGATAATATCTAAGAAGTGTTTGATAATGTTTCTCAAACCAGATAACTCACAGCAATGGTCTAAGATATGTATTCTTGGGAGTATGCTCTCCTTTTATTTACATGAATTCTTTCTATGTCTTTTTCTCACACAGGTATTTTTTTTAATATTATGTCCTACTAATTAGATTATTGAGTTTGTTTTTTTATTGCGGTGTCATTTGGGCTCACTAATTCTGTGGTGATTTTTGTGGTTTGTTTTGCATTTGAGAACTGACAGTTTTGGAGTTTGTCTTGGTTTCTTGACTATGTGTGATACATGGTTGTGGTGTATGTGGCAATCTTTCTGATTTGTTGTGTTGGCTTTCGCTTTGTGTGCGCTTTTGGGGGATGTTAATTTTCTTATTCTCATTATGGTAGAGATCTGATTTTATGTAATGTTGCTTTGCTGTATAATGTATGGTTGTCTTTTTGTGGGGGGGGGGGTTATTTGTATGGCGGACTTGCTTGCTCGTAATGTTTGGGAGACTTTCTTCTTTCTGGCACCATTTAGTTTGACTAAATGTCTATTATTAAAATTAACATTTTTTTTCTCTCAACGTATTTACCTTGAGATATCCTGCGAGCTTGTTTTGCTTATTTGAGGCTGTTCAAGAGGTATAACTCACATGGTGTTTTCCTCTGCTTTGATGTACTCCACAGGAAATAATTTGCGAGTCTATTATACTACTTCCTCCTCGCAGATAATGTTGTCTTCCCGTTTATTGTTATTCTGCTTGGTAGAGCTTTACTTTCATCTATATGAAATGTTAGTAAGTTTACTCACACATATATTAATTTGGATCTACTTCAGTAGATCGAACTTTTACAAGTTCAAACCACATAAAGCCGAGACCATATGTTCGAACTCGTAAAAGTTTGAACACTGAAATAAAAACACATAAAAAACACAAAACTAAACGTCTATAGCAGGGGGGGCTATGCCCCCTGCACCCCCCCACACCCTCCTTACTTAAATATACCAACTCCAAGATCGCACTACATTGCGGAAATGGGAAATCTTCCCTTTCCGCTCTGTACGGAGATTTCCTTTCAGTCCGACCAAACTTTTACAATTTTGAACATATGGTCTCGGCCATATGTGGTTTGAACTTGTAAACGTTCGATTGACTGAAGGGGACCCATTAATTTATCTTAATCTTGTATGATAAAATAAGACAGTGAATGTCTTTATTCATAGCTTTATTGACAGGACTATTGGTTTTATTTACTGTATTTGACTTCCAATAATTTATTTTGGCTCAGATTTGGTCCTGTTAAAGCAAACTCTTCAGAACTCTGTTTTGCAGAGTTTGCCTTCAGAAGAAATAGCTACTAAAAAAGCATGTTCCACAACTAATAAACCAGGCTAGCTCACAATAAAAATACATTTTTCTTTTATGTTGCTAGGTTTGCCAAGAATTCTTATTTACTTTATAAATGATGCACGCTAGATTTTTAAGATCTTGATTGCCAATAATTTTATTACATATCTACAGTAAATACAATAGCTTTACAACTTTCATAAGAATGACTTTGTACATTACCCAAGCCTCAGGAATTTCCTTTTAAAGTACACAGAAGGCTGACGGAAGCTGACAGAAGTAAACTGTTTTACCCCAGCCAAGTTCTACAGGCCTGCTGCATTTTAGGATTAGAGCACAATGATTCAAAGTTCAGAAAATCTGTCTCTGTGTTACTTTATGCACTGTTCTCATGGTTATATTTAATACATGGTATAAAATTCCTGCTCTTCCAGTGTCTGGGGGAGCATAGCTCTTACAGCACAGAGTAATATATGCACAATGAGGAACACACCTGATTGTATTAGAGCAACATAATACATACTGATGATGATGATGATGCAGAATATTTTGTCCTTATATGTTATATGATAACCAAAAAGTACAGTTGTGTACACTTACCATAAATGTAGATGTTCGAGTATATTCACTGTTGCAGATATTACCATTTGGGTAATCTGCTGGCAGGTTGCCCTCAGTCAGCCTGAATTCCAAAGTCTTGGGTCCTGCGTCGGTTGGTGTCTTCTCTTCCATGACGTCAGGTCGTCAGGGGTATAAAACATGCAGCCGACGCCATTTTCTTTAGTTTTTCTTGCCTCCGATGTCATGTGCCCCCAAAAAGGTAGCAATATTATATATTATATTTAAATATATGCATGCATCAATATAAACTTTACCTTCATCTACAAGCAAATACACCACACAGGTTGTAGAAGATAGAGAAGGAAAGCTAAACTGTAGAATGACAAAGGGATGGCGGGAGGGTAACCTGGACTGCAACAGTGAATACACTCGAACATCTACATTTATGGTAAATGTACACAACTGTACTATGTTCTTCGTGTTTCACTGTTGCAGTCATTACATTTGGGTAGAATCCCAAAGCTATGGTTGAGAGGCTGGAGCTAAACAGCATTAGATGAGGCTATAAGGCCCTGCAGCAATGCAGTGGCAAAGCCTGTCCTGGTCTTAGAGTAGAGAGGCAAATGGTAATGTTTTGTAAAGGTGTGAACAGAACTCCAAGTAGCAGCCTCTAGAATGTCCTTGGTTGGTACTCCTCTGAGAAAGACTGTTGAAGTAGCTGCAGCTCTAGTGGAGTGAGACCTGATGCCCTTGGGCACAGGTTTGCCATGGTGTAAGTAGCAGAAACGGATGCAATGGCTTATCCACTTTGAAATTGTCTGCTTTGAAACAGCCTTTCCTTCTGATCCTGCAGTATATGACACTAGTAATTGCTCAGTTTTTCTTAGAGCTTTTGTCCTGCTCAAGTAGAATCTTAGCTGTGTACGTCCAAGGAATGCAGAATTCTCTCCCCTTTGTTCTGCGGATTTGGATAAAAAGTTGGCAGATGAATTGTTTGGTTAAGAGCCACACTGGGAATGACCTTAGGCATAAAAGTAGGATTTGTCCTCAGAGATACCCTGTCTGGGTAAAATATGATAAAAGGCTCTACAGCCATGAGGGCCTGTAGCTCTGAAACTCTTCTTGCTGAAGTAATTGCTAGTAGCAGAGCTGTCTTCCATGATAAGAACTTTACATCAGCGTTAGCAGCTGGTTCAAATGGAGGCAGGGTGAGCTTTTCCAACACATAATTGAGGTCCCATGCAGGTAATGGTGATCTTCTAGGAGGCCTTACATTTTTGGCTCCTCTAAGATACTGCTTTAGTAAAGGATGAGAAAAGACTGGTGGCTCTGTATTGTAATGAGCCGAAATGGCAGAGGCATGGATTTTGATTGATGAGAAAGATAGGCCTTTGTCAAGCATCTCAGTTAAGTATTGTAATATCCGAGGAATATGTGGTTCTGCTGTATCAGTTCCTTGAGCGTGATTCCAAGCACAGAATCACTTCCATTTGTCAGCATAAGATTTTCTAGTACTAGGCCTTCTGGCTTCCAAAATGACATCCATCACAGCTTTACTGAGAGGTGTCGTTTGTTTGATTACATGATTAGCCATGCTGCCAGGTTCAGAGTCTGTAGTTGATTGTGCAGGATTTGATTGTTTTGCTGGGACAGTAGTTGTGGTTTTTGAGGCAAGGTCCAAGCTGGGTATTGAGAAGTTCCTGAGGATTGGGTACCAGTACTGGCGTGGCCTGTCCGGGGCAATTAATATCATCTTTGGCTTCTCTTGTCTGACTTTTAGGAGGACCTTGGGTAGAAGAGGCAGAGGATGAAAGGCGTAAACTGATAGGTTTTTCCAACTGAAGGATAGGGCGTCCACTTTCCATGCTTGTCTGTGATAAGTCCTTGTGCAGAATCTTTTCAGTTGATAATTCTAAGGAAAGGCAAATAGATCTGTGTCTGGGCTCCCCCATTTCTCTGTTATCATGCTGAAGACTTGTGGATTTAGTTTCCACTCGTGAGGATCCATAAGGTTTTCTGCTTAAATCATGTGCCAGAGTGTTGTTTTCCTGGCAGGAATTGAGCTTGAAGATGTATTTGGTAGGTCAAAGCTGTGTCCCACAGTGCCATGGCTAATCTGCAAAGGGGGTATGAGTGTGTGCCCCATTGCTTGTTTAGATACCACATGACTGTGGTGTTGTCCGTCTTTATCAGTAGTTGTCCTGGGTGAAGCAAGTCCTTGAAGGCTGTTAGGGCATTTTGAACAGCTAGCATCTCTTTCTGGTTGATATGTAGATGCATTTGATTTTGTGCCCATATGTCTTGAATGCATCTTCCTGCCATGTGGGCCCCCCAGGCATAATATGATGCATCTGTTAAGGTTTGGCTGGCAGGGTGTAGAGTGAAGGACCGTCCCATGTTTTGGTGACAGGCCTCTGCCCACCATAGAAGCTCCGGTTGCAGGCAGGGAATGAGAGGAATCATTGTTTCCAGACTGTGTGAATGTTGACGCCATAAACTTTTTAGGTACTATTGAAGTTTCCTCAAATGCAGTCTTGCATATGGAATTTGTAAGATGCAGGATGCCATGAAGCCAAGAGCCTGCAGAATTTGTCTTGCAGAAGACTGGGTTTTTGTTGCCATCAGTTTGAAGTAAGTAGTTAGTTGCCTTTGCAGTTGTATTCAAGCTTGCACCTAGGAATGTTATTTTTTTGAGAGGGTACCAGTTGTGATTTCTTTTCATTTATTGTGTACCCTAGGCATGTTAGAAGCCTTTTCACAAACGCCAGGTGTCGTAGAAGAGTGTCCTTGTTCTCTGCTTGAATGAGACAGTCGTACAAGTAAGGATATATTTGTATACTTCTTTGTTTGCAAAATGCAATTACTGGTGCCAGGCACTTTGTAAAGACCCTGGGCACAGTAGATAAGCCAAAGGGCAGTGCAGAGAATTGGTAATGCATTAAGCCAGCCTTGAATCTGACATATCTTCTGCACGACTGTCTTACTGGGACATGCAGGTATGCCTCTTAGTTCTAAAGTCACCAGCCAAGCATTCTTGCCCAAAATGGGCAGAAGCTGCTGAAAAGTGAGCATTTTGAATTTTGGAATGTCCAAGAATGTGTTCAAAATCGATAAATCCAGTATTGGCCACCAGGCCTTGTCCTTCCTGGGTACCAAGAACAGTCTTGAGTAAAAACCTTGTCCTTTTTCCTGTTCTGGTGCTGTCTGAATGGCCCCCATATCCATGAGGGACGTAACCTGTTTCTGCGCCCCTGCCCATTGATTTTTTGGCAGATCTGGTCAGCCATTTGTCATTGGCAGAGTGTGAAAATGGAATCTGTATCCCTGTGATACAATGTTTAGTACCCACTTGTCCTGGGTTATTAACTGCCAATTTTGAGCAAAAAGTGCTAATTTCCCCCCTATGGGTGCTGCCAAAAGTTAAGTGCTTGTTGTAGGCAGAGGGAAGTCATTGGGATTGCTTTCTGTAGGTTTGCGCTTTATCTCCTCCAGATTTGGAGGTGGATGTGACCCATTGCTTTGACCTGTATGAGTCTTGAGCCTGGCTCCTGGAACACTTAGGGTGTCTGGATTTGCCCCTTTGAGCTCTGTCTGACACAGGAAAGGACCAATTTTTTGTAGGCCGGTGTCTACTGAATCTTGGTGGCTGCACTTGTAAGAAATCTTTAACAGTTTGCATAGACTTAGCTTTGTCTTCCATTTTCTTTAAAACCTCTTCTGCCTTAATACCAAACAGAGAATCATGCTGTAAAGATGCATCTAGCAATTTAGCTTTAACATGATCAGGCAAATTTTGTTCCTTTAACCAGGCATGCCTCCTAATCACCGATCCAGTAACTGCGGCCCTGCAGGAGGCCTCTAAAGAATCAAAACCACATTGCAAAGTATGCTTTCCAACTTGTTCAGCTGCATGCAATAATTCCTGCAATTCTTTATTTTCTGCACATTCTGAAATCAACATCATTTTCTGTTTCAGCAATCCCATAACAAGTTGTTGGTACTTAAGCATATGAAATTGACAATTTAAGGCCCTGATTGCCAAGGTTGCAGATGTATAAACCTTTTTTCCCCATCTGTCCAGTGCCCTAAAATCTCTGTCAGAGGGGGTAGGGTTTTTTGCTGTTGAGGCCTTAACTCCCTTTGGACCCTGTGAAATAGTTTCAGGATCAGCAGCAGGGTTTCTAAATAAAAATTTATGTGAGTCGGGGACTCTGTAATACCTGTCAGGCTTACCGGGAGCTGGAGGTAAGGAGTCAGGGATCAAGCTTGACTCCAAAAACACATCATCCACAATGTCTAAAATAGGGGGAATGGCTAAAGGCTTGTGCTGAGGGAGAAGAAGGAAATCCCTAAATCTCTTTTTTGATTCTGAGAAGTCTTGACTCTCCCAGTGAAAATGCTCCCTCAAAGTATGCAAGGTTTCTCCAAATGAATAATCCTCAGGAGGAGATGCAGATGGAATAGACTCCTTAGCATCAGAATCCTCATAGGGAGGTATAGATAATTCCTGATCAGAACAGGAATCAGAAGAAATAGAAACCTGATCTGAAGATTCATAGTCAGTGTCTTGCCTAGACTTCTTATCTGGAGGGGGATGGGTACCCCTGATCAAGATAATAAGGTCTTCACCCATTTTGATCATCTGTTTTTTAGGCATAGAGGCCTGTGCATGTGGCTCATGCGTGGGTTTTTTAGGTTTAGAAATTGCTTTTATCTTTGGTTTTGCAGCTGTCGTCAGTTTGATGTACAAATTTTGAGGTCAGAATACACCCTCAGAAGCCGGTGCCTGCTCAGCGGCTCCGGACCCATCCAAGGGAGATATATCCGTTGGTCCAATACCTTGAGTATCTTGCAGCATGCCGGACTCCATATGGGTGTCGGTAGAGGCCTGTGACTCAAAGGTAGCAGGTATCAGGGGCTGCGAAGGCACCTCACTGAGTACCGGTGAACCGGCGACTGGCTTAGGAGAAGCTTCGTCATCGGTTTTGGATCTCGACTGCCTTTCTCTGTCCTTTTCTTTGTGTTTTTTATGTACTCCGGTAGTCGGACTGCTATCCGATGACATTTCTGGGTAGTTAAATCTGTTTCCAAAATACTTTGATGCAAAAATATACCGACGCTTAATAGTGCGTTGGGTAAATCTAGCACAAAACTGACAGGCAGGCACGTTGTGATCAGGGCCTAGGCAAGGAATACAGTATAAATGGAAATCCTTACGAGGTATTTGCTTACCACAAGTAATACAATTATTAACTTTTTCTGACATCGGTAAAAAGCAAGAAAAAAGTTTCCCCAACGGGGTACTTAGCTTTAGTGAAGACTTCGGTTCTGAAACTCAAACTCGAATATTTCAGTAGTCGGCCAACCGGCACTTGCGAAATGTTTCTGCTTCGGGCACCGTGCGGCAAGAAAGACTGAAGACAATGGCTTTGGCTGCATGTTTTATACCCCTGACTACCTGAAGTCATGGAAGAGAAGACAGCAACAGACGCAGGACCCAAGACTTTGGAATTCAGGCCGACTGAAGGCAACCTGCCAGCAGATTACCCAAATGTAATGACTGCAACAGTGAAACATGAAGAACATCAGCAAAACAGTTATTTCATATTTATAAATCTAACATGATCATTTTACAGACCTTTTGTGAAATTATTAATCTTTGTGAAGATAAATTTTATATTTAATTGTAACTCATATACTTCAGGCCCTTTCACAAAAATGGGAACAGGTACCCAATGAGGAAACACAAGGCGGTGAAGTTTACTTTTCCATTCTTTGTGTGAATGTATACGGGTGGGGGGGGGGGGGGGGTTGCATGCCTTGGCAAGTTTCTTAAATTTATACTTTGTGCCTGCCCTAAATCTTTGCTGCTACTTTCTAGCACAGTATTATTTTTGGTACATGCCTACTTTTTTGTTAGGTACAGAAGCACAGTGTACTTCAGTCAATGTTATTGAAATATACTGTGCTTCGGCACAGAAGCACAGTGAATTTCAGTCAATGTTACTTGCAGTGTGACTGCCTGCAACAGGGTACAATGTTATGGCCAATGTACTCTGTTCTGAAATTCGGCAATCGGTTTTTAATAAATTATCTAAATTATCTTTACATGTTCTATATCAAAAATGTTTGCACTATTTATTAATGTCTGTGTTCATTTTCTTCTTGCTCAGTTAAAGCTGTACTTAGTTTTAAAGAAATAATGAATAATTACATAAAAAAAAGTGAGTGTCAAAGTAAACTAAGTTGTCAGGCTACAGGCTGTAGTGGAAAGTGACTGTGCATTTGAGCTTAGAGGAATGAAACTACTGATCCCATTTCATAGGTACAATGGTAGCATCAAATTCTTTTCCGTGTCGTGTAATAATATTCATGCTACGTGACTATTGGCACTGGAATTGTGCCATTCCCTCATGTTATTAATACCACATGACTACTGTCTCATTGTAGAAAGGAAACTATAAAAAAAAATAGACCAGTAACTTACATTTCAAGGATATAAAAACTACAGACAGGAACTAAGGCTGACAGAGTTTATATCATTTAGAAGACAACTCAAAGGGAATTTCAAACATGGGAATAGAAAAACAGTTAATAAACAGTCATATGAAACAAGGAATCATTTGTTGTTAAAGTCATAATGGAGAATTGTACTGCACTATGCTTTACTGCCATATATTTTACTTAATACATGGTTTAGTTGTCGATTATAATTTCTTTTAGAGACTTCTTTGAAACAATACCAGTTATTTTGAAAATGTTTTGATATATGCAGAAAAGGGTCAATGACCGATGATCGACTTTTTGGAAACTCAAGCTAAATACTGAAGAGACCGTATGATGGAGTTTCTGAAAACTCGAATATATACAAAATATATATACCTTTTTTACATTTTTGCAGGGCCCCACATCCCCCGCAAATTCTATATACCAACTCTGAGATCTTACTGTGAGGAAAAAGGTAAATTTTCAGATCCTTACTGTGCTGTTATCTCCATACACAAGCTTTGAAAACTCTATCATACAGTCTTGACCAACTGACCGGGACCCAAAGAGAAAGGTTAATATAATACAATTGATTTAAACATGTTTTAGTTGTTGTGAATAGCCTTGAGAGATATAGAATAATTAACTTCAGACCTTCAATTACGTGCGTTTCACGAAGCCAGCAAGCTATAACAGTTTTATTTTGTTTCCATGTATCTATATGTAATTGTATAAAAAACTGCAACTGTTATGTCTTGTGTATCTGTTTATGTGGAGTTTTTTCCCCAGGCCTCGGCTGAAAATGGACCTATATCCAGTTGGACTTTCCGGTTAACAAATGTAAAATAAAATAAATAAATAACTAAAATTATACTTTGAAAAAAAATGCTGATTTCCCACATTTTTTTCATAAATATGAAGACCAAGATTATCATTTTAAAGGTTAACAGAATATGGACTATATTGAATCTTTACTGGTTTCCAGGTATGGGACAAAATCTTGCCAAGAAACATCTTGATTTTATTACTGATAACTATAAAAGCTATTCTAATTATGGGGGATATTTTAATTGTATATTGAAGGAATCAAATACTAGCAAAAAGCAAACTAAGGTTGACCTCCTCTGCGAAAATACTAAAAAAATGGATAGAATCCATTAATCTAAATGATTACTCTTTATTCATCAGGATTATAAATATGGTACACAGACTAAAACTGACAGTTTTACAGGACAATTTCTAGGATACATTAATTCCTTGTCTCATTTCAAATCATGATGTCCATATTTTAAAATTTCAAGCTAATTTTAAAAAAGATTACATTTTAACTAGAATGACTGCATATATAACCAACCTTAAAGAGTTTAAACCTTGGTTGATATCTGAACTATTTTTTTTGAATCCAACTACACTTCTGACATTAATACAGTTATGACCTGGGACTCATTAACGGCTTACATGTTTGGTAAAACTTTAACTTGGTATAAAAAACAAAATTAAAGCATGGGATTCAGAATTACAAAACACTCAATCAAAACTCCTAATAGACAAAATTAATTTACAAAAAAATAATAAAAACTAATATAAAAAAAAATTGAAAGCCCAAACAATATACTGATATCTTTGCCCACAAATCAAACTTGGCTCTAGAAAAAATTAAAAATGTCTTCTTATTCCCTATCACTCAAACATATGCATAACTTGTCAAAAAGAGTTAAAATGCAATCAAAAATTAATATTGTAGAAGTTAGACATGAAGGAAATAAGATAAACTCCACAGAGATTAGAGACATTCTTGATGCTTTCAGATTTTACTACTATTCATCACAAAATCAAGATTTTACTTCCGATATTATGATACATTATATTTGATACATTAAAAATTCATTATTAAATCTAGACTCTATTAATATTAAAAATTACCATCAAAATTAAAAACAAAGAATTTTTTTATAACGAAATAACAGATACAATTAAAAAATTCAAAGTCTAACAAAGTTCCAGGTATGGATGGATTAGTAATAAAATTAAGTTTTTCCACCCTCTATCTCATCTTTTTTTTCATTAAACTTAATTGAGATTCACTCTCATTATACCTTCCTAAAAATATTCATTAATTGCTCCTATACTAAAAGAAAATAAAAATCCATAATTATGCTCGTCTTATAGCCAATCTCACTTCTAAATAATAAGATATTTACGTCTATTTTAACAGAAAGAATAAAAGAGCCTATAACCCAAATAATTGATTCTGATCAGACAGGTTTCACATATCAAAAACAAACTCATGATAATATTAGACACACAATAACGATTGCAGATTTTTTGAAAAGAACAAATAAGCTTTATTAATTAATTTTGACACTGACAAAGCTTTTGATACTGTTCATTGGAATTTAATATTCTAGAATTATATGATTTTCCTAAAAATTCATTTAACTCAAAGAATATTTATAAAGATACTACTACTTATGTGAAAATTGGTCCATTTACTTCAGAATACCTCTCTCTGACTAAAGGTACTAAAGAAGGTTGTCTGCTTTCTCCAAGTCTTTATGCTTTAGCCAATGAAATCTTTGCTACTCTAATTTGAACAAATCCAGATATTATGGGCCTAGCTATAGTTAAGCATTATTCCTCTAAAATTATGTTTGCAGATGATACTTTAACACTTCCAAATTCAAAATCAACTCTTGTGGAACTGGACTCAAATTATTTCAATCTATCTCTGGTCTTCACTTTAATTACTCCAAATCTAAATTTATAGTTGTTGTGTCTTTCGGCTTTTCCAGGTTAGGGGTCACCACAGCGGAACTCCGGTCCGCTAATGATCGGCAGTAGATTTTTACATGCCGAGTTGCCGGCCCTGACGCACAACCTTCAATGAAGGTACGCCCATTCACGCATGTCTCCACACAGAAGACGCTCTAGCTGGGAATCGAACAGGACGTCTTACTGTGAGGCCACAACGCTACCGCAGCACCACCACCGCAGTGCAAAATCTAAATTTATATTATTAAATAAAAATAATTAAAAAAAAACAAATACAAAAACATATATATTATTGGTAATAGGGCTCCTCTTTTGAACATTTAGTTATTACTTTACTAATATCTATAGCTACAATGTTATCTGTCAGCTATGATAATATCTTAAAACAAAAAATCTTATTTCTACATGGAATAAGCTTGTCATTTCTTTGAAGATAGGCTTCACTTAATAAAAAAAGATTCTGTTACCAAAAATATTGTATATAATACAATATCTGTCCTTTATTCCAGATAAACATTATATTAGTGAAATAAATGAGCTATTAAAATTTCTTTGGCTCCCTAATAAAGCCAGAGTAGTTTTACTTCATCACATCAGACCATGGGATCTTGGAGAAATCAATTTCCAGACAGATACTTACATTAAAGTTTCTATTTTTAAAAATTGTACTGAATTGAGTTGCTCCTAATTATAATTTTAACCTGAAATAATTACATTAACTCCTTAAAAAATAAAAAACAAAATTAGGTAATATCAATACAACTAATCAAGTTAATTTCTTTTGGTAATATCTTTGTAATTTCATACAGTATATTTCTCCTCTCACAAACTCTAGGTATTTAAGTTTTATACTAAAGATTTTTAAGAATACTACTCTTTCTAATATAGATAATAAAATCTGGTTTCAATCTTTAATTCCTTTTAGTATTACAAGGAACTTTTATAATAAAATACATGGTCACATATTTGCCAATTGGGAGACCAAGAGTTTTTTGTGTGTTGGCAACAGTGTTAACAACTTATTATAGAATTTGATTTATAAAACACCCAGGATCAGTTATTATTACAAATTGTGAAACACAGACTTAGGAACTGTGTTTATCCTTCGCTCATTCGCACTTTAAAGAAAACCCTAAATTAATACAAATTTTCTATGAAATTGTATAAAATAATTCAAATATTGATCTAATTTTAAAACTTTACAAAATGTTCATAAAACAAAGTAAATTTAAATCTAAACTTTTAGAATTGTACCACAATAGGTAATTCCTCTTATTTTAATTCTGAGACTAGATCTCAAATATTATCCTTGTTAAGCATAACTTTTGGTCTCATTACTGGCACACATTTGTCTGGAAATTTTTACTTAGAACATTAACTCCAAATAAAATAGCTAAATTTAAAAGAAATAAATTGCAATGTTGGAGATATTTACAAGAGTGTAATGCGTATTGGACATGTGTGTTCTTTGACTGTTCTTCCTTAAGTCTATTTTGGAGCAATATAGATGATTTTCTAAAAGCTTTTTTTGACACCTTTTCATTATCCAAGTTTTTAACTTTGTTGAATGTTAACGAGGAATGGAACTTGAAAAATGGTAATCTTTTTTGTTATGGACGGTTCTTGCAGTTGCGAGGAAATGTATTACTATAAAATGGAGAAAAACTTTACCACCATCTTTTGAAGACTTTGTCTCTCAAAAAAAAAAAAAACAGCTCACAGGCAGACTAAAGTAAAAGAAAGTACAGTTTTGTACCTACCATAAATGTAGATGTCCGAACTGGATAGCATCTGCAGTCATAAAGTACAGTTTTGTACCTACCATAAATGTAGATGTCCGAACTGGATAGCATCTGCAGTCATAACAACTGGGTTGTCCTGTCGTCAGGCAGCCCTTCGGTCGGCCGGATTCCAAAGTCCGGGTCCGGCTTCGGCTGATGTCGCACTTCACCCGACGTCATCTCTGTTGGTCTTCGGGTATAAAGGCATCAGCCGACGCCATTTTCCTCAGTGTTTCTTGCCCCAGATGCCAGTTGCCCTCTTGGAAGGCTAAAGTTTGGGTAAATGCCAATGTTTCCAAAAAGATAGAAGGCAAACACAAAAAATAAGCATGTATGTACATATATACAAACAAATACACCATAAGAGACTCCCCAGCTAGCTATTAGGAGGGTAAATACCCTAGGAGTACCACAGAGGGGAAGGAGGGAGGGTAATCCTGACTGCAGATGCTATCCAGTTCTGACATCTACATTTATGGTAGGTACAAAACTGTACTATGTCCTTCATGGATGCATCTGCAGTCATAACAACTGGGTAGAATACCATAGCCAACTAGGGGAGGAGGAAGAATAGATTATGGTGTGGATAGGATCCCTTGCAGTACAGCAGTGGCAAACCCTGCTCGGGATCTGGAATACAGAGGTAAATTATAATGCTTGGCAAATGTATGCACGGAGGTCCAAGTAGCCGCCTCAATAATGTCCTTGGTTGCCACTCCTCGTAAGAAGGCTGTGGTAGTGGCTGTTGCCCTTGTAGAATGAGGCCTTATGTTCTGTGGAATTGGTTTTCCATGAAAGGAGTAACAGAATCGTATGCAATTTCCTATCCATTTGGAGATTGTCTGTTTGGAAATCGCTTTTCCTTCCCTTCCTGTTGCATAGGCTACAAACAGCTGGTCAGTTTTTCTGTTACTTTTGTTCTGTCCAGGTAGTAGCGTAGCTGTCTATGTACATCCAAGGTATGCAGCATTCTTTCCCTCTGTTTTGTGGGTTTGGGAAGAAGGTAGGTAGGTGGATTGCCTGGTTTAAAGACGCTCTGGATACCACCTTAGGCATAAATGTAGGATTAGTCCTCATGGACACTCTATCTTGGTGGAAGATTAGGAAGGGTTGTACTGCCATTAGGGCCTGAAGTTCAGAAACCCTTCTTGCTGAGGTTATTGCCAGTAGGAAAGCAGTTTTCCACGATAGATGCTGCAGGTCTGCTGTTGCTGCTGGTTCAAAAGGTGCGAGTGTCAACTTTTCCAGCACAAAGTTCAAATCCCAAGCTGGCAATGGTGGTTTCCTAGGAGGTTTTACATTCTTGATCCCTCTGAGGAACTGCCTGAGTAAAGGATGTGAAAAGACAGGCGGATCAAAGCTGTATTCTGCTGAAATAGCTGATGCATGTATCTTGATGGAGGAATAGGACAGGCCTGTATGTAGAAGCTCTGCCAAATACTCCAGAATGTTAGCAATGTCTACATTGGACACATCTTTTCCTCTTTCAGCACTCCAAATGACAAACCTTTTCCATTTTCCTGCATAGTTCCTTCTTGTTGAAGGTCTGCGGGCTTCAAGGATAATGTCTTTAACCCTTTGGGAAAGCTCTGGAATAGTTGCTGCTATGTGATGTTCCATGCAGTCAGTTGCAAAGTTTTTAGGTTTGGATGCATGATGCTGTAGTTGTTCTGGGTTAACATCAAAGGCATCAGGGGTATTGGCCATATTTTGTCCCGAGACATGCTCCTCAGCAATGGGTACCAGTGTTGTCTTGGCCAGTTTGGAGCTATCAGGGTTATCCTTGGACGTTCCTCCTTGATTTTAGTAATACCTTGTGTATCAAGGGAAGAGGTGGGAATGCATATGCTGTCAGACCTTTCCAGCTGAAGGGGAGCGAGTCCACTTTCCATGCAAGTGGGTGGAACGTCCTTGTGCAGAATTTTTTGAGCTGGTGATTGAGAGGGGAAGCGAATAGATCTATCTGTGGCATTCCCCATTTCTTTGAGATGGCCTTGAAGATGTCCGGGTGTAGCATCCATTCGTGAGCATCCGAGGTGGTTCTGCTTAACATGTCTGCTAGAGTATTCTCCTTTCCTGGTACGAACATTGCCTGTAACTGGATGTTGTAGCTGAGCGCCAGGTTCCAAAGGTCCAAAGTCATTCTGCATAGGGGGTATGAATGAGTGCCTCCCTGTTTGTTTATGTACCACATGACTGTGGTGTTGTCTGTCCTTATCATCAAATGTCCTGCTTTGAGGAGTGGTCTGAATTTTTGGATTGCCAGCTTTACTGCCAGCATTTCTTTTAGGTTGATGTGCAAATGGAGCTGGTCCTGTGTCCACAATCCTTATGCATTTGTCCAGCATGTGAGCCCCCCATCCTAGGTCTGAGGCGTCTGTTGTGATGGTTTGGCTTGCTTGATAGTTGTGGAAAGGTAGGCCTGGATTTGACTGGCATGCTTGAGCCCACCATAGGAACTCCTGTTTTAGGCATGGGATTAGAGGAATTTCTGCTTCTAGGCTGTGCCTGTGTTGGGACCATAAATTCTTTAGGTACCACTGTAGTTTTCTCATATGTAGTCTGGCATGTGGAACCAAGATTATGCAGGATGCCATGAAGCCCAAGGCCTGTAGAACTTTTCTTGCTGTTAGCTTGTTCTGTTTTGTTAGTGCCAAGAAGTAAAGAGGGAGTTCTTTTTGTTTTCTGCAGTTAGGAATGCCATTTGTTTTACTGTGTCCAATTCAGCCCAAGAATGTCCTTGTTTGAGATGGTATCAGCCTTGACTTTTGTAAATTGACTGTGTATCCCAGTGCTTGTAGCAAGTAAATGACCCTTTGTAAATCTGTTGTCAGCTTGCTTTCGTTGACCCCCTGTAGCAGACAGTCGTCCAGGTATGGATAAATTTGGATTCCTGTAGTCTGCAGTGAGCGATTACTGATGCCAGGCATTTTGTGAATACTCTGGGCGCAGTAGATAAGCCAAAGGGCAATGCTGAGAATTGATAGTGCTCTGATCCTGCAAGAAATCTGAGGTATCTTCTGCAAATTGGTCGTATGGGGACGTGCAGGTATGCCTCCTTGAGATCTAGAGTTACCAGCCAGCACTCCTTGCCCAGCATGGGAAGAAGTTGCTGGAGGGTCAGCATTTTGAATTTTGGGACAATGATGTATGTATTTAAGATGGACAGGTCGAGAATAGGTCTCCAGCTTTTTTCCTTTCTTGGAACTAGGAATAGTCTGGAGTAGAATCCTTTGCCTTGTTCTGTTATTGGCACTTTTTCCACAGCTCTCATCTTTGCTAGTTGCATTATCTGCTGTAGAGCTTCTGTTTTTTCATTTGGAGGCAGGTTTGGCATTCCTCTTTGACAGGTAAAGTGTGGAAGTGGAACCGGTATCCTTGGTCTATGGTTTGCAGAATCCACTTGTCTTTTGTGATATAGTGCCAGTTTTTCGAAAATAAGGTTAATTTTCCGCCTAATGGTGCTGCTATTTGTTCCCTGGTAGGCGGAGTTAGAATCAAGTCACTGTGCTGCTGTAGTGGCAGTGGCTGTGTCTGTGCCTCTGTTATTACCTTGCCACTGTCGTCCTCTGTAGGCATCCCCTCTGGATTGATTTCTGCCTCTGGGACGTCTATTCCTGCCCCTTTGGGATCTTGTGGAGTCAGGAAAGGACCAATTTTTGGCAGGCCAGTTCCTGCTAAACCTTGGGGTTGAACCTGCAAGAAATCTTTAACTGTTTGTACAGATTTTGCCTTTTCTTCCATTTTCTTCATTACCTGCTGGGCAGGTGTACCAAACAAACTGGCCTTATCCATAGGTGCATCTAATAACTTAGCTTTAACATGATCCGTTAAGACCTGTTCCTTCAGCCATGCATGTCTTCTTATCACTGTGCCAGTCATGGCTGATCTAAATGAAGCCTCCAGTGCATCATAGCCACATTTTAAGGAATGGTTACTAACCTGTTGTATGTTATTTACCATTTCTAATATATATTTCTTATCTATAGAGTCATCAGAGGATAGCTTTTTAGTTAACTGATCAAGCATAAACTCTTGGTATTGTATCATGTGAAACTGACAATTTAAAGCTCTAGCTGAGAGAGTAGCAGAGGTGTAAACCTTTTGCCCCATCTGTCTAAAGACCTGGCTTCCCTTTGAGAAGGGATAGGGTTTTTTTGCTGTGGTCGAGGCTGCTGCCTTAGGCCCCTGGGATATGGTTTCGGGGTCTGCAAGTGGGGCCTTGTATAAGTGGTGATGAGTGTCTGGAACCCTGTAAAATCTGTCTGGTTTGACAGGGGCTGGAGGTAAGGAATCTGGTGCAGTGCAGACATCATTAAATGCATTGTCCACAACAGAGAGGACAGGAGGTATAGCTAAAGGCCTGTGTTGTGGTAGGTGCAGAAAAGTCCTAAGTCTTTTTCTGGAATCTGAGAAATCCTGTTCCTGCCATTGGAATTGTTCTCGCATGGCATGTAAGGTTTCCCCAAAGGAGAATTCTTCTGGTGGAGAAGCAGCTGGAATGGATTCTTCAGCATCTGAGTCTTCATAATTGGAGAAATGAGCCTCTGGCTGGTCTGTAATATCAGAGTCCTCCGCGGAATCATCAGAGGACACAGGCTCGGGGCTCTGCTCTAGGTCTCTTTTCTGGGGGCTGAGAGGCCCTGTCTGGGTGAGATTGAGATCCCCTAATTAAGGATATTAAATCCTCTGCCAGAGTAAGTATTTGTGAACTAGAAGTGGGCCTAGTAGAGGGGGGCTTAACAGGCACTGATTTAGTAGATTTGGCTGCTTTAGCCCTGGCAAAGGCCTTAATAGACATGGCTGCAGGAGGCCTAGCAGCACCACGTGCTGGGGTAGAGACATCCAAAGGGATGGTGTCTGATAAGTCACTAGTAACCACTGTAGGTAAGATTTCTGAGGCCGTTTCAAGTAGGGTAGCAGGAGCCTCAGTAGTAGTCATAGATTCAGCTGTGCTTTGATCAGTTTTCGGTTTCGCGAAACCGAGACACTCATGATTTGCTTAACCATGGTTTCGGCCGAAACCGCGGACCGTGAGTGTCGGTCTTTTTCTTTGCGTTTTTTAACAATCTGGGTAGTCGGAGGATCCAACGGCATAATGTACGCAAAATCTGAGCCGAAAAACTGTTCAGCAAACTCCGACCGACGCCTAAGCGTTAAACGGTTGAATGAGCACAGGCTGAACAGGCTGCTACGTCGTGGTCTGGGCCTAAACAAGGCAAACAGTAAGAGTGGAAATCTTTATGAGGTATTTGTTTCCCACAAGTTAAACAGTTATTGACTTTTTCTGACATCGGCTGAGGCAAGAAAGAGTCCCCAACGGGGTACTTAGCTTTTAGAAGTCTTCGAAGTAGTATTCGGAAGTAGTAATCTCTGGATCTGACCGACCGGCACTTGCGAACAGCTTTTGCTTCGGGCGCCACGCGGCAAGAAAGACTGAGGAAAATGGCGTCGGCTGATGCTTTTATACCGGAAGACCAACAGAGATGACGTCGGGTGAAGTGCGACATCAGCGAAGCGGACCGGACTTTGGAATCCGGCCGACCGAAGGGCTGCCTGACGACAGGACAACCCAGTTGTTATGACTGCAGATGCATCCATGAAGGACATCAAATGGGTTGTCCTGTCGTCAGGCAGCCCTTCGGTCGGCCGGATTCCAAAGTCTGGGTCCGGCTTCGGCTGATGTTGCACTTCACCCGACGTCATCTCTGCTGGTCTTCGGGTATAAAGGCATCAGCCAACGCCATTTTCCTCAGTGTTTCTTGCCCCAGATGCCAGTTGCCCTCTTGGAAAGGTAAATTTTGGATAAATGCCAATGTTTCCAAAAAAAAGTAGAAGGCAAACACAAAAAATAAGCATGTATGTACATATATACAAACAAATACACCATAAGAGACTCCCCCCCCCAGCTAGCTATTAGGAGGGTAAATACCCTAGGAGTACCACAGAGGGAAGGAGGGTAATCCTGACTGCAGATGCTATCCAGTTCGGACATCTACATTTATGGCAGGTACAAAACTGTACTATGTCCTTCATGGATGCATCTGCAGTCATAACAAATGGGTAGAATACCATAGCCAAACTAGGGGTGGAGGAAGAAAAATTATGGTGTAGTTAGGATCCCTTGCAGTACAGCAGTGGCAAACCCTGCTCGGGATCTAGAGTATAGAGGTAAATTATAATGCTTGGCAAATGTATGCACGGAGGTCCAAGAAGCCACCTCAATAATGTCCTTGGTTGCCACTCCTCGTAAGAAAGCTGTGGTAGTGGCTGTAGCCCTTGTAGAATGAGGTCTTATGTTCTGTGGAATTGGTTTTCCATGGTAGGAGTAACAGAATCTTATGCAATTTCCTCTCCATTTGGAGATTGTCTGTTTGGAAATTGCTTTTCCTTCCCTTCCTGTTGCATAGGCTACTAAAAGCTGGTCAGTTTTTCTGTTACCCTTGGTTCTGTCCAGGTAGTAGCGTAACTGCCTATGTACATCCAAGGTATACAGCAGTCTTTCCCCCCTGTTCTGTGGATTGGGAAAGAAGGTAGGTAGGTGGATTGCCTGGTTTGAAGACACTCTGGATACCACCTTAGGCATAAATGTAGGATTAGTTCTCATGGACACCCTATCTTGATGGAAGATTAGGAAGGGTTGCACTGCCATTAAGGCCTGTAGTTCCGAAACCCTCCTTGCTGAAGTAATTGCCAGTAGGAAAGCAGTTTTCCATGATAGGTGTTGCAGATCTGCTGTTGCTGCTGGTTCAAACGGAGGGGGTGTCAACTTTTCTAGCACAAAGTTCAAGTCCCATGCTGGTAATGGTGGTTTCCTAGGAGGTTTTACATTCTTGATCCCTCTGAGGAACTGCCTGAGTAGAGGATGCGAAAAGACAGGTGGATCGAAGCTGTATTCTGCTGAAATAGCTGATGCATGTATCTTGATGGAGGAATAGGACAGGCCTGTATGTAGAAGCTCTGCCAAGTACTCCAGGATGTTAGCAATATCTATGTTCGACACATCTTTTCCTCTTTCAGTACTCCAAATGACAAACCTTTTCCATTTTCCTGCATAGTTCCTTCTTGTTGAAGGTCTGCGGGCTTCAAGGATAATGTCTTTAACCCTTTGGGATAGGTCTGGGTTAGTTGCTGCTATGTGATGTTCCAGGTAGTCAGTTGCAAGGTTTTTAGGTTTGGATGCATGGTGTTGTAGTTGTTTTGAGTTAACATCAAAGGCATCAGGGGTATTGACCACATTCTCCCCCGAGACATGCTCCTCAGCAATGGGTACCAGTGTTGTCTTGGCCAATTCGGAGCTATCAGGATTATCCTTGGACGTTCCTCTTTGATTTTCAGTAGTACCTTGTGCATCAAGGGAAGAGGTGGGAATGCATATGCTGTCAGGCCTTTCCAACTGAAGGATAGAGAGTCCACCTTCCATGCAAGTGGGTGGTATGTCCTTGTGCAGAATTTTTTGAGCTGGTGATTGAGTGGGGATGCGAATAGGTCTATTTGTGGCATTCCCCATTTCTCTGTGATGGCCTTGAAGATGTCCGGGTGTAGCATCCATTCGTGAGCATCCGAGGTGGTTCTGCTTAACATGTCTGCTAGGGTGTTCTCTTTTCCCGGCACAAATATTGCCTGTAACTGGATGTTGTAGCTCAGAGCCAGATTCCAGAGGTCCAGAGTCATTCTGCATAGGGGGTAAGAATGAGTGCCTCCCTGTTTGTTGATGTACCACATGACTGTGGTGTTGTCCCTTATCATTAAATGGCCTTCTTTGAGGAATGGTCTGAATTTCTGGATTGCTAGTTTTACTGCCAGCATTTCTTTTTGGTTTATATGCAGATGCAGCTGGTCTTGAGTCCACAATCCTTGTATGCATTTGTCCAACATGTGCGCCCCCCAGCCTAGGTCTGAGGCGTCCGTTGTGATGGTTTGGCTTGCTTGAAAGTTGTGGAAGGGTAAGCCTGGGTTTGACTGGCATGCTTGAGCCCACCATAGGAACTCCTGTTTTAGGCATGGTATTAGTGGGATTTCGGTTTCTAAGCTGTGCTTGTGTTGAGACCATAAATTCTTTAGGTACCACTGTAGCTTTCTCATATGCAGTCTGGTATGTGGGACCAAGATTATGCATGATGCCATGAAGCCCAAGGCCTGCAGTACTTTTCTTGCTGTTAGTTTGTTCCGCTTTGTTAATGCCAAGAAGTAAAGAGGGAGTTCTTTTTGTTTTTCTGCAGTTAGGAATGCCATTTGTTTTACTGTGTCCAATTCCGCACCCAAGAATGTTCTTGTTTGGGATGGTATCAGCCTTGACTTTTGTAAATTGACTGTGTATCCCAGGGCTTGTAGTAAGCAAATGACCCTTTGTAAATCTGTTGTCAGCTTGCTTTTGTTGTCCGCTTGTAACAGGCAGTCGTCCAAGTATGGATAAATTTGGATTCCCTGTAGTCTGCAGTGAGCGATTACTGATGCCAGGCATTTTGTGAATACTCTGGGCAGTAGATAAGCCAAAGGGCAATGCTGAGAATTGATAATGCTCTGATCCTGCAAGAAATCTGAGGTATCTTCTGCAATTTGGTCGTATGGGGACGTGCAGGTATGCCTCCTTGAGATCTAGAGTTACCAGCCAACACTCCTTGCCCAGCATGGGAAGAAGTTGCTGTAGGGTCAGCATTTTGAATTTTGGGACAATGATGTATGTGTTTAAGACGGACAGGTCGAGAATAGGTCTCCAACTTTTCTCTTTTCTTGGTACTAGGAAGAGTCTGGAGTAGAATCCTTTTCCCTGTTCTGTTATTGGTACTCTTTCCACAGCTCTCATCTTTGCTAATTCTGCTATCTGCTTTAGAGCTTCTGTTTTTTGATTTGGAGGTAGGCTTGGCATTCCTCTTTTTACTGGTAATGTGTGGAAGTGGAACCTGTAGCCTTGGTCTATGGTTTGCAAAATCCACTTGTCTTTTGTGATATAGTGCCAATTTTTCAAAAATAAGGCTAACTTTCCGCCTAAAGGTGCTGCTATTTGCTCCCTGGTAGGCGGTGTCAGAGCCAAGTCACTGTGATTGTCCTGTTGCAGTGGCAGTGGTTGTGTCTGAGCCTCGGTTATTACCTTGCCACTGTCGTCCTCTGTGGGCACCTCCTCTGGATTGATTTCTGCCTCTAGAGCGTCTATTCCTGCCTCTTTGGGATTTTGCGGAGTCTGGAAAGGACCAATTTTTGGCAGGCCAGTTCCTGCTAAACCTTGGGGGCTGAACCTGTAAGAAATCTTTAACTGTTTGTACAGATTTTGCCTTCTCTTCCATTTTCTTCATTACTTGCTGAGCAGGTGTACCAAATAGACTGGCCTTATCCATAGGAGCATCTAACAGCTTTGCTTTAACATGATCCGGTAAGACCTGTTCTTTCAACCATGCATGCCTTCTTATCACTGTGCCAGTCATGGCTGATCTAAATGAAGCCTCCAGTGCATCATAGCCACATTTTAAAGAATGGTTACTAACCTGTTGGATGTTATTCACCATTTCTAATACATATTTCTTATCTAAGGAGTCATCAGAGGACAGCTTTTTAGTTAACTGATCAAGCATAAACTCTTGGTATTGGATCATATGAAACTGACAGTTTAAAGCTCTAGCTGAGAGAGTAGCAGAGGTGTAAACATTTTTCCCCATCTCTCTAAGGACCTGGATTCCCTTTCAGAAGGAATAGGGTTTTGCTGAGGTCGAGGCTACTGCCTTAGGCCCCTGGGATATAGTTTCAGGATCTGCAAGTGGGGCCTTGTATAGGTGGTGATGAGTGTCTGGCACCCTGTAAAATCTATCTGGTTTGGCAGGGGCTGGAGGTAAAGAATCAGGAGCAGTGCAAACATCATTGAATGCATCATCCACAACAGGCAGTACAGGAGGTATAGCTAAGGGCCTATGTTGTGGTAAGTGCAGAAAAGTCCTAAGCCTTTTTCTGGAATCTGAGAAATCTTGTCCCTGCCATTGGAATTGTTCTCTCATGGCATGTAAGGTTTCCCCAAAGGAAAATTCCTCTGGTGGAGAGGCAGCTGGAATGGATTCTTCAGCATCGGAGTCTTCATAAGTAGAAAAAGGAGCCTCTGGCTGGTCTGTAATGTCTGAGTCATCCGCAGAATCATCAGAGGACACTGGCTCGGGGGGCTCTGCTCTAGGTCTCTTTTCTGGGGGCTGAGAGGCCCTGTCTGGGTGAGATTGGGATCCTCTAATCAAGGATATTAAATCCTCTGCCAGAGTAAGCATTTGTGAACTTGAAGTGGGCCTGTGTGAGGGGGGCTTAACAGGCACTGATTTAACAGATTTGGCTGCTTTAGCCCTGGCAAAGGCCTTAATAGACATGGCTGCAGGAGGCCTAGCAGCACCACGTGCTGGGGTAGAGACATCCAAAGGGATGGTGTCTGATAAATGACTAGGAACCACAATTGTAGGCAAAATATCTGAGGCCGATTCAACTAAGGTAGCAGGAGCCTCAGTAGTAGTCATGGATTCGGCTGAAGATTGACCGGTTTTCTCGGTTTCGGCCGAAACCGAGACACTCGCAGCTTGCTTAACCGTGGTTTCGGCCGAAACCGCGGACCGCGAGTGTCGGTCTTTTTCTTTGCGTTTTTTAACAATTTGGGTAGTCGGAGGATCCGACGGCATAATGTACGCAAAATCTGAGCCGAAAAACTGTTCTGCAAACTCCGACCGACGTCTAAGCGTTCGTCGGTTGAAGGAAGCACAGGCCGAACAGGCTGCTACGTCGTGGTCTGGGCCTAAGCAAGGCAGGCAATAAGAGTGGAAATCTTTATGAGGTATTTGTTTTCCACAAGTTAAACAGTTATTGACTTTTTCTGACATCGGCTGAGGCAAGAAAGAGTCCCCAACGGGGTACTTAGCTTTTTAGAAGTCTTCGAAGTAGTATTCGGTAGTAGTAATCTCTGGATCTGACCGACCGGCACTTGCGAACAGCTTCTGCTTCGGGCGCCACGCGGCAAGAAAGACTGAGGAAAATGGCGTCGGCTGATGCCTTTATACCCGAAGACCAGCAGAGATGACGTCGGGTGAAGTGCGACATCAGCCGAAGCCGGACCCAGACTTTGGAATCCGGCCGACCGAAGGGCTGCCTGACGACAGGACAACCCATTTGTTATGACTGCATATGCATCCATGAAGGACATCAAAGGATACATCCCAAAATAATTTACCAACAATCCTTGGACAAAAGTGATATCTCTTAACTTTTAACAACATAATCTTGCCTCTCATCTTTAAAAAAATAAAGTAAGAAACAGGACAGAAAGGAAGAAAAAAGGAAGAAAGAAGAAAATTTTTCTTCCGCATTGGAACTTTAACAATATTATTTAGTGTATTCAGGACTTTGTATATACTGTGTATAGCTGGAATGGTTACTTATTTGAATTGCATTTCTCTATCATTATTATATTTCTATTTCAATTGAATAACTATTACTTATTATTATTGGAAAAAAGGAAAGATAAATACAATTTCTTTGAGCAAAAAAACATTCTAAGGAGAAGATGGGTTTTTTATAGGTAAAAGAAATGGAGAACCGCATTCTGCGTTTTCAAGCACCCTGAACCAAGTCCAAGTCCTGCTCCCAGAAAAGGTCAGGATGCAATGAAACGGTGGTGACATAAACCTTGACCATGGAAAGACTAATGCTCTGGTCAAAACAGCACCTGACAATACATACAAACCCCCAAAGTTCACTGAAGAGGAATGTGATAATTCTTTATCAAAATGAAGCAGGAACAGTTGTGTAAGTACTTACCATATCAGTAGATGTCCTACTGATAGCTGTTGGAGTATTCCTTACAAGATATCCTGCCAAGGACAACCATACATCCGGCCAGTATATCAAAAGCTGGGCCCTGCAGTATGCTCTATATTTGACATATGGACCCAAGCATGAAGGCAGGAGGTACATAAAGGACATATGAGCACAAATTACCTCAAAGTACTTGCCCCAGGACAAACGGAAAAGAGGAGGAGGCAACTATTTACAAACATACATACCTACCAAAGAAAAGAAAAGGGAAACGCATCTTGGCCAGAGGATCACAAAAGGACTAAAAGAGGGGGGAGAAGGGAGGGATGAATACTTCAACAGTGATCGGTAGGACATCTACTGTTATGGTAAGTTCTTAAACAACTATAATATGTATTTCTAAGACCACTGTTGTAGTATTCCTTACAAGTGGAATAATACTAAAGCTACTGAAGAGGTAGGGAGAAGGAAAAGAGAACAGAACTGCAGTCCAACAAACCCTGGAGGATGGACTTGGCAAAAGTTGTTCTAGCCCTAGAAAACATATCCAATGTGTGTGCTATAAGTGCTTGCAGTTCAAAAACCCTTTTGATAGATATCAGAGCAAGTAATAGCACAGTCTTCCGAATACAACACTTTAGGGAAGAACTAGCAGCTGGCTCAAAAGGCACCAAGGTCTTTTTTCCCCCAAAGTCTTTTTTTCAAGATGGCTGCACACTGATCAACAGCTTAATTTCAGCTCTCCCAGTGTGAAAACAAAACTGATAGATAAGGGCCAGTAATTCTGTTTATGTAGTAAAATTCAGTTATTGGCTAATAAGTACACAGCCTGGATGCCAGCAAAAAAAAAAAAAAAAAAAAGAACAGAGCCTGAAAGAAAATCGACTAGAAAAGGTGAAGAAAGACACTGACTGGGAAGAATTCTACAGCTGTTCAGCAAAAAGAAGTTCAAGCTCCCGCTTTGGTACAAGACATGGTTTCCAGTAATTTAGAAGAAAAAAATAAGCCAATTGTACTAAGAGATGATTAAAATAAACAAAACACTGAAGGGGTACATCAACTCAAACAAAGGTCTGGAAAATGGAAGGAGCTTTAAACAGCTATTCAGATGAACTGATAAAAACTGCAAAAATCAGAGGTTGTAATGAAGAAAATGCTGGCTGAATATGAGACAGCTCAAGAAAAGCGGTTTCAAAAAATGGTAGAGTTTGAGGTCAAAGCAAGCAGAGAAAAAGAGACACTGGGAGGAACAGACTATATTAATTTTCTCAACACACAATTAAGTAACTGGCCTAGTATTCCACAGGAGGATTTGTAAACTGAAAGGGCACATTGTGTATATGCTCCAAACCTGGGTATGAGAAAGCAGCCACGACCTGTATTAGTAAAGATGGAATCACACCAGCAGAAAGAGCTGATCCTGACAAAACTGTGGCAGAAGAGCAAAATATTAAAAACTGGAGAGAGTAGTGTGCTTGTGGAATGATTATTCACTATACACCAGGCAGAAGGGAAGCAGATTTATCTTAGCAATCCGGGAATGTCAAAAGACAGGTGTGAGAATCAACTTGCTGTATCCAGCTATCTTGAGAATACTTTTTTTTTTCTGGAGGATCAAAGTTATTTTTTGATGCAGAACAGGTAAGAAAGAAGTTTGTCCAACAAAAATAGAGCCATCAAACAGAAGAGGACTTTGCTCATCATTCTTCTGATAATAAAGCTCAGACAGACTTTGCCAGTGAAACCTTGCTCAATGTTCCAAAGGAAAATGCTTGTCAGACAGAAAAACGTACAGGAGTTGACTAGAAGAATTTCAAGTACCTTGGACTTGACCTGGAGTCTAGGGTTGGGAGATGGAGATGAACAGGAAGACGACCAACACCACTGTAATTAGTGTGTGAATAGATGTGAGACTATAAATCATCAATCACATTTGTGAAATATGGCTTTTCAAGAAAGAGATAAATAAAAGATTAAGGATGGATATTCAGCAGAATATCAGGGGCAAAGGAAGTACTTGTACTAATTGCATGATGAGCTCCAACAGTGATCACGAAAAAGAGATAGCAATGGTAGATTTCTGGTAGTAAGAGCTACTGACAAGGGAGGGGGGGTTATGCTGGCATGTATTCTAATATTCCTTGTAAAGCTGCTGTTATGGAGCTTAAGAATTTTTTGGGAGAAATTATCAGCTTTCAGATGAGAATATTACTTATAAGTGTGGACTAGAACTTGATTTGCAGCAGTAAGGATTACCTGTGGGACCTAGAAGGGAAATATAACAAAAGACGATAGATTTCTGAAGAAATGTATGGAAATATTTGGTATGGAAGACGTGAACTCAGTACTAGGAACTTAATAGAGTTTTTTACATATTATTCTCCAAGGTACAATAACTGTGCTAGACTAGACAAAAATTATATTTCACAGGAACATGTACATATGATTCAAAGCTTCGACACATATGTAATTATTTCAAATCATGTACCAATAACAATACAAAAGAAATGCAGGGTAATGAAGTACAAGAGAGACACTGGGGCTTAATAGCCTACCTGTTAAGAGAGGAATTTAAGGAATGGGTAGTGGAAATTATTCAATAGTTATTAGGGAAGAGAAATGTCTTCAGAAGTTACAGCTAATGAGTGGGATAAAAATAAAGTGGAGTTTAAAAAACAGTATAAATAAAATAAAAAGAGATACGGTTAAAAAGTAACAAGAATTACCTAGAGGTTCTGACAAAGGGTAAAGTGCTACAGAATAAGGGGGATCCCACAGAACAAGAACAGGTGCAAATGCAGAGTGCTAAAGGGAAAAATAACAGCGTCTCTGTAATATGCATTAGTTTTGAAAGATTGTTAAGAAACATTTTTTTGATAACTCTACAGTACATAAAGTTTTAGCACAGCGACTTAGGCAATAAAAATTAGAAAGGGTTGTTCTCAAACTTAGGCAACCTGTAACAGGAAAAATAACCAGAGATCCTGTACAGGTATTTAGGAAATTTTTTGAAAATCTGTATACAGCAGAGGAATGTGGAAATCAAGAAAAAGCACAAATGGAAATATTTATGAAAGACTTGGGTATGCCAAGTTTGGAGGTAGATGAGACTCAAAAATGAATGGTTAAGACATGAGGAGATTAGATAAAAGTGGTGATGTATGATAAATCTGCAGGAAAATCTCCAGGAATAGGTGCCATTCTTGTGAATTTTGGAAGCTAAAAGGGAAGAAAGTAATAAAGATGTGGAAGGTTTTGTTTAACATTTTAAAAGTAGGGGAAGTACCAACATTCTCGAAGAAAGTTGTGCTGGCTGTAATATCTAAAGATGGTAAAGATCCATCAGACCCATTTCAATTTTAAATCATGATTAAAGTGTACATGTCTATAAAAGAATGGCAAAGGCACTGCCAAAATTGATAGATATGGATCAATGTGGTTTTGTGGCTGGGTGGCAAACACTTGACAAAGTTTACAAAACAATGATAATCCAGAGGGAATCAGAATGTAAGAAAATACCACTTGTTGTTGGTGTCTTGAAGAAGAGAAAGCATTCGACAGAGTAAGCTGGGATTTTATGAGTAGGGCAATAGAAGCATTTGCATTCCCTGATGCAATAATACGATTAACTAGAAGGATGTATAAGGGATCAGAGGCAAACAATTTGAAGTAGAAGGGTTCCTTTCTGATGAGCTGCGTCTGAAAAAAAGGAACCAGGCAAGGTGTGTCCTCTTTCCCATTTGTTACTTGCACTGTATTTTGATCCATTGGCAAAGAAACTAAAGGACTCAGAAATTCAAGAATATAATTGGAATGGTAGTCAAGAAAAGTTGACTATTTGCAGTCAATATTATTCTGCACCTGATAAAACCAGAAAAGGACTGCTCAGTGCTGTTGAACATTCTGAGACAGTTTCAAGTCTTTCTGGAATGTAAAATTAATGACAACAAAACAAAAGCTACAGATGTAAACAATGTGCCCACACATAAATTAGTTCAGCAATACCCATATCTATTGGGATATGATAAAATAAAGTATTTAGAGAATGGGTTAAAAAGAATTCAGTTATGGCAGCTATGGATAGGTGGAAAGAGACTAAACAAAAGAAAAAACAAAAACTGGAAGCTCTTGCTTATGGATATGGATTGCAAGATATAAGCAGTGAAAATGTTTTCAGTCATAGGTTGGTACTAAGCTATCGGCCCTAGGGCCTATACAAGCTTAGCCATAACAATTCCCTAGCTATTTCTTCTCACACTATTTACTTCCCTGGACCCATGTCTAACAGGGTGACTGACGTGATCCCCGGGGTGAATTTCATTTCTCCCATCCAATTATCAAGGTTCCTTCTGAAGAGGGCCAAAGAGGCACTCTGCTTGACATGTATGGGCAGTCTATTCCAGAGTCTGGGGAGTCTCTGGGTCAGGAACCTATCCCTCCAGCATGTTTTGTTTATTGCGATGACAAGGTTTAGATCCCTGGAGCGTGTGGCTCTGAGGGATTGGGATTTCTTTAAGTGTAGCATGTCCAACAGCTCTGGGTTTGACATGGCCTTGTATGTTAAGCAGAGATCGCCTTGGAGTAGACGACATGTGACAGAGTATAGCTGGAGTTTTTTAAGGAGGTCAGCATAGGGCATCTGCTTTAGGCCTATGATTCTTTTAGTGAGGTATTTCTGCGGCCTTTCCAGTTGCTGCAGATGTCTTGAGAGGTACATACCAAATGGGGCGTTGTATTCTATAATGGGTCTAATGAGGGATGAATACAGTGGGACAATCACCTCCTTTTTTTTCTGGATGAAAAGCCCTTAGTGATGAGGTGTGCCACATAGAAGGATTTCCTGACTGTTATGGCAATGTGGTTATTGAAGGTGAGACCACTGTCCACCTGCATCCCTAAGTCTCTTATCACACTTTCGGTGTTTAGTGTACTGCCACCTATGTGGTAATTCACGGGTACATGTTTTTTCCCAAAGGGGATAACTATACATTTCTTGGCATTGAGCTTGAGCCCATGGCTTTGGCACCAAGCATCTGTTTCTGTAAGGCCCTTTTGTAGAGTATTCACATCATTTGGGGATTCAATAATGGCTCCCAGTTTGCAGTCATCTGCGAACTTTGCTAGCCAGAGTCCCTTAGTGTTGACCTGTACTTTAGAGAAGTAGATGCCAAACAAGAGAGGTCCCAGGACTGAACCCTGAGATACTCCACTTGTCTGGAGCTGGATTTGGAGTCAGCTACTTTTACAGTGTGGGTTCTGTCAGTAAGCCAGTTGGCAACCCGAGTGATGTAGGGACTAATGCCTAGCTTAGTAAGTTTATCTAGGATTCCAAAGTGGAGGATGGTGTCAAAGGCCTTGGCGAGGTCCAGATAGGCTGTCTGGACTGCCTTACCCTCGTCCACAGCTCTAGAAACTGATTCGAAGAAGTCAATCAGGTTCAGAAGACAAGATTGGCCCTTCACGAACCCAAACTGGGTGGGGTCCAGTGTTGGAAGGTTGCCAATGTCTTTGTTTATAAGTTCCATGATAATATGTTCCAATGCCTTGCAGATCAGGCTTGTCAGACTGATGGGGCGGTAGTTCCCAGAATCCAAGGTGGATCCCCCCTTGTGGAGTGGGATAACTGTAGCTGTGCACCACTCATTGGGCACGAAGCCTGAGGTGAGGGTATGATTAAACATAGGTGAGGTTCCAGTTCATTTTGTAGTTCATGTAGTACACAGCCCGGGATGTCATCTGTTCCTATGGATGCTGTATCCTTAGCTTTGAAGAGTGCGTTTTTTACCTGTGTGGCCGTTATTACCGGAATTTGCAAATTTTTGGTATTAAGATGGGCCATTTAGGGGGTGAGAGAGGGGTGAAGTTGGCACTGAATCGATCAAGCTGCCAGGATATTGGCAATATCCTTGGGATCAGTATATTTAATGCCATTCTGTTGTATCTCAGAGCAGATCTGAGCATTGCTATTTAGATTCTTGACATAGTTATAGAATGCCTTGTGGCTGTCTTTGGAATCTTTGGCAATTTTATTTTCGTAACTAGCTTTGGAGGATTTTATGAGGGATCTCAGCTTCTTACTGAGGCTGGTAAGGGAGTTTTTTGTATCCTGGGATTTTCCTCTTTTCTGCAACAGTTTCTTCCTTTTGTTGTAGTTTGTTTATAGCAGGGGACCACCAGATTGGCTTCCTTTTTTTGGAGGAGAGCATCTTGGTTCTATTTTGGATGGCACGATTCATGCATGAGTGGATGTGCTCGTACAGTGCCTTAGTATAGGACTCAAAAGTTGAACTTTCAGTTCCCGTCTGCATGGGTGCCATGAAGTTTGTAACTTCTGACTTGAGTAGCATGGAGTTGGCTTTGGAGAAGTTTTTTATGGAGGTTTCCTTACTGGGGGGGTGGGATGTGGATGTTAAGGGTGATTAGCTTATGGTCTGACCTGACCAACGAGGGCGTGATCATAGGTGTGGAGCATCGATTTCCCAAGTTGGTAATGACCAGATCTAATCCCTTTAGTTTTATACACATGTCAGGCATAGCAGGCATATTTTTTTCAACAAAGGAGAGGTTATGGACAGTAATTAATAAAGAGCTGGAGGATTTTATCTGGGAGGGAAAGAAGGCAAGGGTCAAGCGGGATAAGTTGATCCTTCCAACAGAAGGTTTAGGATTACCTGATTTGAAGGGATATTTTAGAGCTACACAGCTAAGACTCATATATGTAACACAAGCAGAAAGCTACATTTCAAAGTGGAAAGGGATGATGATAAAGCAGGCAGAAAATTCAATAAATAAGGAGAAAGTGGGATTTTGGATGCAGATCCTTAAGGAGAACAGCAGCCGCCATACAGAATATTATATTCATAACATAGCAGAAAGTATTCTAAGAACTAACCCAACATGACAATGGTGAAAGGAGATTCTGTTGATAGGGATGAATGCAATTAGGGGTATACAGAATAAGCAAGAGTGGGCAAGAATTTACTGATGAAAACTGGCAAAGGAACCAAGGTATTGGGAGCAACTAACTAGAGAGCGAAAGGTAACAGAATGGGAAGAGGCCAAGAAGACATTTGGATTGCAGGCTCAAGACCGCCTTTCTTATCAGGGATTGATATCAGAATACAGGTAAAGAAAAAAGGATAGGGGAATCTTAACTAAGACATGCTCTAGTAGAAATATTAGTTGAACCTGAAACAGAAGCTGCTGTTAATGCTGCACAGTAAATATGGGAATCAATCAGAGGTGGTTAGAAGAGATTGGGAAGAGAGACTGGATAACCAATTCAGAAGGAAACAATGGAAGAACATACATCTGGCTCCCAAATATGAAACAAACTAAGATTTAGGATTTTGCCTGGAAATGTTTGCAAAGGTAACTTTATGCCTCAGGCTAACGCCAAAGAATTTTTCCTCGGGTAATGGCAAATGTTGGAGGTGTGAGGGAGAAGAAACAGATAATATATGTTTTGGGAGCGTAGTGACTTGGCAGATGTTAGAATTTCCCTACACAGCATTCTTTCAGAAATACAGGGTGAATAATGAGTGTAACTAAGGATTTTTTTTTTTTGTGCTGGGATACAGAATCTGAATTGCATAGTCAGAATAATGTCTTTTTAAGTTTAATTCTAGTGGCTGCCAAAAAACAATTCCCTGAAAATAGAAATCAAAGTCTAACACAACTGCTTTTGAAGTACTAAATATTGTAACATAGATAAAAAATGGAAGTAGGATCTTTAGAAAAGGGTATGAGCAAATTTCACAGAAAAAAAAATAGAAATTGTAGGAACAATACTTGCAGAATAACATTTTCAAGAGGAGTGAGGTTTAAAGGAAGGCAGGAATTGATCAATTTACATAATGTTGGATTAATGATACTTGTATAAAAGAATGCATTTGATGTATAATGTTTGTAACTGTGAACATGTTAATATGTTTTTTCTTTTATATAAATGTAAGTTTGCCTATGTCTTACGTGATAATTTAATAAAGGTGTTAAAAAGGCACCAATGTCAGTTTTTCCAGAATAAAATTCAAGTCCCAAGGAGGAGGAATGCTTTTTTTTTGGTGGCTTAATGTGAAGAACTCCTTTAAAAATTGTTTGACCTCAAATTGAGAAAAAAAAGGGGTGGACCTATAGTCAGACAAGCAGACATAGCTGACAAATGAGCTTCAAGATAAGAGTATGCCAGTCCAGAGTAGAGCAACTCACGTAAATAAGAAAGAACAGTAGGAATACCCATTGTAAAGGGGTCTTTGGTGGTTCTTTTTGCACCAGAAAGAAAATCTTTTCCAGCTGGCTACATAAGACCTTCTGGTAGTAGATTGTCTAGCCTCCTGCCAAACCTGGAGCACATCTACTGAAAAATGGTACCATTAAGAATTAAAACTCTATCATCCAAAAAGTTAGCTGTAGAGTTTGAAGATGAGGGTAAATAGGTTCATAGGTTCATAGATTAGTACTAAGCTAACTGCCCTTGCGAGCCATTTTAATCCTAGCCAATTATCCCTTGTGAGACTCAAACTCTGCACCTTGTGTTTGCAAGGCAAACACCTTAACCATTAGGCCACCCTCCCTTCTTCTGTGTGATTAAGTCTATCTTGTTGGGTAGCATGGGATGTTTGCTCCTGGCCAGATAGAAAAGGAGAAACCAGTGCTGTCTGGGCCAAAAGGGAGTCAGCAACTGGATTTTTGGCTTGTCCTTCATTATCTTTTGTAGGACTTTTGGCAGAAGAGGCAGAGTAGGAAAAGCATACTTGGCATCCTTCATCCATGCTACTGGGCTTGGGTCCCTGTAGCAGAACTTGATGAGTTACTTGTTCCGGCAGGATGCAAAAAGGTCCATTTGAAGAGTACCTCATTGATGAATAATGCCCGGGAAGACCTTATTTAACATCTGTTCATGAGGATCCACCCTGCATCTGCACAAGGTGTTTGCTACTGTGTTCTTTTCTGATCGAATGTGAACTTTTGGAAGAACAAGACTAATCTCCCACACTATCAAGGATAGTTTGCAAAGGAGATAAAACTTGCCCCCCCCAGGTTATGTACTACAAAATTGTGGTATAGTCTGAATATCCCGAGGGGGCGCCTTGAGACCAGAGATAACTCAGAGACTGAAGGTCCAGAATCAGGCCTCTCATTTCCTTGATGTTTACTGTAATTTATTTCTATCTCTGGAAGACCAAAACTCCCTGGATGTTGTTATTGCTGGAACAAGCCCCCCCTTGCCAGGCCTAAAGCAGCAGTGTACAACTCCTGTACTGGGGAAGAACCAGAAAGAGAAGTTCAGGGTTGAGGGAAATCTGGTTGATCCACTTAAGTACCTCCTTCCTGATGCAAGGCAAGAGAGTAATCAGGAAGTTGAATGGGTGGCAATGTTGAAGTCAAAGATATTTAAGGTATCACTGAAGCTTCTTCATGTGAACTCTGAAAAACAGAATCATAAGAATAGTAGATGCCATGAACCCCAGGGCTCTCAAAAACCTCTCTTGCTGAGGCCACGTGCAAGGCGAGAAGGCTCCAAAACTACTATAAGAAACAGAACCCTGTCTACAGGAAGAAAGGCCATTATAGAAAGAGCGTTTATCCTAAATCCTAAGAAAATCAGGTCTTGAGATGGGGTGAATCTAGACTTCTTTAAGACAAGACGAGAAGGCACCTGAAGAAGTAGATCATCCAGAAGAATATCTGAATTCCCTGAAGTCTGCAAAAGGCTATGATGGGAGCAAGTCACTGGGTAAGTACCCCTGGGACCGTAGACAGACCAAAAGGTAAAGCAAAGAACTGAAAGTGAAATGAAGAGACAGAGAATATCAAGTGCCTAGACATAGTAAGGGCTTGCCAAGTTTAATTCTGGTGGCTGCCAAAAAAGCAATTACTAGAAAAAAGAAATCAAAACCTACACCAATGGTAGTTGAAGTAGTGAGTAAGGTAACAGAGATAAATGAACTGAAGTGGGATCTTTAGAAAAGGGAAGGAGCAAATTACAAAGAAAGAAATGGGAATTGTGGGAACAATACATGCAGAATAATGTTTTGGAGGAGGATAAGAGAATAAGGAAGCAGGCTTGTCAGGAAAAGAGGGCTTCTGACCTTTGAGATCCTGTCCTGATTTAGCCAGAAATCTGCCATTATACCTTTTACCTTTCTGGGGTCGTTTTTGGCTTTGTTCCAGAATCTGCACCTTAACTTCACTGTTTTTATTTTGTCTCGCGTGAACAAAGCAACGTGTCAAGCCTGCTGCAAAGCCATACAAGGCAATTATATATTATTAACATGAACAGCCATAAAAGGTGTACCAAATCAACAGGTAAAACTACCCAAGCTCCTGCTTAGGACCGCTTTGAGTAGGATCATGAAGACAAATACAACTACAGCAACCCTTTAACAATGGGTCCAAAGTTAGCCCAGCACTGCTGTAAAACAATTTATGGATGCTAAGAGAAGTCGGATAACCTATCTTTTACTTTAAAACCTGAATAAAAACAAATTCCTATCAGGGACCTAGAGGAAGAAAGTTGTTTGTTTAGCTAAGTAACTATAAGCCAAATAATTACCTTGGAGCTTCACATTAAAATCAATGGAAAATACAACTTTGAAGTGATTCATGTTACTTTACAAGCATGACTTTTCACATGTAACCAGCGGAAACATTAACAGGACATAGGCAGCCAACCCATTATCTATTGCTATGTATGCTAAGCCACCTGACACTGACTGCTTTTCTGGCAATCACTACCCATTTTACTACAGAATACTGGAAGAAGGTGGCACATACTGTCCAGAGCACAAGTCACATTTTTTCTTTTCTATTTTGCTTACTACGGCAAACAAAGTAGGAATGGAATGCCTACAGCAGCAATCTGAAACACAATACTACGGCAGTTTTTTTTTCACTATCAAACATTGCATCAATGCAAAAGGCAGTTAGACATTAAGTGATCACTGGTATGCTTGGGGCAGTGTGTTTTGTTGAAGAGCTACAAGATGAAATACATTACTAGGAAGTACATTTTGTACCTACCATAAATGTAGATGTTCGTGTGTATTCACTGTTGTAGTCATTACACTTGGGTTATCCTGCTGGCAGGCGACCCGCAGTTGGCCAGAGTTCCAAAGTCTTGGTCTGGCGTCGGTTGCTGTCGCTTCTTCCCTGACGTCAGTGCGCCAGGTGTATATAAGATGCAACTGATGCCATTTTCTTCAGTTCTTCTTGCCCCAGATGTCAGGTGCCCCCAAATAAATAGGCAATACATATTGCTAACCAAAACATACAATGAATAAAAAACAATACCCTTATTTACAAGCAAATACACCACATAGGTTTTATATAAGTTGTATAGGATAGAAAGGCATAGATAAGTCCCAGCAAAGTAAGTGGGGATGGAGGGAGGGTAATCAGGATTGCAACAGTGAATACACTCAAACATCTACATTTATAGTAAGTACAAAACTGTACTATGTTCATCGTGTTTCACTGTTGCAGTCATTACACTTGGGTTGAATCCCAAAGCTGAAGTTGGGTGGCTGGGTCTATAAAGGATTTGGAGTGGCTATGAGGCCCTGCAGCACTGACGTGGCAAAGCCTGCTCTGGATTTAGAGTAAAGAGGCAAGTGGTAATGCTTGGTAAAAGTGTGCACTGAACTTCAAGTTGCAGCTTCCAAAATATCCTTGGTTGGTACTCCTCTAAGAAAGGCTGCTGAGGTGGCTGTTGCCCTGGTAGAATGTGGCCTAATGTTGTTAGGCACTGTTTTTCCATGTTGTGTGTAGCAGAAACGGATACAGTGTCCTATCCACTTTGAAATAGGCTTTCCCTGTGATCCTGCAGCATATGCTACAAACAGTTGCTCAGTTTTCCTGAAAGCTTTTGTTTTGTCCAAGTAGAAACGTAACTGCCTGTGAATGTCCAATGAATGCAGAAGTCTCTCCCCTTTATTCTGGGGATTTGGATAAAATGTTGGCAAGTGAATAGTTTGGTTAAGAGCCACACTGGATACCACCTTTGGCATAAATGTAGGGTTTGTTCTTAAGGAACCCTGTCTTGATGGAAAATGATAAAAGGTTCCACTGCCATTAATGCCTGTAGCTCTGAGACTCTTCGTGCTGAAGTTATTGCTAGTAGCAGAGCAGTTTTCCATGACAAAAATTTTAATTCTGCTGAACTGGCTGGCTCAAAAGGAGGTAAAGTTAGTTTTTCCAAGACGCAGTTGAGGTCCCAGGTTGGTGTTGGTGCTCTCCGGGGCGGTCTTATGTTTTTAGCCCCTCTGAGGTATTGTCTAAGTAATGGATGAGGGAAAATAGGAGGTTCCGTGTTATAATGAGCTGAAATGGCAGAGGCGTGGATCTTAATTGATGAAAAGGATAGGCCTTTGTCCAGCATCTCAGTTAATTATTGTAATATCTGAGGAATATTTGGAACAAGAGGGTCTTGAGCCTGGTTCCAGGAGCAGAATCTCTTCCACTTATCTGAGTAGGTTTTCCTGGTGCTGGGCCTCCTGGCCTCCAAAATGACATCCATAACAGCTTTAGAGAGAGGGGTTGGCTGCTTGGCTAGGATATCTGCCATGCAGTCAGATTTAAGGTTTTGAGCTGACTGTGCAGGATCTGATTGTTTTGTTGAGTCTGAAGGTGAGGAATTTGAGGTAAAATCCATGCTGGGCCTTGAGGCAAGTTCTTTAAGATTGGGTACCAGTGCTGGCGTGGCCAGTCTGGGGCAATCAGGATCATTTTTGGCTTCTCTTGTCTGGCTTTTAGGAGTACCTTTGAAAGGAGAGGCAGTGGTGGGGAGGCATAAACTTTTAGGGATTTCCAGCTGAATGACAGAGCATCCACTTTCCATGCTTGTGTGGGGTAAGTCCTTGTGCAGAATTTCTGTAGTTGGCAGTTTAGAGGGGAGGCAAAAAGATCTATGTCTGGGCACCCCCATTTTTGTGTTATCATGCTGAATACTTGTGAATTTAACTATAGCCGGCCTTCGGCATAGGCCAACTAGGCGGCCATCTAGGGCGCCACTCTAGCAGGGGCGCTTTTCCAGTATTTATTTGGTGTAAGTAGACCAGGATGGGTGGCATTGGGTGGTGTAGAGAGGCGTCGTGGAGCCCTTTTGCCTAGGGCATCAGTTGACCTAAGGCCGCTCCTGGATTTAATTTCCACTCGTGAGGATCCATGATGTTTCTGCTTAAGTCGTCTGCCAGAGTATATTTCTTTCCTGGCAGGAATTGTGCTTGCAGATGAATTTGATAAGCCAGTGCTGTATTCCACAAAGTCATGGCTTGTCTGCAGAGGGGGAAGGAGTGTGTGCCCCCTTGCTTGTTTATGTACCACTTAACTGTGGTATTGTCCGTCTTTAGTAAAAGTTGTCCTGGATGCAGAAGGTCCTTGAAAGCTGTCAGGACACTTTGTACAGCTAGCATCTCTTTTTGATTGATGTGAAGATGCATTTGGTCTGCGGCCCACTTGCCCTGAATACATTTTCCTTCCATATGTGCTCCCCAGGAGTAATCCGATGCATCTGTTGTTAGTGTCTGCCTGGCTGTGGGTAAAGTGAAAGGCTGTCCCTTGTTGTGGTGACATGCCTGTGCCCACCATCGAAACTCCTGTTGTACGCAGTGAATAAGTGGTATTATTGCTTCCAAACTGTGACAGTGTTGAGTCCTAACACTTTTTAGATACCATTGTAACTTCCTCATATGCAGTCTGGCATATGGTATTAGTAGTATGCAGGACGCCATGAACCCCAAGGCCTGCAGAATTTTTCTTGCAGGGAGTTGAGTTTTTGTTGCCATCAATTGAAAGTACTGAGTCAGTTGTCTTTGCTTGTCTGGCGTGAGATAAGCAAACTGGGCAGTTGTATTTAAGCTTGCAGCCAGGAATATTATCTCTTGTGAGGGCACTAGTTTTGACTTCTTTTCGTTTATAGTGTATCCTAGGCCCATAAGTAATCTTTTTACAAACACCAGATGATTTTGTAGAATGTCCTTGCTCTCTGCTTGAATAAGGCAGTCGTCCAAGTAGGGATATATTTGAATTACTTTTTGTCTGCAAAATGCAATTACTGGTGCCAGGCATTTTCTAAAGACCCTGGGCTCAGTAGATACGCCAAAGGGCAGTGCAGAGAATTAATAATGCATTGTGCCAGCTATGAATCTGAGGTATCTTCTGCAATTTTGTCTGATTGGGACATGCAGGTATGCCTGTTTGAGGTCCAAAGTAACAAGCCAAGCCTTCTTACCCAGCATGGGAAGAAGTTGCTGTAGAGTCAACATTTTGAATTTCGGAACATCCAGGTAAGTATTTAGAATAGATAGGTCCAGCATGGGTCTCCAACTTTGTCCTTTCTGGGGACCAAGAAAAGTCTTGAGTAAAATCCTTGTCCTTGTTCCTGTTGCGGCACTTTTTGAATAGCTCTCATGTCCATGAGGGCTGTACATTTGTTTTTGTGCCTCTGCCCATTGATTTTGTGGCAGGTCTGGCATTCCTTTTGGCCTTGGTAGAGTGTGAAAGTGGAACCTGTAACCTTGAGACACAATATTCAGTACCCATTTGTCTTGGGTGATTATATGCCAACTTTGTGAAAAAAGTGCTAGTTTTCCCCCTAAGGGAGCTTCCAAAAGGTAAGTGCTTGGCATTTGGAAGGGGAAGTCATTGGGACTGTTTCCTATAAGGTTGTGACTTGTCTTCTCCTCCTTCTGGGGTTGAAGCACCCCACTGTCGTGGTCTGTAAGAGCCTTGGGGCTGAGATCTGCCTCTTGGGCGTCTATCTGCCTCTTTGTGGTCTGTCTGACATTGGAAAGGACCGATTTTTTGAAGGCCAATCTCTGCTAAACCTAGGTGGCTGTACCTGTAAGAAATCTTTCACTGTTTGCATAGATTTTGCTTCATCTTCCATTTTCTTTAATACCTCTTCTGCCTTAATACCAAACAAGATATCATGCTGTAAAGGAGCATCCAATAATTTTGCCTTAACATGGTTAGGTAAACTTTGTTCTTTTAACCAAGCATGCCTTCGAATCACAGATCCTGTAACTGTGGCTCTACAAGACGCCTCTAATGAATCAAAACCACATTGCAGAGTATGTTTTCCCACTTGTTCAGCTGCATGCAATAAATCCTGCATTTCCTTATAATCAGGACCTTCTAAGCTTGTAAGCATTTTCTGTTTTAACAGAGACATTAAATATTGTTGGTATTTAAGCATGTGGAACTGGCAATTTAAAGCCCTTACTGCTAAAGTTGCAGAAGTGTAAACTTTCTTCCCCCATCTATCCAATGCTCTAGAATCCCTGTCAGAGGAGACTGGATTTTTAGCAGTGGAAGCCTTTACCCCTTTGGGACCCTGGGAAATAGTTTCTGGGTCAGCAGCAGGGTTTTTATAAAGAAATTTGTTAGAGTCAGGGACTCTGTAGTACCTGTCTGGCTTGACTGGTGCTGGGGGCAAAGAATCAGGGGTTAAACTAGATTCAGAGAACACATCATCCACAATATCTATAACACAGGCGGAATAGCAAGGGGCCTGTGCTGAGGCAATAAAAGAAAATCTCTGAGCCTTTTCTTGGATTCTGAATAATCCTGGCTCTCCCAATGGAAATGCTCCCTCATGGTATGTAAAGTTTCCCCCTAAAAGAGTAATCCTCAAGAGGAGAGGCTGAAGGAATGGATTCTTCAGCATCAGAGTCCTCATAGGGGAGTATAGAGTATCCCTGGTCTGAAGGGGAGTCAGAGGAAATGGAAACCTGATCAGAAGAATCATAGCCTGTATCCTGCCTAGGCCTTTTATCAGGAGGGGGGTGGGAATCCCTGATCAGAGTAATTAGGTCTTCGGACAATTTGAGCATCTGTTTCTTAGGCATGGAGGATTGCCCAGGAGAATGTTGTACTTGTTTCTTTGTCTTTAATGGTGTTTTAGTCTTGGTTGTTGTTTTGAAGGTAAGCTGTGAAGGTCTGAAAACACCATCAGAAGCCGGTGCCTGCTCAACGGCTCCAGACCCATCTGAGGGATTAGTTTCCGTAGGCCCAATACCTTGAGTTTCCAGAGGCCTAGTTGTCTCTACGTGGGAGTCGGAGGCGGCCTGAGGATCTGATGTAGTGGGTGTCAGGGGCTGCGAAAGCACCTCACTGAGAACCGGCGACTGACCTAGAAGAGGCTTTGTCGGTTTTGGACCTCGGATGCCTGTCCTTATCCTTGTCTTTGCGTTTTTTGTGAATTCCGGTCATCGGTTGTTCCGATGGCATTGTATAATTGAACCTTTGGCCAAAGTAATGCAAAGCAAAATCAAACCGACATTTAATAGTGCGTTTGTTAAATCTAGCACAAAACCGACAACTAGTGACGTCGTGGTCATGGCCTAGGCATGGAATACAGTAAGAATGAAAATCCTTATGAGGTATTTGCTTCCCACAAGAAATACAATTATTAACTTTTACTGACATCGGTCTGAGGCAAGAAAAAGTTTCCCCAACGGGGTACTTAGCTTTATTGACGACTTCGGTTCTGAAATTCGAATTTGAAAATCTCAGGAGTCAGCCGACCGGCATTTGCGAACTGCTTTTGCTTCGGGCACCGCTCGGCAAGAAAGACTGAAGAAAATGGCATCAGTTGCATCTTATATACCCCTGACGCACTGACGTCAGGGAAGAAGCGACAGCAACCGACGCCGGACCAAGACTTTGGAACTCTGTCCGACTGCGGGCCGCCTGCCAGCAGGATAACCCAAGTGTAATGACTGCAACAGTGAAACACGATGAACATCCATTGTTCTTTTACTTTCATCATGACCGAATATCAGACAGGCAGCTAAGAAAGTAGCTATATTTTTGAGGGCTTAGGAGGTGGGCTATTGTGGCTGCATATGCAACTATGAACAAACACATTAATTACTAAGGCCATAATGCTTTTCACTTTCTAAACAATCACATATCTTTTTGTTTAGGGGTAAGACATGTATGAAAATTGATGCCAATTACATAGTTCATGAAAAAAAATCACAATACAGCAGGTTAGGGATAAGGATATGTGCCTGCCAGCAACAGGTTAAACTACAGTAATATGGTCAATGTTCCTTCCACTTTTGTCATGAATGAAAGGTGTAAACAGAAGGCAGCTATTAGGTATTTTTTCAAGATGGGGGAGAAGGTATGCTCTATGTGAATGCAAAGAACAGCTGCATAATCACTGCAGAAGAAACACGATGTAGCTTGTTGGGAGGGGGCATGTGTCTAACAGCAGGAAGGTGAAACATATTACTGCTGCCATTAAGTCTTTCATTTTTATCTCTATAAAAAGTACAGTTTTGTACCTACCATAAATGTAGATGTTCGAAGATCCACATTGCTGCAGTCCTTACACTTGGGTAGTCCGCTGTCCTCGGTCGGCCCGAATATCAAAGTATAAGGCTGACGCCAGTCAAGGCGCATTAGACTGACATCAGGACGTCAGGGTACAAATGCGCATGACCGACGTCATATCCTCAGTCTTTTCTTGCCCCAGATGTCAGAAGACCCTAACAAGAAAGGTCAAAAACCCAAAGACAACAAACAAACAAACAACCAACCACCCTGGCACTAATAATATGTACAATATACACAATATTTACAATCCAACCCACACAACCGCCTCTAACTACAGAGGGGAAGGAGGGAGGGTAAATTGGACTGCAGCAATGTGGATCTTCGAACATCTACATTTATGGTAGGTACAAAACTGTACTATGTTCTTCATCTCACATTGCTGCAGTCCTTACACTTGGGTAGAATCCCAAAGCAGAGGTAAGGGAGGATGGCACAACTATAAAGAAGCAGGAGCTGCCAAAATGCCCTGTAAAATAGCAGTGGCAAAACCAGCCCTAGATTTAGAGTAAAGTGGAAGGTGATAATGCTTAGAGAAAGTATGCACTGAACTCCAGGTAGCTGCCTCCAAGATATCTTTAGTTGCCACCCCCCTTTAAAAAAGCTGTTGACGTGGCAGTAGCCCTGGTGGAATAAGGCCTAATCCCAGCTGGAACCTCCTTGCCATGATGGGAATAACAGAAAGCAATGCAAAACCCAATCCACCTAGAAATAGTTTGTTTTGACACAGGCTTGCCCTGAGAACTCAAAGCAAAAGAAACAAATAACTGCTGAGACTGCCTGAACCCTTTAGTTCTGCTCAAATAATATCGCAACTGCCTGTGTATATCCAAAGTGTGCAAAATCTTTTCCCCTTTATTTTGGGGTTTGCATAAAAGGTAGGCAAATGAATAGTTTGGTTTAAAGCCACACTAGAAACCACTTTAGGCATAAAGGAAGGATTAGTACGTAAAGATACCCTATCCTTATGGAAAATTAAGAAAGGCTCAACTGCCATAAGGGCCTGTAATTCAGAAACCCTTCTCGCAGAAGTAATGGCTAACAAAAAGGCAGTCTTCCATGATAAATATTTCAACTCAGCAGTAGCTGCAGGCTCAAAAGGTTGTAGAGTGAGTTTCTCCAACACAAAATTGAGATCCCAAGCAGGAGTAGGAGCTCTTCGTGGGGTCTTATATTCTTTGCCCCTCTAAGGAATTGCTTAAACAAAGGATGAGAAAACAATGGTGGGTCACAATCATAGTGAGCAGAAATTGCTGCAGCATGAATCTTAATAGAAGAGAAGGACAAACCTTTGTCCAGTAACTCAGTAAGATATTGAAGAGCCACACTTAAATTAGGCTTAGAAACATCAAATGCTTTTGCTGCACTCCAAAATAAAAATCTCTTCCATTTATCTGCGTACACTTTCCTTGTACTAGGCCTTCTGGCCTCCAAAATAACATTCAAAACTTGCTGTGGAAGCTGAAACCCTCCAGGGTTTAAAACAGAATATGCCAGGCTGTCAGGTGAAGAGAGTGAAGTTTGACATTGAGTAAATGACTGTTCTCCTGAGACAGTAGGTGCGGAATCAAAGGTAAGGGCCAAGGCGGCTCCCGTACCAGACTTCTCAGTAGTGGGTACCAATGCTGTCGAGGCCAATCTGGAGCTATTAAAATCATCTTTGGTTTGTCCTGTCTGACCTTCAGAAGCACCTTTGGGAGGAGAGGCAGAGGTGGAAAGGCATACACATGAAGATTGCTCCAATTGAATGAAAGAGCATCCACTTTCCAGGCTGTGGGATGAAAACTTTTTGTGCAAAACTTTGGCAGCTGGTAGTTTAGTGGAGAAGCGAACAGATCTATGTCTGGAGTTCCCCATGACACTGTCAATTTCTGAAAAACTTGAGGATCCAATTTCCACTCGTGGGGATCCATTAGTTGTCTGCTCAACACATCTGCTAAGGAGTTCTGTGCTCCCGGCAGAAACCTTGCCTGAAGATTTAGCTGTAAACTGAGAGCAGTCTCCCACAAAATCATTGCTTGCCTGCACAGAGGATAAGAATGTGTTCCCCCTTGCTTGTTGATGTATCACATGACAGTTGTGTTTTCTGTTAGAATCAACACCTGCCCTGGAAGAAGTAAATCCTTGAAAGCTATTAATGCAAATTGGACTGCTAACATCTCCTTCAGATTGATATGTAGATGTAGAAGTCTGGCAGGCCACTTGTCTTGTATCCACTTTCCATTTAGATGAGCTCCCCAAGCTTTGTCTGAGGCATCTGTCGTTAGAACCTGACTCGCCTCTGGCCGGGTCACAGAGAGTCCCTTGTTTAGGTGACATTCCTGAGCCCACCACAAAAATTCCTTTTGAATGCAAGGTATTATCTGAATGACAGTGTCCATATCCTGGCAGTGCTGTGTCCATACATTTTTGAGATACCATTGTAACTTCCTCATATGCAGTTTGGCATTGGGAAGCACCAGAATACAAGATGCCATGAACCCCAAGGCTTGAAGGACTGTCCTTGCAGTCAGCCTGGACTGATGAGACAATTGATGGAAGTAAAGAGAAAGATTCTGTTGTTTGTCCGGGGTCAAAAGGCCATCTGGGATGCTGTATTCAGTCTCACACCCAGAAAGCACATGTCCTGAGAGGGTACTAGACTGGACTTTATTTCGTTCACAGAATACCCCAGGCATCTTAGCACTGCTATCACATAATGTAGATGATGAAGAAGTTCGTCCTTCCCTTGAGCCAGAATCAGGCAATCGTCCAAATAAGGATAGATCTGTATTCCTTTTAGCCTGAAGAAAGCTATCACTGGAGCCAGAACCTTCGTGAACACTCTGGGCAGTAGATAAGCCAAAGGGCAATGCAGAGAACTGATAATGAGAAGTCCCAGCCCGAAACGTAGATACTTCCTGCAACTTAGCCTGATAGGAACATGAAGGTAAGCCTCCTTGAGATCCAGAGTCACCATCCAGTGATCTTTGCCCAGCAGAGGTAAAAGCTGTTGTAACGTCAACATTTTGAACTTGGGAATGTCCAGATAAGTGTTGAGGATAGATAAATCCAAAATTGGTCTCCACGTGTTCCCCTTCTTTGGTACTAGGAACAGGCGAGAATAAAATCCTAGGCCCACTTCTGACAGAGGGACCGGTTGTATGGCCCCTATTTGGAGCAGCAGAGAAATTTGTTTGTGAGCCTCTATTCTTTGCTGAGGAGGAACGTCTGGCATGCCTTTGAAAGGAGGCAAGGTATGGAAATAAAACCTGTAACCTCGGTGTATGATATCCAATACCCATCTGTCTTGGGTAATTAAACTCCAATTTTCCTTGAAAAGTGCCAACCTTCCTCCCAAAGGTGCTGCCAGACGAGAAGGCTCTGGCAGCTGAAAAGGTAGGTCATTGGGTCTGTTTACGAAAGGACTGACCCCTACCCTCACCAGAAGACTGTGCAGGTGAACTCCCTGTCCTAGGCCTGAAAGAGCCCTGAGCTCTGCCCCTACCATGTCTAGACCTACCCCTAGACTGGGAATCATAAGAAGGATACGTCCACCCCTTGGTAGGCCAATTTCTGCTAAACTTCGGAGGCTGAACCTGCAAAAAATCTTTAACAGTCTGCATAGACTTTGCCTTGTCTTCCATTTTCTTTAAGACTGCCTCAACAGGTGAACCAAACAACACATCAGATTGTAAAGGAGCATCCAAAATCCTCGTCTTAACATGTTCAGATAAATTCTGAGCCCTCAGCCAGCCGTGCCTGCGAAGAACTGACCCAGTGGCAGCCACCCTAGACGAAGCCTGTACAGCATCAAAACCACATTGCAAAGAATGCTTACCCACTTGTTCAGAGACATGTACCAAATCTTGTAACTCTTTACACTCAATACCTTCCGCCAGAGCATCTACCTTAGACTTCAACTGAGAAAGTATATAGTTTTGGTTTTTCAACATGTGAAACTGGCAATTCAGAGCCCTCATAGCTAGGGTGGAAGAAGTATAGACTTTCTTTCCCCACCTATCCAACGCCCTGGCCTCTTTATCTGGAGGAACCGGATTTTTAACAACAGAAGCCTTAACCCCCTTAGGCCCCTGACTGACAGTTTCTGGGTCCGCCCTAGGACTCTTAAAAAGATACTTATGAGCTTCAGGCACCCTATAGTACCTATCCGGTTTAACAGGAGCAGGAGGCAAAGAATCAGGATTAAGAGAAGCCTCTGCAAACACATCCTCCACAACATCCAGAACAGGAGGTATAGCCAAAGGCCTATGCTGGGGTAAAAACAAAAATTCCCTAAGCCTTTTCCTGGAATCAGAGAAGTCCTGACCTTCCCACTTAAAATGCTCCCTCATGGAATGAAGAGTCTCTGAAAAGAAAAATCCTCAGGAGGAGAAGCAGAAGGGGTAGAATCATCCACATCAGAATCAGAATAAGGAGAATACTCCTGCAAGTCTTCAGCCGAAGACTCTGAAACATCTGAAGCCTGCTCAAAACTCCCCAACTCAGGTTCCACCCTAGGCCTCTTATCAGGAGGGGGCAAAGAACCTCTAATCAAAGTAATCAAATCTTCTGCCATTTTAAGCATATGCTTCTTGGGCACAGATCCTGAAGAACTAGGAGTGACCCCAACCGAAGCTAAACCTGGCCTGCCTCTGGGAGAAGCCTTGGAAACAGAAGGAGAAGGCCTAACCACCCTAGGAAGGGAGGGGAGTACAGCAACCTGAGAAGCCCCTTCAGCCTGACCTGCCTCCTGAGAGGCCACATCCTGCAATAACAAGGTCTCCCCCTGGGACTCCAGAGAAACCTCCGTGGAACCACCGCTCCACCGACACCTCTAAAGAACCGGCGTCCGGTACGGACGACTCATCTTGCCTGGACTTAGCTGCTTTATCCTTGCGCTTCTTCGAAGAAGCGGGCGTCGGAGCATCCGACGGCATATTATAATTGCACCGCTTCCCGAAGACTAACCTGGCACAGTCTAACCTTCTCTTAATAGTGCGCTTATTGAATCTAGCACAAAAGCGACACCCAACAACGTCGTGCTCAGGTCCTAAGCAAGGAATACACAAAGTATGATAATCTCTATGCGGTATCTGTTTCACACAAGAAATACAGTTATTCACTTTTTCTGACATCCGGTAAACCACTGAGGCAAGAAAAAAACTAAAATATTCCCCAACGGGGTACTTAGCCAACTTTGACTCGGTCTGAAACTCCGAATTCGAAAAATTTCAGAATGCCGAACGGCACTTGCAACGCTGCTTCTGCATCGGACCATGCGGCAAAAAAGACTGAGGATATGACGTCGGTCATGCGCATTTGTACCCTGACGTCCTGAAGTCAGTCTAATGCGCCTTGACCGACGTCAGCCTTATACTTTGATATTCGGGCCGACCGAGGACAGCGGACTACCCAAGTGTAAGGACTGCAGCAATGTGAGATGAAGACCATCATAAGTAAACAGTGTAGCTATTATTTCTCTGGAAACAGGAAATGTATGAAATCAAAGGTCAATTACAGGATCATTTGGCAATGTGGCCATTATACTTACATGATGACTTCACAGTCAAAGGAACATTCCATTGGAACAGTACATGACAGAAGGAGTAGAATTTTCAGAAAACTGAAAAACCTCATGTTTTGACTTTTGAGTTGTTACTTCCTAAATATAACTTCATAGCCTCCTTAATGTTCTTCATTAGATTCACTGCACAAAAATATGCACATTTTTACTTTTTTCTACAGTAAGGTTAAGTATATAAAACCTAAAATTGTAAATATATCTTCCTTCTGCACCATAAAAATGAAAAACTCGATGTTTTCTAGCATTTGAAATGCTACTACGCAAAAAATGGAAAACAGTGGGAGGGAAGAAAGTGATAAAGATCAGGAAGGTTTTGTTTAACCATATTTTAAAAGTAAGGGTGGTACCAGAATCCTGGAAAAAACTGTGGTGGCTGTAACACCTGAAGACAGTAAAGACCCATCAGATCCTGCTTCATATAGGCCCATTTCAATTTTAAACCATGTTTATAAAGTGTTTGTGTCTCTAACAGCTAAAAGAGTGGCAAAGGTGATGCCAAAATTGAGAATATGATCAATGGGGTTTTGTGGAGGGGAGGCAAACATTTGGCAACATTAATCTACTAATCCATATGTATCCACACCATTAATTGGTTTTGTAATACCCATATTTATGGGGACATGGTAAAATGAAGTATTCAGGAGTATGGATTAAAAAGGATTCTATTAGGGTAGCTAAGGATATGTGGGAAGAGACTAAACAAGAGATAATACAAAAACTGAGAAACTGGAACCTCTTGTACCTCGCTATCCATATTCATAGGCAAGCAGAAAAAATGTTTTTAGTCCCTTTTGTTTTATACACAGGTAAGACTTATTTTTATCAAACGCAGGAGAAGTTGCGGATCCTAATCAAATAAAGAGTTGAAGGATTTTACCTGCGAGGGAAAGAAGGCAAGAGTTAAGTGGGATAAGATAATCTTCCAATTGGAGGAAGAGGTTTAGGATTATCTGATTTGAAGGGATGTTTTAGAGCTACACAGTTAAGGCTCTTATACACAACACAAGCAGAAAGCTATAATTCAAAATGGAAAGGGATGATGATGATGAAGTAATTCAAGAAATAAGGAAAGAGTGGGATTTTGGGCACAGATCCTTAAGGAGAATAATAGTTATACAGAACATTATATTCATGAAATAGCAGAAAGTACACTAAGAATTAAGTCAACACAGAAATGGAAAAAGGAGTGTGCACCAACAGGGATGACTGCTATTTGGGATACAGAAAATGGGTAACAGGGGACTGGAAATTACTGGAGGAAGCTGGCAAAGCAACCAAGGTAACGGGAACAAACAATTAGAGAGAGCAGGTAACAGAATGGGAAGAGGCCAAGAAGACATTTGGACTGCAGGCGAATAAGTGCCTTCCCTATCAGGGATTAATATCATTGTACAGAAAAGAGAAAGGGATATGGGAATCTTAAAGACATGCACTGGTTGAGTTTTTAATTGAATCTATAACAAAAGCTGCTGTTAAAAAAGGGGATAATTCGTAGGGCATATAAAATGTTGCACAAAACAATAGGAATCAATCAGATTGGGAAGAGATTAGAAAAGCAATTCACAAAAGAAACAATGGGAGGACATATGTATGGCTCTTAAATATGCAACAAAATCTAGAGGATTTAGGATATTTCCCTGAATGTGTTTGTAAAAATACTTTTATACCCCAAGCAGACTCCAAGTAATTTTCCTCAGGTAGATCAGAAATGTTGGAGGTGTAATTGGGAAGACAGAGGTACCTGGCAGCATATGTTCTCAGAATGTAATGAGTTGGCACACTAAAAATTCCCAATAGTGTTCTCAGATTAGAATACTGGAAGAGCAAATAAGTTTAAGCAAGGAAATTATTTTTTGAGTTGGGATACAGGATCTGAATGGACTAGACAGAGCCGGGGGGCCTTGTTAAGTTTAATTTTGGTGGCTGCCAAAAAAGTAATTACTAGAAAATGGAAACAAGTCTAAACCAACTATACTTGAAGTAGTGAATATTGTAACAGAGATATGAGAACAACAGTGAGATCTCTAGAACAGGGTAGGAGTAAATTACATAGAAAAAAATGGAAAATGAGACCAATACACGCAGAAAAATATTTTCGAGGAGTTAGGTTTAAGAGAAGGCAAGAACAGAACACTTTACTGCTGTTGTGATTATATAGTACAGAACAATACATGTGATGTATAATGCTTTGAAATGTGAACTTGTTAAAATGGTTTGATTACTTTTATATAAGTGTAAGTCTGATTATGCCACAAGTGATAATTCAATAAATGTGTTTAAAAAAGGGAAAAAAGTGGGGATTGTGACTTGAAGTTCAGGAACTCCATGTGTAATTTCTATCACATCTAAACTAAACACAAAACCTAATAACACTGCATAACTGAATAGTAAAACCTGCTGTCAAAAAAAAAAAAAATCAAGAAAAAAGTGATATTGCTCAGAGATATAACCCCTTACAGTCTCCACCAAATAGTTTGCATTGCCATTACAACGCGCCAGGCTGCTAAGCTATGTTATACTCAATTTCCATTAGTTGTGAGCATATAACTTCTCTTCAGGGTGGCAAAATGCAGTCCACACTCAGAATTTGTCTGTATTGTGAAAACACTACCAGCTAAGGAAACATTTCTGTTATTTCAAACACTGGGAAAGTACACGTGGTCTGCTGAAAAAGGAATTGTGCTGGCATGTAAATCAAGGCTCGTGCAGTAAAATCTCTGGAACAGAATGGCATTCATCAGTGGATTTTTGATCACTGTATCTTATTAGAATTCCTTGAATATTTATTGGAAAATGTCTTAGGGGAGCAGACATATGGCCTCTCATATACAGCTACCAAAACCAACTACTACACAAATGACTTCATTGTCATATACTGGCATTATACACCTTGCTTCCACTTGGGGGTTATTTGACCACTGCTTGCAAGGCCCAGTGAAACTTATCTCTAGAATATACATGTACTAAGTCCTCATTACACCAGAAATAAAACGACCATTGTTCTTTTACCAGCTGGTGCAATATTTCTATCAGTCTGCAGCGTGAGGTGTACATTCTACCTACTGACAAAGCATTATGCTAGCATGTAAATGGGGTGAAGGTGCAATGAAGTCTTGAGGAAATATTACTGGGTACATTTTGTACACTAATAACCATACAGGTTTCACTGAAATTATACTGTAAACTGTCTTCTGGCTGACACATCCAGCATTTCAGAGGAGTTTTGTTTTCGCATTCTGACACTATACTCATTGTCTTTATGGAAGCGGATATGAGATTTATGCCAAATTACAATAACAGACATAATAACAGACAGAAAATCCCTGGGACAGACCTAAATATAGATTTATTTATTCCTGTGGAAGAAAAGCTCTTTGTATCAAGGTGTCCAGCAGACACCCCAGGAACAAAATCCTGTGTGAAGAGTCAAAAAAGACTTTTGCATGTTCTCTTGGAATAAAAGCCTTCATAGGAGATCTCGTACTCAAGTGAGAAATTCCAGACACTTTGAAAAAGACTTTGCAAAGATAAGGAAGTTATCTAAATATGAAAAATGCAGATACTCTGTAGCCTGCAATGGGCTATAACTAGAGTTTGACACTGTGAACACTCTTGGAAAAGTGGATAGTCCAAAGGTAAGGCAAGGAACATAATATGATCCAGAAACATAGCCTTCAGAAGTCTGGATGGACAGGAAAGTGATAAACATCTTTTAAATCTAAGGTCACAAAAAAAAAAAACTCACATGAGGAAGAAGGGGTAACCGGTTGAAAAGTGAAAGCGTTTAACTTGGGCACCATCACACACTTGTTTAGGAGAGAAAGGTCCAGAACTGGTCTCCAGGCATTTTCTTTCTTTGGCACCAGAAAACACTCGAGTAAAAACCTCTTCCTAACTGAGAAGGAGGAACTGCTTCTATTACATGCTTGGAAAGCATGTGTTGTGGGACAGCAGGGAACTCAGATGTTTGGTTTGGTGGATGTAGAATTGTTGTTGTGTCTTTCGGCTTTTCCCAGTTAGGGGTCACCACAGCGGAACTCTGGTCCGCTAATGACTGGCAGTAGATTTTTATGTGCCGAGTTGCCGGCTCTGACGCACAACCTTTAATGAAGGTACGCCCATTCACGCATGTCTCCACACAGAAGATGCTCTAGCTGAGAATCGAACAGGACAATGTCTTACTGTGAGGCGACAACGCTACCGCAGCACCACCACCACAGTTTGGTGGATGTAGAATACTTCTTTAAAAAGGCAGGATTTCTTCCCACTGCCATCTGCAACCCTGCTGAATGAGTATCAGATGACATTTGTCTGAAACAATTGGTTGCCCAACAGACAAAAATGGAGATTCAGACTTACTACAAGGGAACAAGGACCGCCAGTGTAGGGTGGGGATAGCAGACGACGTTCCTTACATAGTCATTCTGACTTACTTGACTGTCCTGTTTCTCTGTCTAAATATAAGAAAATGCAGACACTCTGCAGCATGCAATGCAGCGAGTGGCTTGAGGAATGGTTCATTTTATTTCTTGCCAAAACTGGATGAGGAAACAGAATATCCCTTAGAAAATTTAGAGAAGGAATGCTGAAAAGACCAAGAGATTCCCTTTATCAACTTACCCATAACCCTTACTCATCGCATTTTGGTAACTTTTGGAGTAGAAGTACAAAAACTAAACCTCTCTCCAAGAATTTAAAATATCATTTTTTACATCTTATGGGGGGCTCTGAGAACACAGCCAGGTAAACCTCTCAACACGGTACCAGTGGCAACAGCCCTGGATGTAATACCTACAGTCACAAACACACTTCAAACAATGCCTACTGGCCTAAGAAACAGAATAAAGTAAACCACACAAAGCAGATTTTTCTCAAAGAAAGAAACTGTAGATAAAGCATCCCTCATACCTTCACAATTAGTCAAAATTAACTAGCATATGAGCCTGACAATTCAAAATTCTAAAAGTTAAAGTTGCAGAAGCACACTGATTCTCCCAAGCTTAGCAACTGTTTTGCCAGCAGGAGAAAGATTAGAATTAACGAAATGCCTGTAAACAGATGGATTAGCTAAAGCTATTGTTGCTGGGTCAGGTCTGGGATGACTAGAGAAATATGAAAGACTGAGGAACTTTACACATTCTATCTGCCTTCTTTCTTAGATGCAGCAGGCTGACTCTCAGGGAAAAGTACAGTTGTGTACATTTTCGAGTGTATTCACTGTTGCAGTCATTACATTTGAGTAATCTGCTGGCAGTTTGCCCTCAGTTGGCCTGAATAACAAATTCTTGGGTCCTGCGTCAGTTGCTGTCTCCTCTTTCACGACGTCAGGGGTATAAATCATGCAGCCAACGCCATTTTATTCAGTTTTTCTTGCCCCACATGTCAGGTGCCCCCCAAATGGGGAGCAAATAAAAAAAAAAAAATTATATATATATATATATATATATATATGTATATAAATAAACAGCAATATATGTAAATGCACTTTTAGCAACATAAACTTTACCTTCATCTAAAAGCAAATACACCACAAAGGTTTTAGAATATAGTGAAGGAAAGAGAAGTTATAGAAAAGGGGGATGGCGGGTGGGTAACCCGGACTGCAACAGTGAATACAATCGAACATCTACATTTATGGTAAGTGTACACAACTGTACTATGCTCTTTGTGTTTCACTGTTGCAGTCATTACATTTGGGTAGAATCCAAAGCTATGGATGGGAGGATGGAACTAAATAGCATTAGGAGCAGCTATAAGGCCCTGCAGAACTGCAGTAGCAAAGCCTACCCTGGATTTGGAGAAGAGAGTCAGATGATGATGCTTTGTGAAGGTATGAACAGAGCTCCAAGCAGCAGTTTCTAGAATGTCTTTGGTTGGAACTCCTCTGAGAAAGGCTGCTGAGGTAGAGGCAGCCCTGGTGGAAAATGACCTGATTCCCTTGGGCACAGGTTTACCATGGTGCAAGTAGCAGAAATGAATGCAGTGACTTATCCACTTAGAAATAGTCTACTTTGATATAGCCTTCCCCTCTGATCCTGAAGCAAATGCCACCAGTAGTTGCTCAGACTTTCTTAGAGATTTGGTCCTGTTTAGGTAGAATCTTAGTTGTCTGTGTACTTCCAATGAATGCAGAAACCGCTCCCCCTTGTTCTGCGGATTTGGGTAAAATGTTGGCAGATGAATTGTTTGGTTAAGAGCCACACTGGATACCACCTTAGGCATAAAGGAAGGATTGGTCTTGAGGGACACCCTGTCCAGGTAAAATGCAATAAAAGGCTCCACAGCCATGAGAGCCTGTAGTTCTGAAACCCTTCTTGCTGAAGTGATTGCCAAGAGGAAAGCTGTTTTCCAAGATAAAAAATTTACATCCGCAGTAGCTGCTGGTTCAAAAGGAGGCAGGGTGAGTTTTTCTAGCACAAAATTGAGGTCCCATGCAGGAGTTGAAGATCTTCTGGGAGGCCTATTGTAAAATCTGAGGGGATATTTGGTTTTGCTGTGTCCGTTCCTTGTGCTTGGTTCCAAGTACAGAATCTCTTCCATTTATCAGCATACGATTTTCTAGTACGAGGCCTTCTGGCTTCCAAAATGACATCCATCACAGATTTACTGAGAGGTGTTGTTTGAATAATTAAATGATCAGCCATGTTGCAAAGTTCAGAGTTTGGAGCTGAGTGTGCAGAATTTGATTGTTCTGCTCGGACAGTAGATGAGGTATTTGAGGCAAGTACCAAGGAGGGAGTTGAGACATATTCCTTAGAATTGGGTACCAGTGCTGGCGAGGCCAGTCCGGAGCAATCAGGATCTTTTTTGGTTTTTCCTGTCTGACCTTTAGTAAGACCTTGGAGAGAAGAGGCAGAGGGGGAAAGGCATAGACTGATAGTTTTATCCAACTGAAGGATACAGCATCCACTTTCCATGCTTGTCTGTGATAAGTCCTTGTGCAGAATTTGTCCAGTTGATAATTTTGGGGAGAGGCAAATAGATCTATGTCTGGCCCCCCCCATTTCTGTGTTACCATACTGAGGATTTGTGGATCCAGATTCCACTCGTGCAGGTCTATAAGATTTCTGCTTAGGTCGTCTGCCACAGTATTTTGTTTTCCTGGCAGGAAATGAGCTTGAAGATGTACTTGGCAAGTCAAAGCTGTGTTCCACAATGCCATGGCTAGTTTGCAAAGGGGGTAGGAATGTGTACCCCCCTGCTTGTTTATGTACCACATAACCGTGGTGTTGTCCGTCTTTATCAGTAGTTGTCCTGGATGAAGTAAGCCCTTGAAGGCTGTCAGAGCATTCTGAACAGCTAGCATCTCTTTCTGGTTGATATGCAGATGCATTTGTTTTGGGCTCCATATGCCCTGAATGCATCTCCCCGCAAGGTGAGCCCCCCAAGCATAGTCTGATGAGTCTGTAGTTAGGGTTTGGGTGGCAGGGGGTAGAGTGAACGACAGTCCTTTGTTTTGGTGACATGTCTCTGGCCACCAAAGAAACTCCTGTTGTAGGCAGGGAATGAGAGGAATAAGAAGTTATGTACCTACCATAACGTTCCATGTTAGTTGTCTTCTCTCGCCTTCTTTCTTGCTTGATGGGTTCGGAGCCGATCCCTCGGCTCCGACTCGGCACTTGCTTTAGCTCGAGAACTCCTTTTACCAGCTCGATGCAGCCCCATATCCCATGATGCAAGGCAGGAAGTACCCAGATCTCGTTTGTTGACAAAAGGGCAATAACACCAAGCATAAACAATACTTCCCAAAGGAAGAAGAAACTTACAAATGGAAAAAGGACCAGGTCTAAATGGTCTTTAGCATTATAGTTTCTTATACAAGGTCTGTCCAGGCCAGGGGAAGGAGGGAGGGTCGCAAGAAAGAAGGAGAGAAGACAACTAACATGGAACGTTATGGTAGGTACATAACTTCTTAATGTTAAGTTGTCAATCTCGCCTTCATTCTTGCTTGATGGGACCGCCCCTAGCACCTCTATCCTGGGTGGCTCAATGGAACAAACTCTTGAGGACTGTAGAGCCAAAACTGGCTCTGTCCCTGGAGGCCAAGTCCAATTTGTAATGGGAAACAAAAGTGTGAGGAGTGGCCCAAGTGGCGCTGCACAAATAGTGTCTAAAGGCAGTCTAGCTTGAAAAGCTGTAGAAGTAGCTAAACTCCTAGTTGAATGTGCTTTAGGTTTTGAGCACAGCTGTTTTCCCCTGATCGTATAAATTTCAGTGATGACCAAGAAAGCCATCTGGACAAAGTCACTTTAGAAACAGGAAGGCCTTTTTATTATCCGCATAGGAAACAAAAGTTGATCAGATTTTCTAAATTTTTTGTTCTGTCCAAATAATATCTAAGCTGACGGTGGACATCAAGATAATGTAGCTTTTGTTCAGCTCTATCTGAATAGTTGGGAAAAATACAGGAGATCAATAGATTGATTCAGATTGTTTTTGAAGTGACCTTAGGTAAAAAGGATGGATTAGTTCTCAAAGATACTCTGTCTTTGTGAAAAATCAAATAGGGGTCGAACCGAAAGAGCATGAAGTTCAGACACCCTCCTGGCAGATGTAATAGCCACTAGGAATAAAGTTTTCCAAGAAAGATATTTCAGGGAACAAGAAACAGCTGGCTCAAAGGGGAAGAATCAAGGATGTCAGCACTAAATTTAAATCCCACTGAGGAGGAGGATTCCTGATTGGAGGCTTTAGTAGGAAAATCCTTTCAAAAGGCCCTGCAGAGTCTATGGGACATAATATTATGATCTGCTATCCCGACATGAAAATTAGAAATAGCAGCCAACTGAACTCTGACTGTGGAAGAAGAGGAGCCTGCATGGAAAATCTCTGCTAAGAAGTCCAGAACTGCCTGAACAGGGGCAGTAAAAGGATCAATATTTTGGGCCTTAGCCCAATAAGAGAAACGTTTCCATTTGCTTGTGTAAATCCTCCTGGTAGAGGATTTTAGTGAAGTTACTATGATATCTCTAACTGGGTTAGAGATCAAAGGAAGCCTGGCTAAGGAAGGAAGTGGAGCAACCATGCTGTGAGGTTGAGAGAAGGGATTGACCGGTGCAGCTGACCGGATTGGTGAATCAGTAGATCTGGCACTGGGTCCAGATGCCACGGCTGCACCAAAAGGTGACGATGGAGGAACGGGAACCAAACTTGTCGAGGCCAGTAAGGGGCAATGAGAATCAATTTGGCTCTCAAACGGTAGCTTTCTGGATCACCTGAGGGATCAGAGGAAATGGAGGGAAGGCATAAAGAAGTCCCTGGGGCCAATCCTGGGTCAGAGCGTCTCTGGGGATGGCCTGATAGAGGGAAGAGGCTGAAGAAGTCTGGACATTTGCTGTTTTGGGGAGTAGCAAAAGATCGCAACATGGACGACCCCATTCCAGAAAAATCTCTTCCGCTATGGATTGCTTGAGAGACCACTCGTGAGGCATGAGAATAGCTCTGCTCAATCTGTCCGCTATAATGTTGGTTTTCCCAGGGATATGCGTTGCTACCAGAAACCGATGAGAGGAGATCGCCCATTGCCATAGTCTGAGCGCTTCTCGACACAAGGGGTAGGACTTGGTTCCACCCTGTTTGTTGATATACCAAACTACAGACATGTTGTCTGTGTGGACTGCAATTGTCCCTACGGGAAGAAAGTCGTTGAGGGCTTGCAACGTTAAAAGCACTGCTCTCATCTCCAGGACATTTATGTGCAGATGGTACTCGAACGGTTGCCACGTCCATGAACCATCCTGCCCTGATAATGACCCCCTCACCCGATCAGGGAGGCATCCGTGGTGACAGTGGCTATCGGGGACGGAGGTACAAAGCACCTGCCTTGGTGAACCTGAGACGATGTGATCCACCAAGCAAGATGTTCTTTGCATGTTTGTGTCACCAGAATCTGGTGACGCATTGGGAGTTGCTGGTATGACCACTGTGTGAACAGCATCCACTGAAGGAGGCGCATGTAGATTCGAGCCAGGGGAAGAAGAGTGATGGCCGCAGCCATAAGACCTAATACCTTTAGAACGATTCTGGCCTGTATCTCTTGCTGGCCAGAATGATCCTGACATGAGTCTGAATGTCTGAAACTCTTTGTTCTGTAAGGGTAGCTGACATCCGAACAGTGTTTAAGTTTGCCTATGAAGGTAATAGACTGGCAGGGCGATAAGGATGACTTTTCGTAGTTGACTGAGATGCCCAAATGAGAACAAAGGTCTATTGTGTAATCCCTGGCTTGTATAAGCTGATGCCTGGTGGTGGCTGACAGGAGCCAGTCGTCGAGATACGGAAACACCTGGAATCCTTGACGTCTCAGGTGAGCCGTGACCACTGCCATGCATTTGGTGAACACTCTGGGGGCTGTAGTGAGACCAAAGGGCAGGGCTCTGAACTGGAAATGACTGGACCCCAGCCGAAGCGGAGAAATCTCCTGGAGCGTCTGTGAATTTTGATGTGATAGTACGCATCCTGAAGATCTATTGAGCACATCCAGTTGTCCTTCTGTAAGAAGGGCAGAATTGACTGAAGAGTGACCATTCGAATCTTGTCTTCCTTCCAGACTTGTTGTGTCTGCTGAGAGCCAATATTGGTCTCCAGTCTCCGTCTTTTGGGGACCAAAAAGAACCTTGAGTAGATTCCGGCTCTGAATGGTCTATTGTGACTGGCTGAATGGCTCTTTTTGCAGTAGTTTTGCGATCTCTAACTCTGCAATGTCCCTTAGACCGGTGGTACATCTGGAAGGGAACTTGAGGGGAAGGGACTTTCCTCGAAAGGAATTATGTAACCCTTGGATATGATCGACTGTACCCATCTGTCTTGAGTGAGGGAATGCCAGGCTTCTGGGTACAGTGATAATCTTCCCGACTGCCTCCAAGGAGGGACAGCCGGGCAACACCTCAGGGATGCTGAAAGGCTTTTCAGGAAGAGACTCCCTGTTGCCCTGGTTCTTCGGACCCCTCTGCCTCTAGAGCGCGTCTGTTGTTGTTACCCCTCTGCCTCTAGGGGTAAACTGACCACGTGAATCCGGCGTGACTCCTTGGGATTTACGGAACCACATCTTCCCACCCTTCTGTCCTTTGGGATAAGGCCTAGAAGGGGTGGAAAACGGACTCCAACAGCAGAAAGAGTCTTGCCGTCCTGCTCACACCTGGTCAAGGTTTCCTTCACCTGAGGGCCAAACAAAGCTGACCCATCAAAGGGAGAATTTGTGAAGGACGCCTTAAAGGGATCCAAGAAATCACATAGCCGCATCCAGGCTTGGCGCCTAAGAGCCACACCTGTGCCTGGCTCTACTGCCCATCAGCAGCATAAGATATTAGCCGCATGGAGGAGTTAGCAATGGAATTGAGGGTTCCTAGCTGCGGCAATCTTTTCTTGGGCCCCTGCAGCTGTAGGATCCTGAACTACTTCTCCCAGCTCCTTCAGGATATCTCTGGAGTCTGGTGAAGTGACAAAGATAATTCAGCGAACGCATAGCAAAGGTCGCTGAGGAAAACATCCGCTTGCCGCACCTATCCATGGTCCTAGAGTCCTTATTAGGAGGATGGACGGGCACGGAAGGATCTGCAAGTTCCTTTTGGTGGCCGCAGCCACCACCATGGCATCAGCGGGACACCCTTTGTAAGGAATTGTTTGTCACTAGGGGCAGTTATAAATTTAGAAGGCCTCCTAGGGACTGGCTCTACAGAGTCAGGAGCTGTCCACGCCTTTCTGCTATAACCTGCATAAGGGGTCGAAGGCGGAGACACCCAGGAGGTGGAGGCCGAGATCCAAACGCCTCTAGGTATACTGACTCATCCTCAGAGGGATTGTTGGAGGCCAGTTTCCCCTCTGTTTCAGAAGTTCTAGGATGTCTGAGAAGGAGACATCCTCAGAGGGGATCTAGGGATCCCTCTGACTCATCAAAGTCAGTATCCAGTGACAGACTCAGGGAGTCTACATGCTTCCTCTTACAAGTCCTCTTCCTAGGAGGATCTCCAAACATCAGGAGAATCCTCGGAAGAGGGGAAATTCCCAATGGGGAAACCTGAGGCGGAGGATCTCTGGGTCCTGTAGCAAGAGAAGTGGCAGAGATGTCAACAGGTACAATAGAGGGAGGAGCTACGGAAGAGACTGCTGACTGATACCAGTGGCCAGTACACTCTTCATCACCTCGAATGCTCCCTCCCAGGCAGGTCCGAGACCCGCCCAAGAGCTAGGAACTCCAGGGGCCACCGAAAGGGAAGTCTCCGAGGCAGATGTCGGAGCCGAGCTCACCAAGGCCGAGGCTCCAAGGGGAAGAGCGGGTTCGGACAAGGGTCCGATGCCACTCACCCCCTCGGAGGAGACCATGGAAGCCCGACCACCGAATCCCTCTAAGGAAGAGGAGATAAGAGTAGGGGCTGAAGGAACAGAAGGGGGTATCCGTCCTCCAGCCGTAGCAGTAACCCTGCCCGAAGACTCCAACTCCAAACTCTGGGATAGAGTTGAAGGAGGAACTGTAACGGGGTGTGGACCAACAGTCGTCTGCTGAGACGGACTGTGTAGCATTTGGGCCAGTACCTGTGACTTGAGCAATCTACTGACCACTCTCTAGGTCATGGTCTGACAACCTGGATGACCTTGAAGATCGGCTCCGATGGCTCCGCTCCGATAGAAGAGGGAGGCCGAGCCGAAGTATCGGCTCCAAGGAAGGAGACCTCGACCTCTTCCTGGAATGGGTCATCGAGCCGATATTATTGATCCTGTCGGCACTGATTTCGGAGCCGGCAGAACGCCGATGTATCGGCTCCAGCCGGAGCCGATACAGCCACCAGAGTAACGGTGTCGGGTCCGATCGGGGGCGACACCCATGCCTGTGCCACATGGGTGTCGGAGCCGATCGAGCCGACACCGATGCCCGTGCCACGGGTGTCAGAGCCGGTCGGAACCGACCCCACAGTGGTCAGCAGATTCGCACCGATAGCCATCGGCGCAAGGCTTAGTAGATCCAGAATCGGCTCCAGCCGAGCGATCTCGACTCTACGAGTCGGAGCCGAGGCCACAGGCTTAGAAACAGAAGCCTGGGTCTTGGCAGATTTTGTTGATTTTTGTGGGGCCGACTTAGCCGGAGAGCCCTCCGGCTTAAGAAGACCCCTCAGAATCAACTTATTCCTTCTCTCCTGCAGGACTCTCTGGCTGAAGGAGTGACAAATAGCACAGGAGTCCTGCAGGTGAAGAGGGCCTAAACAGTACAGGCAAGAAGTGTGACCGTCTGTCAGAGACATCTTCTGACAGCACGAGTCACACTTCTTAAAACCTGAAACCCTCTCTTTAGACATGGTGCCCAAAAAACACACACACACCAGTCCAATTAAATTAAATTAATCCCAAAAGGGGTATTTAGTAAAATAAACCAACACACACACCCTAACAGGGGGGGGGGAGATGGGAAAGGGAAATTAACTGACTAAAAAAATTTAAAAGAGAAGGGATTTCTGTCAGAAAAGTTAAGTTTAAAGTTAAACTATCAAAAATAAAAGGTTTTTAAGTAAAAAGGGGCTTAAATGTCACAAAAGTGAATTACTTACCAGGAACTGGTAAAGAGAAGACCTCCCAAGCGAAGCGGCAAACGAGATCTGGGTACTTCCTGCCTTGCATCATGGGATATGGGGCTGCCTCGAGCTGGTAAAAGGAGTTCTCGAGCTAAAGCAAGTGCCGAGTCGGAGCCGAGGGATCGGCTCCGAACCCATCAAGCAAGAATGAAGGCGAGATTGACAACTTAACATTCATTGTTTCCAGACTGTGACAATGTTGACTCCATAAACTTTTTAGGTACCATTGAAGTTTCCTCATATGCAGTCTTGCATATGGAATTAGCAGAATGTAGAATGCCATGAACCCCAAAGCCTGCAGAATTTGTCTTGCAGATAAAGTACAGTTTTGTACCTACCATAAATGTAGATGTTTGAGTGCTAATACAGCTGCAGTCATAACAGATGGGTTATCCTGCCGTCAGGCGGGTCCTCGGTCGGCCGAATTCCAAAGTCTAGGTCCGGCGTTGGTTGTCGTCGCTTCTTCCCTGACGTCAGTGCGACAGGGGTATAAAAGAACCAGCTGACGCCATGTTCTTCAGTTTTTCTTGCTCCAGATGTCAGGTGCCCCCAGAAGGAAGGCAATACATAAAATTATGAAGTAATGTAATGCAATATAATAAAAAAAACAGTAGTTGCAAGCAAATACACCATAAAAGAATACCCCTAGAGGGGAAGGAGGGAGGGAAACCTGGACTGCAGCTGTATTAGCACTCGAACATCTGCATTTATGGTAGGTACAAAACTGTACTATGTTCATCGTGCATACAGCTGCAGTCATAACAGATGGGTAGAATCCCAAAGCTAAGAAAGGGGTGGTAGGCACTAGGTGGAACTAGGAGGAGCCAAAATGCCCTGCAAGACTGCAGTGGCAAAGCCTGCTCTAGATTTGGAGTATAATGGTAGGTTGTAGTGTTTGGAGAAGGTATGCACAGAACTCCAAGTGGCTGCTTCCAAGATATCCTTGGTAGGAACTCCTCTGAGGAAGGCTGCAGAGGTGGCTGTGGCCCTGGTGGAGTGAGTTCTAATGCCTGTAGGAACAGTTTTGCCATGAAAGGAATAGCAAAAGCGTATGCAATGAGCTATCCATTTTGAGATTGTCTGCTTTCCTGGAGCTCCTACAGCATAAGCCACAAAGAGCTGTTCTGATTTTCTGAAAGGCTTTGTTCTGTCCAAATAATAACGCAGTTGCCTGTGGATGTCCAAGGAATGTAGTAATCTCTCCCCTTTGTTTTGAGGATTGGGATAAAAAGTAGGTAAATGTATGGCCTGATTTAAAGCTACCGTGGATACCACTTTAGGCATAAAGGAAGGGTTGGTTCGTAATGAAACTCTGTCCTGATGGAAGATGATAAAAGGCTGGACAGCCATGAGGGCCTGTAGTTCTGAAACTCTACGAGCTGAAGTGATAGCCAGAAGGAAAGCTGTTTTCCAGGACAAATATTGCAAATCTGATGAAGCAGCTGGCTCAAAAGGAGGCAAAGCCAGTTTTTCCAGAATGAAATTTAGATCCCAAGCAGGTATTGGTTGTTTCCTTGGAGGTCTTAAATTCTTAGCCCCTCTGAGGAACTGTCTTAAAAGAGGGTGAGAGAATAAAAGAGGATCAGTGTTGTATTCTGCAGAAATGGCTGAGGCATGGATTTTGATGGAGGAGAACGAAAGTCCACTGCTTAGTAGTTCAGCCAAATATTGTAGTATTTGAGGTAAATTCAGTTTTCCAGGGTTCTGGCCCTTTTTCTCATTCCAGACACAAAAACGTTTCCATTTTGCGGAGTAAGCTTTTCTAGTTGATGGCCTTCTGGCCTCCAAAATGACATCCTGCACCTCCTTGGAGAGTAGGGCCTGCTGTGATACTAAGGAATCTTCCATGCGGCTAGACTGAGTGTTTTTAGCTGACTGTGAAGAGTTTTGAAGCTGTGCTGAGTCAGAAGAAGAGGCATTAGAGGCAGGGTCCATGGAGAGGAATGAGTCAGGCTCCTCAGGAGTGGGTACCAGTGTTGCCTTGGCCAGTCCGGAGCAATGAGGATCATCTTTGGTCTGTCTGCTCTGGTCTTCAATAGGACTTTGGGCAGCAGAGGAAGAGGCGGGAAGGCATAAACTGTCATTGATGTCCAGCTGAAAGAGAGAGCGTTCACTCTCCAGGCCTTTGGGTGGAAGGTCCTCGAGCAGAATTTTGTCAATTGATGATTTCTGTGGGAGGCAGAGATATCTAGGTCTGGCCTCCCCCATTCTTGGATTATTTCTGTAAAAACTTTTGGATGCAAGATCCATTCGTGTGGATCTGTCATATTCCTGCTTAGGTTGTCTGCCAGCGTGTTTTCCTTGCCCGGCAAGTACTGTGCTTGTAGTTCCATTTGTAAGTCCATGGCCATGTTCCAAAGTGATATGGCCAGTCTGCATAGGGGATAGGAATGTGTTCCTCCCTGCTTGTTTATGTACCACATAACTGTGGTGTTGTCTGTTCTTATCAATAGTTGACCTGGTTGTAGAAGGTCCTTGAAAGCTATAATAGCATTTATTACTGCTAGCATTTCTTTTTAATTGATGTGAAGGTGCTTTTCTTTTTGGGACCATTTGCCCTGAATGCACCGGTCTGTCATGTGTGCCCCCCAGGAGTAGTCCGAGGCGTCTGTTGTGATGACTTGATTTGCTTGAGGCTTGCTGAATGGAAGACCTGTGTTTGCTTGACATGCTTGAGCCCACCACAGAAATTCCTTTTGCAGACATGGAAGTAGTGGTATTATTGTTTCCAAACTGTGGCTGTGTTGAGACCATATGTTTTTTAGGTACCATTGTAGTTTTCTCATATGCAGCTTTGCACATGGGATTAGCAAGATGCAAGATGCCATGAACCCCAGAGCCTGCAGGATTTTCCTTGCAGTCAGCCTGGTGCAATTTGCCAGTGTTTTGAAGTATTGAATTAGTTGCCCCTGCTTCTCTGGCGTGAGGTAGGCCATCTGGGTGTTTGTGTCGAAATTGGCACCCAGGAAAATTATTTTTCAAGCGGGTATTAGCCTTGATTTCTCTTTGTTGACTGTGTATCCCAGAGAGTTTAATAACATTATTACATAAGCCAGATGTTTCAGAAGAATGTGCTTGCTGTCCGCTTGGATCAGGCAGTCGTCCAAATAAGGGTATATTTGTATCCCTTGAAGTCTGCAGTAGGCAATTACTGATGCCAGGCATTTCGTGAATACTCTGGGCGCAGTAGATAAGCCAAAGGGCAATGCAGAGAATTGATAATGGGTTGAACCTGCAAGAAATCTGAGGTATCTTCTGCAATTTTGTCTGACTGGGACATGCAGGTATGCCTCCTTGAGGTCCAATGTTACCAGCCAAGACTCCTTGCCCAGCATGGGAAGAAGTTGCTGTAGAGTGAGCATCTTGAATTTTGGTACGAGTAGGAATGTGTTTAGGATGGAAAGATCCAAAATAGGTCTCCAATCTTTTCCCTTCCTTGGCACCAGAAATAGCCTGGAATAAAAACCTTGACCTTGTTCGTGTGTAGGTACCTCTTGAATAGCTTAGCTTTCATGTTTATAAGATCTGAAATTTGCTTTTGTGCCTCTGCCCTTTGATTGTGTGGCAGTTTTGACATGCCTCTCATTTTTGGAAGGGTATGAAAGTGGAATTTGTAGCCTCTGTTTATAATGTCCAGGATCCATTTGTCCTTTGTGACAACATGCCAATTTTTTGAGAATAGTGCCAGCTTTCCTCCTAAGGGGGCTGCCATTTGAGACCTGGTTGGCCTGCAAAGGGGTAAGTCATTGGGTTTGCTTTCTGAAAGATTGTGAGTTGTCCTCACCACCTCTTGGTGTAGGAGCTTGCCATTTTCTGCCTCTGTACGATCCTTGTGGTTGTCCTCTGCCCCTCGGGCGCCTGTATCTGCCTCTTTGGGGTCTGTCCGTGGCAGGAAAGGACCAGTTTTTGGAAGGCCAATTTCTACTAAAACGTGGTGGTTGAACCTGCAGAAATTCTTTCACAGTTTGCATTGATTTAGCTTTTTCCTCCATTTTTCGTAATACTTCCTCAGCATTTGCCCCAAATAGTACATCCTTTTGAAGAGGGGCGTCTAGTAATTTAGCTTTGACATGATCAGGCAAGGTTTGTTCCTTGAGCCAAGCATGCCTGCATATGACTGAGCCTGTAACAGCAGCTCTACATGAGGCCTCTAGAGCATCAAAACCACATTGTAAGGTATGTTTACCCACTTGTTCTGCACTATGCATCAAATCCTGCAACTCCTTCAAGTCTGGTTGTTCAGGTTGTGACATTTTACTTTTCAATTGGGATAACAGAAACTGTTGTTATTTTAGCATGTGAAACTGACAGTTTAAGGCCCTCATGGTTAAGGTAGCCGAGGTATATACCTTTTTTCCCCACCTTTCTAAGGATCTGGAATCTCTCTTGGAAGGCAATGGATTTTTGGCAATGGAAGCCTTAACTCCCTTGGGTCCATGTGAGATGGTTTCTAGGTCAGCAGCATGGCTTTTGTAAAGAAATTGGTGTGAGTCAGGAACCCTGTAGTACCTGTCAGGCTTAACTGGAGCTGGAGGTAGAGAGTCCGGGTTAAGGCAGGCCTCCGAGTCAACATCATCTAGGATGTCCAAGACAGGAGGTATAGCCAGAGGCCTGTGCTGGGGTAACAAAAGAAATTCCCTGAGCCTTTTCTTGGAATCTGAATAATCCTGGCCTTCCCAGTAGAAGTGTTCCCTTAAGGTATGCAAAGTTTCCCCAAATGAGAAATCCTCAGGGGGGGATACAGAAGGAATAGACTCCTCTGCATCAGAGTCTTCAAAAGAGGAGTAAGCCTGTTCCTGATCATCAGAGTGTTCTGAAATAATGGATCCCTGATCAGAGGAGGGGGAATCTTCCTCCACTCTGGGCCTTTGTCGAGGTGGCTGAGAACCTCTGATTAGAGTAATTAAATCCTCAGCCATTTTAAGCATCTGTCTCTTAGGCATGGGGCCTGGAGATGGGCCCTGTGTAACTGGTCTCTTAGGGTGCATGGTTGCTTTAGACTTGGTGAAAGTCTTGATGGAGAAAGAAGAGGAAGGTCTGAAGACACCTTGAGTGGAGGTGGACCTGTCCACATTCTGTGTTTTAACGCCAAGAGTGGCTTCGGTATCTGTAGTCGGTGTGTGGGCCGAGGAGCCTGCGACCTTGGGTACAGGAGACACCGCCAAAGATGTGTCGTCGGTAGTCAGGGGCTGCGTAGGTGCCTCACTGAGAACCGGACCACGTGTAGACGGCTTTGGCGTGGTGTCGGTAGAGACCGCGGACCTCGAGTGTCGGTCCTTGTCTTTGCGTTTTTTAGACAAAACCGGTGTTGGAGTATCCGACGACATGGTATAGTTAAAAGCTTTCCCAAAAAAATGCTGGGCGAACTCCGCCCGACGCTTAATAGTGCGTTTGTTGAATGTAGCACAACAGTGACAGACCGAGACGTCGTGGTCTGGGCCTAAACAAGGTATACAGAGGGAATGGAAATCCTTATGCGGTATTTGCTTCCCACAAGAAATACAATTATTAACTTTGTCTGACATCGGTCTGTGGCAAGAAAAGTTTCCCCAACGGGGTACTTAGCTTTTAAGAAGACTTCGGTTTTCCAAATTTTTCATAATCTCAGGAGCTGGCCGACCGGCACTTGCGAACTGCTTCTGCTTCAGGCACCGCGCGGCAAGAAAGACTGAAGAACATGGCGTCGGCTGGTTCTTTTATACCCCTGTCGCACTGACTTCAGGGAAGAAGCGACGACAACCAACGCCGGACCTAGACTTTGGAATTCGGCCGACCGAGGACCCGCCTGACGGCAGGATAACCCATCTGTTATGACTGCAGCTGTATGCACGATGAACATCTGGGTTTTTGTTGCCATCTGTTTGAAGTATGTTGTCAGTTGCCTTTGTTTGTCTGGCGTAAGGTAAGCCATCTGGGCAGTTGTATTCACTTGCACCCAGGAATGTAATTATTTGAGAGGGTATCACTTGGGATTTCTTTACATTTATTGTGTACCCTAGGCATATTAGAAGCCTTTTTACAAACACCAGATGTTGAAAAGGAATGTCCTTGTTCTCTGCTTGAATGAGACAGTCATCCAGGTAAGGATAAATTTGTATGCTTCTTTGTCTGCAAAATGCAATTACTGGTGCCAGGCACTTTGTAAAGACCCTGGGCGCAGTAGATAAGCCAAAGGGCAGTGCAGAGAATTGGTAATGCAAAAAACCTGCCTTGAAGCGGAGGTATCTTCTGCACGATTCCCTTATTGGGATATGCAGGTATGCCTCTTTTAAGTCTAGAGTCACTAACCCAAGCGTTCCTGCCCAGCATAGGCAGTAGGTGTTTTAAAGTCAGCATTTTGAATTTTGGAATGTCCAGGAACGTGTTCAAAATCGATAAGTCCAGTATTGGATGCCAGGCATTGCCTTTTCTGGGTACCAGGAAACGTCTTGAATAAAAACCTTGTCCTTTTTCCTATTCTGGTACTGGTTGAATAGCCCCCATATCCATGAGGGACATACCTTGTTTCTGAGCCTCTGCCCATTGATTTTGTGGCAGATCTGGCCAACCGTTTGGGATTGGCAAAGTATGGAAATGAAATCTGTACCCCTGGGATACTATGTTTAATACCCACTTGCCCTGGGTAATTAACTGCCAATTTTGAGAATGAAGTGCTAATTCCCCCCCCCCCCCCCCCCCAAGGGGGCTGCCAAAAGATAAGTGCTTGGTGAAGGTAGAGGGAAGTCATTGAGACTACTTACTGTAGGGTTGTGCTTTGTTTCCTCCAGATTTGGAGGTGGAGGCACCCCACTGCTTTGACCTGCAAAAACTCTGTGATTGATATCTAGAGCCTTTTGAGCGCCTGGATTTGTCTTGAGAGTCTCTGTTGGACACAGGAAAGGACCAATTTTTAGTAGGCCAGTGCCTACTGGACCTGGGTGGCTGCACTTGTAAGAAATCTTTTACAGTTTGCATAGATTTAGCTTTGTCTTCCATTTTCTTTAAAAACTCTTCTGTCTTATTACCAGAGTATCATGCTGTAAAGAGGCATCCAATAATTTAGCTTTAACATGATCAGGCAGATTTTGCTGCTTGAGCCAGGCATGCCTTCTAATCACAGATCCAGTAACTGCGGCCCTGCAAGAGGCCTCCAAGGAATCAAAACCACAATGCAAGGTATGCTTTCCAACCTGTTCTGCTGCATGCAATAATTCCTGTAATTCTTTATTTTCCACACAATCAGAAATCAACATAATTTTTCAATAAGCCCATAACATGCTGTTGATAATTAAGCATATGAAACTGGCAGTTTAAGGCCCTAACTGCCAAGGTTGCAGACGTATAAACCTTCTTTCCCCATCTATCCAGCGCCCTGGAATCTGTATCAGAGGGGGTAGGATTTTTGGCTGTAGAGGCCTTTACACCTTTGGGACCCTGTGAGATAGTCTCAGGATCAGCAGCAGAATTTTTGAATAGAAATTTGTGGGAGCCAGGAACCCTGTAATATCTGTCTGGCTTACTAGGAGCCGGAGGTAGGGAATCAGGAGCCATGCTTGATTTCGAAAACACATCAACAATGTCTAATACAGGAGGTATTGCCAAAGGCCTATGCTGAGGAAGAAGGAAATCCCTAAGCCTCTTTTTTGATTCAGAGAAATCCTGACTCTCCCAATGAAAATGTTCCCTTAAAGTATGCAAGGCTTCTCCAAAAGAATAATCCTCAGGAGGAGATGCAGATGGGATGGATTCTTCTGCATCTGAATCCTCATAGGGTGGAATAGAAAATTCCTGATCAGAAGAGGAATCAGAAGAAATGGAAACCTGACCTGAAGATTCATAATCAGTGTCTTGCCTAGGCCTCTTAGCAGGGGGGTTGGGAACCCCTGATCAAGGTAATTAAGTCCTCAGCCATTTTGATCATCTGTTTTTTTAGGCATAGGGGCCTGAGCACATGGCTCATGCATCGGTGTTTTAGACTTAAAAGATGTTTTTGATCTTGTTCTTGAAGCTGGCGTCGGTTTTATATAAAAATGTTGAGGCCTGAAAACACCCTCAGAAGCCAGTGCCTGCTCAGTGGCTCCGGACCCATCCAAGGGAGAGACATCCGAGGGTTCAATACTCAGAATCTCGCGTATGGGTCTCGGTAGAGGCCTGCGACTCAAAAGTAGCGGGTATCAGGGGCTGTGAAAGCACCTCACTGAGTACTGGCGAACCAGTGACTGGCTTAGGAGAAGCTTAGTCATCGGTTTTGGACCTCGACAGTCTGTCTCTGTCTTTTTCTTTGCGTTTTTTGTGAACTCCGGTAGTCGGATTGCTAACCGACAACATTTCAGGTTAATTAAATCTGGATCCAAAATATTTTGAAGCAAAAATATACCGACGCTTAATAGTGTGTTGGTTAAATCTAACACAAAACTGACAGCAAGGCACATTATGATCTGGGCCTAGGCAAGGAATACAGTACAAATGAAAATCCTTATGAGGTATTTGCTTCCCACAAGTAATGCAATTATTAACTTTTACTGACATCGGTAAGGAGCAAGAAAAAGTTTTCCCAACGGGGTATTAGCTTTAGTTGAAGACTTCAGTTCTGAAACTCGAATGTGAAAATTTCAGGAGTCGGCCGACCGGCACTTGCGAACTGCTTCTGCTTCGGGCACCGTGCGGCAAGAATGACTGAATAAAATGGCATCGACTGCATGTTTTATACCCCTGACGTCATGGAAAATGAGACAGCAACCGACGCAGGACCCAGGACCCAAGATTTTGTTATTCAGGCCGACTGAAGGCAACCTGCCAGCAGATTACCCAAATGTAATGACTGCAACAGTGAAACATGAAGAACATAGTACAGTTGTGTACACTTACCACAAATGTAGATGTTCAAGTGTATTCACTGTTGCAGTCATCACATTTGGGTTATCTGCTTGCAGTAGCCCTCAGTCGGCCTGATTATCAAAGTCTTGGGTCCTGCATAGGTTGCTGTCTCATCTTCCATGACATCAGGTAGTAAGGGGTATAAAGCATGCAGCCGACCCCATTACATCAGTTTTTCTTGCCCCAGATGTCAGGTGCCCCCAATGGAAGCAATTATATATATATATGGGTCTACTTCATAAGATCGACAGACGATTTGATCGACATTCATTTGGTCGACAGCTCATTTGGTCGACAACCAGTATTCAGGGCAAAAACCAGGGAATTGCCCCCCCTCCCCAATGTTGTGCAATCCTGGAGTTGATATATATAGTTAGGGGGGGGTGTGTGGGGGGCACAGCCCCCCACCTATTTCCATTTAAAACATGAAAATACAACAAAAATTACACATTTTAAACGAAATAGGTGGGGGGCTGTGCCCCCCACACCCCCCCTAACTATATATATCAACTCCAGGGTCGCACAACATTGGGGAGGGGGCAAATCCCTGTTTAAGTGCCTTGAATACCGGCTGTCGACCAAATTAATGTCGATCAAATGGTCTGTCGATCTTATGAAGTAGACACATATACATACATACAAGGTTATACCTCCAACAAAAAAGCAAATACACCAAAAAGCTTTTAAGCATAGTAAAGAAGAGTAGAGGTATAGCCAAAAGAAGTCAGGGGGCTGGAGGGAGGGTAACCAGGACTGCAACAGTGAATACACTCGAACATCTACATTTATGGTAAGTGTACACAACTGTACTATGTTCTTTGTGTTTCACTGTTGCAGTCATCACATTTGGGTACATTCCCACAGCTAAGGATGGGAGGAGGAATTTAGATAGCATTAGGACCAGCTATAAGGCCCTGCAAGACTGCAGTGGCAAATCCAGCTCTAGATTTAGAGAAAATTGGGAAATGGTAATGCTTGGTGAATGTATGTACAGAACTCCAGGTAGCAGCTTCTAGGATGTCTCTGGTAGGGACACCTCTGAGAAAGGCTGTAGAGGTAGATGCAGCCCTGGTTGAACGGGACTAATCCCCTGTGGGATAGGTTTTCCATGGTGCTTATAGCAAATGTGAATGCAATGGCCTATCCATTTAGAAATGGTTTGCTTTGAAATAGATTTCCCCTCTGCCCCTGCAGCAAATGCCACCAGCAGTTGTTGACATTTCCTTTGAGGTTTAGTCCTGTCCAAGTAAAATCTAAGTTGTCTGTGCACATCTAAGGAGTGCAGTATCTGTTCCCCTTTGTTCTGTGGATTAGAAAAGAAGGTTGGCAAATGAATGGATTGATTAAAAGCCACACTGGATACCACCTTGGGCATGAAGGAGGGATTGGTCCGGAGGGAAACCCTGTCCGCATGAAAGATGATGAGGGCCATAAGGGCCTGTAATTCAGATACCCTTCTTGCTGAAGTGATTGCTAAAAGGAAAGCTGTTTTCCAAGAAAGGAATTTTAACTCTGCACTTGCAGCTGGCTCAAAAGGAGGAAGAGTGAATTTTTCCAATACAAAGTTAAGGTCCCAGCCTGGAGTTGGGGCTTTCCTGGGTGGTCTTAAGTTTCTGGCCCCTCTGAGGAACTGCTTGAGCAGTGGGTGAGAAAAGAGGGGTGGGTTCTGTGTTGTAATGAGCTGAAATGGCTGAGGCGTGAATTTTGATGGAGGAAAAGGGAAGGCCCTTGCGAAACATCTCAGTTAAGTATTGAAGAATCTGAGGTAAATTGGGCGCTTTTGTGGCACCCCTTGAGTTTGGTTCCAGGCACAGAATCTTTTCCATTTTTCAGAATAAGATTTTCTAGTACTAGGCCTTCTTGCCTCTAAAATGACATCCAACACTTGTTTACTGAGGGATGGTAATGGAGAGATTAGGTAATTAGCCAGGCTGCCAGGTTCAGGGTTTAAAGCTAGGGGTGCAGAATCTGGCTCTCCTGCTGTGACAGCAGGGTAGGGATCTGAGGCAGGTACCATGGGGCTAGCAGTGACACACTGCACAAGAGGGGGTACCCAGTGTTGGTGTGGTCAGTCTGGTACAATCAGTATCATCCTTGGTTTGTCCTGTTTGATCATTAGTAGTACTTTGGAGAGGAGAGTCAGAGGAGGAAAAGCATAAACTGAGATTTTTCCAGCTGAAGGACAGAGCATCCACTTTCCAAGCTTGTTTGTGGGGAGTCCTTGTGCAGACTTTGTCCAACTGGTAGTTCTGGGAGGAGGCAAACAGTTCTATATCTGGGCTCCCCCATTTGTTTATCAACGTGTTGAAAGTCTTTGGTTCCAGTTTCCACTCGTGTGGGTCCATGAGATTTCTGCTTAGTTCATCTGCCAGTGTATTTAGTTTTCCTGGCAGGAATTGAGCCTGTAAATGCACTTGGTAGCTCAAGGTTGTGTTCCACAGAGCCATGGCTAGTCTGCAGGGGGGGTAAGAATGGGTACCCCCCTGCTTGTTTATGTACCACATAACGGTGGTGTTGTCCGTCTTTACCATTAATTGTCCTGGAATACTGTGGTCCTTGAAGGCTGTCAGAGCATTCTGTATAGCTAACATTTCTTTTTGATTGATATGCAGGTGCATTTGACTTGAGTTCCATTTGTCCTGAATGCACTTCCCTGCCAGGTGAGCCTCCCCATGCATAGTCTGATGTGTCTGTTGTTAGGGTTTGGGCGGCAGGGGGTAGAGTGAATGGTAGTCCCTTGTTCTGGTGGCAGGCCTCTACCCACCAAAGGAATTCTAGCCGTAGGCAAGGTATGATAGGAATCATTACTTCTAGATCCTGATAATGTTGACACCATAGGCTTTTTAGATACGATTGTAGTTTCCTCATATGCAGTCTTGCATATGGAATTAGTAGAATGCAGGAGGCCATGAACCCCAAGGCTTGCAGTATTTGCCTTGCAGATAGCAGGGTTTTTGTGGCCAGTAGTTTGAAGTAAGCTGTCGAATGAATTTGTTTCTTTGGCATGAGGAAAGCCATCTGGGAAGTTGTGTTCAAGTTTGCTCCCAGGAATATAATTTGTTGACAGGGTACCAGATGTGATTTATTTTCGTTTATGGTGTATCCCAGATAAGTTAGCACCTTTTGTACAAATGCCAGATGATTCAAAAGTATGTCCTGGCTTTCTGCCCGAATTAGACAATCATCCAGATATGGGCATATTTGAGTATTTCTTTGCCTGTAAAATGGAATGACTGGAGCTAAGCACTTTGTGAATACCCTGGGCACAGTAGATAAGCCAAAGGGCAGTGCAGAGAACTGTTAGTGCATGTAGCCTGCTTTGAAGCGTAGGTATCTTCTGCAAGATTCCCTGATTGGGATGTGAAGGTAAGCTTCCTTTAAATCCAGTGTTGCCAACCAGGCATCTTTGCCTAGCATAGGAAGCATAGGAAGCAACTGGTGAAAAGTTAGCATGTTGAATTTTGGAATCGCCAAAAAGGTGTTTAAGATAGAAAGGTCCAGGATAGGACACCATGAGTTGTCTTTCCTGGGTACCAGGAAAAGTCTTGAATAGAAACCTTGTCCCTTTTTCCTCTTCTGGTACAGTTTGAATAGCCTTTATGCTTAGAGAGAGTACTTGCTTTTGAGCCTCTGCCCACTGATTTGGGGGTAGATCTGGCCAACCGTTTGGGGTTCGTAACGTGTGGAAGTGAAATCTGTATCCTTGGGAAACTATATTTACAACCCATTTGTCCTGGGTAATGAGTTCCCAGTTTTTTTGCCTGTGGAGCAATCTTTCCCCCTAAAGGAGCAGTCAGTTGAGAAGTGCTTGGAAGTTTTAAAGTAAAGTCATTGAGACAGTTTACCATAGGGGGGAGTCTTACTACTCCCTGATTTGGAAGTGGGAGCCCCCCACTGCTTAGTCCTGTGCCTAACCTGGGACTGAAGCCTAGGTGTTCTGCTGGTTCTGGGTTTGGACTGAGAAGGCCTGGAACAGGCAGAAAAGGATCAATTCTTAGAGGGCCAATGCCTACTAAATCTTGGAGGCTGTACTTGTAGGAAATCTTTAACAGTTTGCATAGATTTAACTTTTTCCTCCATCTTTTTAAGAATAACTTCTGCTTTGTTGCCAAACATGCGGTCCTGATTTAAGGGAGCATCCAGCAATTTAGCTTTAACATGATCTGGCAAGGATTGCTCCTTAAGCCAAGCATGCCTTCTAAGTACAGACCCAGTGACAGCAGCCCTGCAAGATGCCTCTAGTGAATCAAAACCACATTGCAAAGTATGTTTTCCAACCTGTTCTGCAGAATGCATTAAATCCTGTAAATTCTTATTTTCAATACAGTCAGGAATCGACATCATTTTCTGTTTAAGCAATCCCATAATATGCTGCTGATACTTTAACATATGAAACTGGCAATTTAAGGCCCTAATGGCCAAGGTTGCAGAAGTGCATACCTTCTTACCCCATCTATCCAGCACCTTGGAGTCTCTATCAGAGGGGGTAGGATTTTTGGCAATAGTAGCCTTAATGCCCTTGGGTCCCCGTGAAATGGTCTCAGGATCCTCAGTAGGATTTTTAAAAAGGAACTTGTGAGAGTCAGGAAACCCTGTAATATCCATCAGGTTTTCTGGGAGCAGGAGATAAAGAGTCAGGGGCCAAGCTAGATTCTGAAAAGGCATCATCAACAATGTTTAGTACAGGAGGAATAGCTAAAGGCCTCTGCTGGGGCAGGAGTAAGAAATCCCTAAGCCTATTTTTGGAATTAGAGTAATCCTGGCTTTCGCAACGAAAATGCTCCCTAAGAGTATGCAAGGTTTCACCAAAAGAGAAATTCTCTGGGGGGGGAGGGGGGCCGAGGGAATGGAGTCCGCTGCATCAGAATCCTCATAGGTAGATAAGGGTAAATCCAGGTCATCAGAGGAAACAGAAATTTCAGAATCCTGGTCAGAAGTATCATAAGCAAATTCAGTCCTAGGTCTCTTAGAGGGGGAAGGGTGGCTTCCCCTGATTAAAGTAATAAGGTCTTCAGCCATTCTTATAATTTGATTTTTAGGCATAGAGGCCTGACCATGAAGTCTGGGCGTCGGTTTTCTAGGCATGCTTTGAGATTTAGGCCTTGAAGAAGAAGATGGCGTCGGTTTAATATGCAAGTCAGTAGGCCTAAATACATCCTCAGAAACCAGTGCCTGCACAGCAGCTCCGGACCTATTCAAGGTAGAGACATCCACAGGTTCCACAGCTGAAACATCTCGCAGCATTCAGAACTCCGAATGGGTCTCAGTAGAGGCCTGCGAATCTGAAGGAGCGGGTATCTGGGGCTGCGAAAGCGCCTCAATGAGTACCGACGAACTGGCGACTGGCTTAGGAGAAGCACGGTCGGCAGTTTTGGACCTAGGCAGTCTGTCTCTGTCTTTATCTTTGCATTTTTTTCAGAATGTTGGTAGTCGGATGGCTAAACAAAGACATATCTGGATAATTGAACTGAGTACCAAAATATTTAGAAGCGTAAATATACCGACGATGAATAGATCGTTGCTTAAATAAGGCACAAAACCAACAGAGAGGTACTTCGTGGTCAGGGCCTAGGCAAGGAATACAGTATGAATGAAAATCTTTATGAGGTATTTGCTTTTCACAGGAAATACAATTATTGACTTTTACTGACATCGGTTTAGAGGAAGAAAACGTTTCCCCAACGGGGTACTTAGCTTTAGTTAAAGACTTCGGTTCTGAAACTCGAAAAATAGAAGTTATGTTCTTACCATAACGTTCCATGTTAGTTGTCTTCTTCTCGCCTTCTTCTTGCTGGATGGGTTCGGAGCCGACCTCGGCTCCGACTCGGCCACTCTTAAAGCTCGAGAGTTGGTTCCACCGGCTCGAGGCTCCCCTTATATCCCACAATGCTAGGCGAGAGTTACCTCAGATCTCGTTTGTAAGCTAACCCCAGCTTATAATAGTAACAGAATAACTCTAAACAGAGTCCACCTCTAACAACAGGGAGAAAGAAGGGTGACCTACATCCTGATCCAGGAAATATGCACAACAGCATATGCCTAAGAAAAGAGGTGGTAGAAAGAGAGGTCACAATCACAACTCCTCTAGGTCTGTCCAGGCCAGGGGGAAGGAGGGTGGGGCCAAGAAGAAGCGAGAAGAAGACAACTAACATGGAACGTTATGGTAAGAACATAACTTCTATATGTTAAGTTGTCTATCTCGCCTTCATTCTTGCTGGATGGGACCGCGTCCCTAGCACCTTGTCCCGGGTGGCCTAACGGAACAGACTCCTGAGAACAGTGGAACCAAAGTTAGCTCTATGCCTAGAAGCTAAATCCAACTTATAATGAGAAATGAAAGTGTGAGGAGTAGCCCAAGTAGCCGCTGCACAAATGGTGTCAATAGGCAGTCTGTCTTGGAAGGCTATGGAAGTAGCCAAAGCTCTGGTGGAATGGGCCTTAGGTTTGTTAGGCAGCCTTTGGTGTCTAATTTCATAAACAAGGGAAATCAGAGATGTTAGCCATCTAGATAATGATACCTTTGAAACTGAAAGTCCCTTTCTGCCTTCTGCATAGGAGACAAACAGCTGGTCAGATTTTCTGAATTGTTTTGTTCTATCCAAATAGTACCTTAACTGACGATGAACATCTAGCCAGTGTAATTTTTGTTCAGACCTATTGGAATATTCTGGAAAAAACACAGGGAGGTCAATGCTTTGATTTAGATTAGACGTCGAGGCTACCTTAGGCAAAAAGGACGGATTGGTTCGTAAAGATACCCTGTCCTTATGGAACAACAGATAAGGAGGTCGACAGCTGAGTGCATGAAGTTCCGAAACTCTTCTAGCTGAAGTAATAGCTACCAGAAAGAGCGTTTTCCATGATAGCAATTTTAAAGAACAGGAGGCTGCAGGTTCGAAAGGGGAAAGAATCAAAGAAGTAAGAACTAAATGTAGGTCCCAAGGAGAAGGAGGATTTCTTATAGGAGGTCTGAGAAGAAAAACTCCTTTCAAAAAGGCTTTGCAAAGCTTGTGGGACATTAAGGCAGACTCAGAAATACCCACATGAAAGTTAGAAATAGCTGCCAATTGAACTTTAAGAGTAGAAGGAGATGAACCTGCATGGAAGAGTTCAGCTAGAAAATCAAGGACTATTTGGATGGAAGCAGTGAAAGGATCTATGTCCCTTCCTTGAGCCCAAAATGTGAAGCGTTTCCACTTACTCAAATAAATCTTCCGAGTGGAAGATTTATGGGAAGCTATCAAAATATCTCGAACAGAGTGAGATAATTGAGGAAGCCTGGCTAAGGTTGGAACTGGAGGAACCAAGCAGTGAGGTTCAGAGAGGGGAGGGAGCGATGAAACTGACCCGAGTGATGGATCAAAAGATCTGGAACTAGGTCCAGATGCCAAGGTCGCTCCAATAGAAATTGATGTAGAAAGGGGAACCACACCTGTCGAGGCCAGTAAGGAGCAATGAGGATCAACGAGGCCTTCTGAGCGATAGCTTTCTGTATCACTTGAGATATTAGTGGGAAGGGAGGAAATGCATACAGAAGTCCCCGGGGCCAAACTTGGACTAGAGCGTCTCTGCTGGGCTGGCCTGGTAAAGGGAATAGAGTGAAAAAATCTCTGCACTTGCTGTTTTGTGGAGTAGCAAAAAGATCGCAGCAAGGCTGACCCCACTTGAGAAAAATTTCTCTCACAACAGAGTCTTTCAGAGACCACTCGTGAGGCATGAGGATAGCTCTGCTCAACTTGTCCGCGATTTGATTGGACTTCCCGGGGATGTGCGTTGCTATCAGAAACTGCTGAGAAGAAATCGCCCATTGCCACAATCTGAGTGCTTCTCGACACAGGGGGTAGGACCTGGTTCCGCCTTGTTTGTTGATATACCACACTACAGACATGTCTGTCTGGATTGCAATCGTTCCCAAGGGAAGAGAGTCTTGAAGGGCTTGCAACGCTAAAAGCACTGCTCTCATCTCCAGAACATTTATGTGCAAGTGGCATTCGTCTGGTTGCCATGTGCCCTGGACCGTCCTGCCCTGATAATGCCCCCCCCACCTGATCAGGGAGGCGTCCGTTGTCAGAGTAGCAACCGGAGGGGGAGGAACAAAGGGTCTTCCCAACAAGAGGTGAGGGGAAGACATCCACCACATGAGATGATTCCTGCACGCCTGCGTGATCATAATGGTGTGGGACATTGGAAGTTGCTGGTATGACCATTGTGTAAAGAGCATCCATTGAAGGATTCACATGTGGAATCTGGCTAATGGAAGCTAAGGTATGGCCGCTGACATAATTCCCAACACTTTCAGAACTAACCTGGCTTTGATTCTGTTGTTGTTGAAAAGGAGTGAGACCAGTTTGTGTATGTCTGTTATTCTCTGATCTGTTAGCCTCGCAGACATGTCTACTGTGTCTAGATTTGCGCCTATGAAGGTAATAGTACGACAAGGCGACAAAACAGACTTTTCGCAATTTATTAAAATGCCTAACTTTTGACAAATGCGAAAGGTATAATCTCTGGCCATCAGAAGGAGATGCTTGGTGGGAGCTGTGAGGAGCCAGTCGTCCAAATATGGAAACACCTGGAATCCTTGTCGTCTCAGGTGAGAAGCTACCACTGCCATGCATTTGGTAAACACCCGGGGGGCAGTGGTGAGACCAAAGGGCAGGGCCCTGAATTGAAAATGACTGGTTCCCAGCCTGAAGCGGAGGAATCTTCTGGAGCGTCTGTTCATTTTTATGTGATAGTACGCATCCTGAAGGTCTATAGAGCACATCCAGTTTCCTTTTCCCAATAGGGGAAGGATGGACTGCAGCGTGACCATCCGAAATCTTGTTTTCTTGACTGATCTGTTCAAGATACTGAGATCCAAAATTGGTCTCCAGTCCCCTGTTTTCTTTGGAACTAAAAAGAACCTTGAGTAGATTCCGGATCCTTGCTGGTCTGCTGGAACTGGCTGAATTGCTCTTTTTGCAAGCAGTTTTGAAATTTCCAAAACCGCTAGATCCCTTTGAGCGGGTGGAACATCTGGAAGGGATTTTTTTGATTGGTTTGGAGTGCGAAGAAAGGGAATAGAATAGCCTTGAAATGACGGACTGTACCCATTTGTCTTGAGTCAGGGATAGCCAGGCTTCTGGGTACAGTGACAATCTTCCCCCGACTGCCTCCGAAGGTGGGCAGTCGGGCAACACCTCAGGGATGCTGAAAAGGCTTATCAGAGAAAGCTTCTCGATTGCCCTGGTTCTCGGAGCCCCTGCCTCGAGGGCGGCGTCTACCATTGTTATTCCCGCCTCTGCCTCTGGCGGGAACCGACTCTGTCGTCAGGCGAAGTCCCTTGAGATTGTTTACGGAACCACATTTTCCCACTTTTCTGGCCTTTGGGGTAAGGCCTAGAAGGAGTAGAAAAACGGACTCAGACGGCAGAAAGAGTCTTGCCATCAGTCTCGCACCTAGTCAAGGTTTCTTTCACTTGAGGACCAAAGAGATGATCCATCAAACGGGGAATTAGTGAAAGACGTCTTGAAGGGGTCCGCAAAATTGCATAGCCGCATCCAGGCATGCCTACGTAAGGCCACACCTGTCCCTGCGGCCCTGCTCGCTCCATCAGCCGCATAAGAAAGGAGGCGCATGGAGGAGTTGGCTATGGAGTTAAGGGTAACCAGCTGAGTGTTCATCTTATCTTGAAAACCCGCAGCTGTAGGGTCCTTCAACATGTCACTCGCTTCTTTAATCAAGTCCCTTTGAAGGCGAGTAAAATGGCACAGGTAGTTCAGCGAACGCATAGCAAATGTCGCTGACGAGAACATCCGCTTCCCGTACCTGTCCATGGACCTAGATTCCTTGTTAGGTGGATGGACAGGTAGTGAAGGATCAGCTAGTTCCTTCTTAGTAGCAGCAGCCACCACCATAGCATCCACAGAAACTCCTTTTGTCAAGAACTGTTTGTCTGCTGGTGCCGTTATGAATTTTGAGGGTCTCCTGGGAGTGGGGTCCACTGAATCAGGAGCCGTCCATGCCTTTTTAGCCACCACCTGCATGAGGGGGTCAAAGGGGGGAGACACCCAGGAGGTGGAAGGACGAGAGCCAAACGCCTCAAGGTACACAGATTCATCCTCCGAAGGGTTGAGGGCTGGCCAATTTCCCCTCTGCTTGAGGATTTCTAGAATGTCTGCAAAAGAGACATCTTCAGAAGGGGAACGGGGGGAACCCTCGGAATCCTCTAAATCTGTGTCAGATGTGATGGACTCAGGTGAGTCAATGTGTTTCCTCTTACACTTCCTCTTCCGAGGGGGCTCTTCTGCCAAATCAGGAGAGGCCTCGGAAGAGGATGAGATCCCCACAGGGGGTTCCTGAGGAGCTGGCTCTCTGCGGTCCTGGATGAGGGAGTGAGTCAACTTGACCTGAGGCACCGTAGAGGGAGGGGCGGACGGAGCCGACTGTGGAGTAGAGCCAGGCTCTAACACACTCCGCATGACCTCGAACGCACCCCTGTCAGGCAGAGCCAGAGGTCCCGCCCGAAGCTGAGAACCTCCCTCGGCACCGACAGTGATGGCTCGAGGCCAATGTCGGAGCCGAACTCACCAGCGCCGAAGCTCCGAGAGGAAGAGCGGGTCGGACAAGGGTCCGATGCCACTCACCCCTCGAGCCGACGAGGGAAGTCCAGTGCCGAGATTCTTGAAGAAGAAATCGGAGCCGACGACGGAGCCGAAGACATCTGTATCGGCTCCGACGCTACCACAGTCTCGGTTCAACGCCCGGCCCGAGCTCAACGGAGTCGGAGGAGGAACATATTGATGGACAGGGGCAGGCATCGACTGATGAGTCGGGCTCTGAAGCATTTGGGCCAGTGCCTCGGACTTAAGAAGTCGACTCACTACCCTCTGAAGGTCATGATCCGACAGCCTCGATGACCTAGAGGAGTGAGATTTATGGCTCCGTTCAGACAGCAGAGGAGATGCTGGAGCCGAATGAACGGAGCCAAGGGATGGTGACCTAGATCTCTTGCTAGATGTCGGCTCGAAGGTCTGGTCGGAGCCGACAAGGATTTAATACCTCGGCTCCAGCCGGAGCCGAGGGAACCACAGAAGCTGTAGACTCATCGGTTCCAGCCGGAGCCGATGCAGACGTAGGTTTAGAAGCCTTAGGTCTCGGCTCAGAAGCTGGAGCCGAGGACCTAGAAGCCTTGGAGGGCTTCCCAGAGACAGAAAGGGAATCCTCAGGCTTAAGTAGACCCCTTAGGATCAACTTGTTCTTTCTTTCCTGCAGGACCCTGGGACTGAAGCCGTGGCATACAACACAGGAGTCCTGCAGGTGCAAAGGCCCCAGGCAGTAGACACAAGAAGTGTGACCGTCTGTCAGAGACATTTTCTGACAGCACGCATCACACTTCTTGAAGCCTGAGACCTTTGTGTCTTTAGACATCCTAAAACAAGAAAGTGTAACCACACACACTCAGTCAGACACACTGATTACACTTATCTTATTTTAAAACTCAAAAATAAAACAATTAACTAAAAGTTTTAATTAAGAGCAACACACACACACCACTAGGGAATGGGGGAAGGCCAGAAGGCCCGAGGGAGAACTTTTAAGTTCTTGTGGGAAGAAAACGGGATTTTATGAAAAACAGGGGTAGAAATCCACTAAACTAAGGGAAAAGTAGTTAAACTTAAAAATATAGGGGTTTAAGTATTCTAACTTTACTGAAAATACACTTACCAACAAGCCGGTAGAAAACCAACACCTCGATCGCTGTAGCGGCAAACGAGATCTGAGGTAACTCTCGCCTAGCATTGTGGGATATAAGGGGAGCCTCGAGCCGGTGGAACCAACTCTCGAGCTTTTAGAGTGGCTGAGTCGGAGCCGAGGTCGGCTCCGAACCCATCCAGCAAGAATGAAGGCGAGATAGACAACTTAACATCGAAAATTTCAGGAGTCGGCCAACCAGCACTTGCAAACTGCTTCTGCTTCGGGCACTGCACGGCAAGAAAGACTGATGTAATGGCGTCGGCTGCATGCATTATACCCCTGACTACCTGATGTCACGGAAGATGAGACAGCAACCGACGCAGGACCCAAGACTTTGATAATCAGGCTGACTGAGGGCTACTGCAAGCAGATAATCCAAATGTGATGACTGCAACAGTGAAACACAAAGAACATCCACAGGCTGTGATGAACAAAGCCTCCAATGCTGACATCACTGGAAAGATGGGAGTAGGTTCTGGGAATTACATTTGTAACAATTCATAGTACTTTCTAAGGGACTGAGAAATCCTCAGTGTTCTCCCAGTTTTGAGAATGTTTAAATCAACTTTTAAACTGTCAAACACAAAATTGTCTTCCTGTTTAAATCTACAGCAAAGTTACATTACAGTCAATAAAAAAACATATTCCAAGATTAAAATATACTTTCCTAAACAAATCTTATCTGCTTAGCAATGGAACAGCACAAACTGACTTCGAGCCTTGAAAGCCCACAAAGGAACTCTCTTCTTCAGTGGCAGGAAAGCTGTGAAGGGCTAGATGACCAAACCTGTCTTTTAATCACCTCAGCTTGAGCTGACTACTGCTTTGGGCAAATGGTAGGTGCCCTGAAGCTTTGGAAGTTGGTCGGCTGTTAAATCCTATGCAGGATAAAACCCAATATAGCTTAGACTAATGTAGAATTGATCAATATGAAGAACATCTGTGCTTGCCACACAGAGCATTAATAGACTTCTTACTACTTGAAATCCTTTTATTAAAAAAACTTTCTCCTGGTGATTAAGAGAAAAGGATATAAAGCTTTATCAAAAATTAATGTCAGCAACTTCTTACCTCAAAGACTTCCACACCTATTGAATAAACTCCTTTCCTCAATTAAACTCATTCCATCTATTCACACATGCAAGAAGGCATTTGATGACTACAAAAGAACCAACAGGTTCCAGAATGAGACTTAGTGCATCAATCTCCCCCCAGTGGCCAAAAGTCCATGAGCTTGTTCACCAGACCTAAAAATCTACTATTAATCTATACTTCTCTTTCTCGGTAGCTAGAAGGCAGCATGGACTCTAACCTTCAATGTAAAACACTTCTAAAATTTAACCTTCAAAAGACACAGGCAATGCTGTACTACGCCATCATGTTCATCATAAGTTCTCCCTCCTTCTAATTTTATATGGTTTTGGGTGCAGACTCAAAATTTTGTTTCCAGTGTGTGAGATCTAGGAGTGATACTCTTAAGACACACTGTAAAAGGCTCCAGAGGAAGAAACTGCTCTAGTGAAATGGATCATAACCAGAGAAGGGAAATATTTACCATGATGGGAATAAATGAAAGTTATGTACTTACTGTAATGACGGATTTGTGTTGTCTGTGTCTGGTTCAACCTGCAGGTTACTGAATCAGACACCTGTCAAATCTACAAGACTAACTCACCAGGCTCTGCCTCCCCTATTCACAATTCCCTGCTCCCTAGCAGACACCTCAGATCGAGTTTGCTCTTTCTCTCTCAATCTAGCCTCAAAGTACATTTCCCACATAAAGGAGGACAACTGAGGACTCAGAAAAAGGGAACAAATGAATGTCCCTTACTCGGTCAACTAAAGAAAAGAGACTTGCCAAAAAGCTGGGTCAGGTTGAACCAGACGGACCTGATACTGTCTTCTCCGTTTACCTTCAACCTGTGGAACAGAGTCCCCATGTAAAAAGCCATGTAAAAACCCGGGGAAGGATCTACGGAAGGATATTCTGTAACACACTGCAACCAAAAAAAGTCCTGAATCTAGACTGTGTGTCCAGCTTATAGTGATAAACAAAGGTGCGAGTGCATAAAGTAGCTGCCTCACAAACATCTAAGGAAGGTATAGAAAAGAATGCCGTAGAAGTAGCCATGGTTCTAGCAGAGTGACGTTTAGGTTTACCACGCAAAGTTTTGCCTCTCAAGGTATAAGCAAAGGAAATACACTCAGACAACCACTTGGATAACATCATGTTAGGACACAGGTCTACCTAATATGGATTCTGAAATGGAAACAAACAGCTGACTGGATTTTTCAGAAAGACTTTGTCCTGTCCAAGTAAAATCTCAAATGTCTAACATCATCCAAACAATGCAGCAAGTATTCACGCTTGTATGAAAAAGTAGCTACAGGAAGGTGAAAAGACCTATTCAAATTACTCTCAGTGGTTACCTTAGGAAGAAAAGGAGAGTTCATGTGAAAGGAGATACTATCTTTGTGGAACATCATGGAAGGAACAGTAGTATCCACAGATTAAAGCTCAGACACTCTCCTGGCTGAGGTAACAGCCACCAGGGAAAAGGTCTTCCAAGATAACAACTTTAGGTTTGACATAGCAGAAGGTTTAAAAGGAGGATCTCAAGGACTTGCAACATGAAAGGTACATCCCAAGGAGGAACGGGATCATGAATAGGAGGAGGGTGCAAAAGAAATGCATCTTTGAGAAATGCTTTGGAAATTTTCTTTTGCAGCAGCCAACGGAATATTACCCTGCGGACAAGGAAGAAGGAAGTTAGACATGGCTGCCAGTTGTATCTTAATCATAGAAAAACTACAGCTTGAATTAAAAAACCCTGAGAAAATCTAAAACTGACTCTAAGGGCTCGGAAAGAGGATTAAACCCTCAACAGTCTGTCCATACTGCAAAGTGCTTCCATTTACATGAATACACTTGCCTTGTAGATAGCTTTTTGGGAGGAGGACAAAATATGCACAACACTGTCCAACAGCTTGGGATTCCTTGCCATCAAGGGCACTGGAAAAAAACATGCAGTTAACTTGAGGGACTGCAAGTTGGGAGGATCCAGACATGTTGGATGAGAAATGAGATTGGGAGTGGGACCCAGAACCCAAGGAGGGTTTCTCAGAAGAGGCCACAGAAAAGAGAATTACACCTCATAAGGCCAGAGAGGTGCTATGAGGATCACTGTCTCTCTCTACAATGGGCCACATTACTAACAAACGTGATTATCAGAGGAAATGGAGGATACGTGTACAGGAGACCTGGGGGCCAAGTATTATAATAAAGAGGAGCGTCTCTGGGTGACTGCCTCTGAGAAGGTACTAAGGTGTAATAGCTGTTGCATTTGCTGCTGGAGGGGAAGTAAAAAGGTTGTAACATGGAGTGCTTTAGCTCTGAAAAATCTAAACTGCAATTCTCAGATTCACAGGCCATTTGTGAGGAATAATATTCCTGCTCAAACCGTTGGCCAGAATGCTGGACCTCCCCAGAATGTAAACTGCAATCAGAAAACACTAAGATGAGATCACCCATTGCCAAACCCTCAGGGACCCTTGACAAAGAGGACAAGAATGTGTTCCCCCCCCCATCTGCTCACATACCAGACAACAGATATATTGTCTGCCTGGATTGAAATCGCACTGCTGGAGAGGACATCCTGAAAAGCTTGGAACCTACGTACGACAGCCTTCATCTCCAAGACACTGAGGTGAACATTGGCCTTCACAGAAAATCAGGATTCCTTGAACTGTACACCCTTCTAAATGCCCCTCACCCAAGAAGGGAGGCATCCATGGTGATTGTGGCTGAAAACATAAGAGTGTTTCCCTAACTGGCCCAAAGCTTGAGACTATTTGGGGAATGGACCGTGGAACTCTCCTTGATAATTTCATTCTCTGTGGTGGCTGCCACCATAAATGCATCCACTGATCCTTGGGTGGAGCAAGAATTTTGTCAAATTTCCTGGGAATGGGTACCACCATATTGGACTCCTTCCATGCTCTCAGAGACACTAGCTCTATCAGTGCATCTGGAGGAGGAACCACCCAGGGAGTGGATGGGCCCACGCTGAAGGCCTCCAAAAAAACTGTCTCCTCTGCAAAAGGGGCTTCATTGTTCAGGTGTCATTGCGAAGTGACTTAGGGGACCCCTCTTCTTCCTTGTGATCTGTATCCTCAGTGACAGACTCCTCAGGAGAATCCAAGTGCTTCTTCTTGCACTGCCTTTTGCCTGAGACCTCCCAATCCAGAGAATAAAGAGGAAAAAAGGCAGAATGATGGACCCCAACAGGGTGGTGGATTGAAGGCCAACTGGCATGGGCTGTCCCAGATCAGACTGATGACTGGTCATAGGCACAGATGAGAAGGGGGTGGGAACACTGGGCTGAAGAAGACTGACCCATCTCCTTAGTGGAGAACAACCTCTACTTGCTGCTGAAGGCAGAAGAAGCTGGACTCCTGAAGCAGACATTCCTAGGATCCAAAAAGACCTCAGATGTACCCGAACCCTGGGGGAGTCTAAACTCCACCATGACACTGAGATTGGAGCTGAGCTTTCAAGAGCAAATTCCCTGAATGGGAGAGACTAACCCAAAGCAGGGATTGTTGAACCCGACCCAGAAATACCAGCCTCGACAGAATGGCTCCAAGGTCCACTTGGCTCTGACTCAGCTGAAGTCAAACAGACCAAGGTGGGAGTGGGAGCCAAACACAACAAAACAATCAGATCTCAGCCCAAAGGTGGAAACACAGGCATGCCTGAAGACATCGGATCCAAATGGTGCGAGAGAGGAAACTAGGGTGACACAGCCGTGGTTCTGGGAAGGGATCCAGGACCTGAAGGAATAGGGCCTAACTGCATCTGTGATTGCAAGAAAATCATCATCAGCTGCGCCCAATCAGAAGTGTTGACACTGCCCACCGACCATGATGACAGAGTGGATGAGGCCACTGATGGGGGCTTGAAAGTTCATTTGCATGGCAAAGGACCTGCCTCTCAGATCCGAGACACAGACACTCGGATCCAGGGTGGGGAAGGAGAAGATTCTGCAACTTTTACGGCAGAATGGAAGGAGAGAAGGGGAACCTACCAAACCTAACGGAACCACTTTTACCAAAAAAAGGGACTTGGTACATTTTGAATTACAGAAGGTGCCTTACTAAAAGTACCAAGGGAAATCAGCTGTGAGGAGTCAGAGTAGATGCCTGTGCCTAGGCCACCAGGGCACACACAACAAAAAAACTTCTTTACACCAATAAGGAAAGAAAAAAATTACTTCCAAGATGGCTGCACACTGATCAAAAGCATAATATCATCTCTCCCAGTGGGAAAAACAGAAACTGAGAAAAAGGTCAGCCATTGACATTTTTTTTTTGGTAAAATTCAGTTACTGGCTACTAAATACACTACTTGCATACCAGCAAGGAGGAAATGTGGAAAACCTGAAAGAAAACAAACTAGAAAAGGTGAAAGGAAAATACTGTCTGGGAAGAATTCTGCAGTTGTTCAGCAAACAGCAGTTTAAGCTTCAGCTTTGGTTCAAGAGAGGTCTTCCAGTAATTTAGAGGAAAAAATAAATCAACTGTATTCAGAGGTGACTAAAATAAATGAAACCTTGAAGGAATATATCAATTTAAACAACAACCAAAGGCTGGAAAAAGTAGAAGCTTAAACTAGCCATTCAGGTGAACTGATAACACTGCAAAAATCAGAGGATGACATGAAGAAAAAGCTGGCTAAATATGAGGTTTGTCAAGAAGAAATATTTAAAAAAATACCAGTTAGAAGACTGAGATTTTCTGCTATTCCAGAGAAACTGGGAGAGAAAGGCAGTATTAATTTTGTGAAAGCACAAATAAGCAATTGGACTGATGTTCCACAGCAGAATTTGTTAATTGAAGGGGCATATCGAGTGTATGCTCCAAACATGGCAGCCAACACCCACATTAGTAAAGATGCAATCATACCAGCAGAAAGAGTTGATCCTGACAAACGTGTGAAAGATGGCAACGTACTAAAAATTAGAGACAGCAGTGTTTGTAGAATATGAATATTCGCTGTACACCAGGCAGAAGAGAAGCAAATTTATTTTGGAAATCAGGGATTGTCAAGAGGCAGGAGTAAGATTCAAGCTGCTGTATTCAGCTGTCTTAAAAATTGTTTTTTTCCTGGAGTATTAAAGTAATTTTTTTGACACAGAACAGGCTAAGGTGGAAATAAAAAAGTTTACCCAATAAAAAGTGAGTCAGCAAGCAAAAGGGGACTCTGCTTCTCATTTTTCTGATGTTTAGGTTCATAGACAGACTTTGCCAGTGAAACCTTTTCCAATGTTCCAAAGAAAAATGCTTGAAAGAGAAAAAGCACAGCAGCTGAATAGAAGTTGTTGTTGGTCTTTCGGCTTTTCCCGGTTAGGGGTCGCCACAGCGGAACTCTGGTCCGCTAATGATTGGCAGTTTTTTTTTTTACGGTGTCGAGTTGCCAGCCCGACGCCCAACCTACAGCTGAATAGAAGTAAACAGCAATAATAAGAGAAGACCAGCAACTCTGAAATTAGTAAACAAATGGAAGAATATAATGCATCTCATTACATTTGTGAAATACAGTTTTGCAAGAAAAAGTGACTGAAAAACAATGGACTTTTGTGGCCTTTGTTATACTTGTGGGTGCACTGTAAAGCATATACTCCACTTTATATCATTAATCACAGGATCATAGGAGGTTAATAGGCTAATGGCCCTGGGGCCTTACAAGCCTAGCCAAGAGTTTTTCCCCCAGAAAAAGAAACCTCAGTCAGCACCTGTCGCCTCTCTCAATGAGGGACAAAGGTGGAAACCCTGGGACAAATTTGTGGTTTCCCATCCACTCATCAAGGTTGCACCCGAAGAGGGTCAGCGATGTACTCTGTTTGACATGTATGGGAAGTCTGTTGAAGAGATGGGGGCAGCCTCTGGGAGATGAACCTGTCTCTCCAGCAAGTTTTGTTGATGTCGCATATTACATTTACGCCTTTCGAGCAGGTAATGCATGAGGAGTTAGACTTATAGATATGGATCTCTAGTAGGGCAGGGCCTGATATTGCCTTGTAGGTGAGAAAAAGATCACCTCTGAGCAATCTGTATGACACCAAATTAAGTGATAGGGATTTGAGCCTGTCCACAAAGGACAGGTGCTGGAGGCCATGGATTCTCTTTGTGAGGTATGAGATCCATAATAATACACTCCATGGCTTTACAGGTCAGACTTGTCAAGCTAATGGGGCAACAGTTTCCCGGGTCAGTAGTGGCACCACCTTTGTGCAAGGGGATGACCATGGCAATTCTCCACTCTGCTGGAATAAAGCCTGTAATTAGGCTCTGGTTGAATAGGGTGCTCAATGACAAAGCTAGTTCTTGCTGGAGATTGTGCAGAATATAGCCTGGGATATGATCAGGTCCCATGAAAGCTGTGTTCTTTGCCTTGGATAGGGCCTTTAACACTTGATCTATGGAGATGTGAGGTGCAGGACAAGTATCAGGAATGTCGAATGGGCCTTTGTGTGGGGATAGGGGAGTGAAGCTTGCGCCAAACTTGTCAGCTAGCAGGTTGGCTAAGTCAGCAGGATCAGTGTAAGTGGTACCATTAAGTACTAATTTGGAACAAACCTGGGCTTTTCCATGGAGGTTCCTGACGTACCTTAAGAAGGCTTTGTGGTTTCCTTTTGTTTTGGAGGCTAGTTTCAATTCATAATTGGCTTTGGAGGTTTTCAATAGTGATCTAATTTTCTTGTTGAGGCTGAGGAAGGGGTTTTTCGAATTTGGAATTTGTTCCTTTTTACGCTTGGACAACAATTTCTTCCTTTTGTTGTAAAGCCTGTTGACAGAAGATGTCCACCGAACAGGTTTGCTTTTCCTTGAGGAGCAGGTTTTATTTCTGTTGGGTATGGCTGAGTCCATGCAGTTGTACAGGTGCTTGTATACTGCACTGGCGTACTGTTTGGCATAGTTGTCTGCATCCTCTGAGGGGGCAGTGGTGTGAAGCTACTGATACCCTCTTTCACAAGGTTGTAGTCAAGTTTCTGAGGAGTTTTTAAGGCTGGTTACAGCTGGGGGGGTGTGTGATAGAAACTTCAAATGAGATAGACCAATGATCTGAACTCACCAGGGAAGAACATACTATGGGAGTGGTGCAGTGGTTACCCATATTGGTGAGAACCAAGTCCAGGATGTTATCTCCCCTTGTGGGGGATGAGACGAGCTGGTCTAGTGCATTAGAAATTATGAAGTCAAGGAATCACTGAGTAAGTGCATTAGTGCAGGAATAGTTCACCTAGTCTATGGTGGGGTAGTTGAAGTCACCAAGGATCAGGGTGTTAGGTGGCACCATGATGGAGTCAAGTAGGTCCAGGTAGGAGGAGTGGGTGTTCGGAGTCATGGAGGGGGGTTTACAGCTGGCTATAACTTGGATAGGTGTCTTGCTGTCAATTGCATCTGGTGTAATTCCAGTGCATCCTGCTGGCAAACCAGTCTAGAGGTGTGCCTGTCCATAATGAAGATAAGAGACTCCACCATCCTCAGTCTTTCCAACCTCATTTTGCTGTCAGAAAGTGTGGAATGAGGTATGGACTGGTAAGGCAGGGGAGCTCTCCAAAACCCTGAACCAAGTTTCTGTGACCACACAGACATCGGCATCTTCCAGTGTGAGGAAAGCCTCCAGTGAGTGCATTTTAAGGTTAAGGCTCCTAACATTAAGCAGCATGACCTTCAATTTGCTTTTTGACAGATCTTTTAGTTGGAAGATTTGTCTTTAGGACATAGGCTAAAAAAGGCACAATGGGGAAGGCAACAGCCTTGGCCAGGATCCGGAACTCCAGGGGGTGACAGGTGGAGACCATCTCTGGCAAAGCATCGGGGCATGTCAACCATGTCATCCCAGGCAGACAGATACTGGATACACTAAGCCAATTGTTGAAGTCAATTATTTTTGTTGGTATTGTGGCATCATTCTTGCTGAAGGTAGGATGCTGCTTAGGGCTAGGGTCATACCTGCCTGGGACACACACACAGAGCTCAATCATGTCTCTCTTCATATTGTCCAGGGAGGTACGTCTCAAGTCATTCACACCAACATGGACAATGACAGAGTCACACTTGTAACTGTTGTGGAGAGACTTAAGTGCGTGCGTGATGTGGCAGATTCTGGCACCTGGCAGACAACCGACCATGACTTTGTCGAGCCTGGTGAGGGGGACATCAGTGTCTCTCACTATTGAGTTACCAATGACTAGTATGTTTGGTTTATTGTTATTCCTTATGGACTGTGTTGGTTTACTGTTATGCCTAATGGGCTGTGTTTGTGAGACACTGGTGTGTTGTCTACTGTGTGTAAAGTGTTTGGTGCTGTGTGTGGAATGTTTGTGAGTATGTTTCGGGGGGGTCTCTGTTTAGGTATGTTTTTATCAAGGACCCCCTGCATAGGTGTGTGTGTGTGTTGTGTTTGGCTATGTGATGTGAGTGGTGTGATGTTTGTGCTGGCAATCTCCTCTTTGTCAGGAGTACTGACTGTGACTCAAGAGAACACAGATTCCAGGTTACTGATGTAGAGGCATTTCTCACAAGCAGAAGAATTATGTGCTAGGAGAAGAGGACTGTCTGTGAACATGAAGCAGTTGCTACACTGTCTCAGTATGGCCATGTGGAACAGGCTGGCAGGAGAAACTGGGGGGGAATTGTCCAGACATAGTGTTCTGAACTCTTGGCGGACTTATAGAGCGAGGGTTTAGTCAGACAATAAAAGAGAGAAAACTGCAAGTAAAGCATTTTTTCTTGTTAGTATTTGTATTAATCATTTCATGACAAACTGCATATTATAAAGTAAAACAGTTTCATGTAGCATGTAGTCAGGGTATTTCAAATGTAGGGAGTGGAGACTTTTCAGTGAATGCTGCATGTGTTAAAAATATTAAAGTAAATCGGTACGTTTTTAGTTATAAGAAATTTAGGTGTTACAGCTTAACGAGGAAAAAAGGCTTGACAAAAGCAAGTTTACTGATAATATGCTGTGATTTTGGGCTGCTGGGGTGGTGGTGGGGTGCAAAAGTGCACTGATTACATTATATGTAGAACTGGGATGTTTTCTCTCTCTTTTTTTTTTATACAAGAGTGAATGTAGTGGCTGAAGCTGTAAAAAAAGTGTTTTTGTAAGCATGTAAGGTTTAAAAAATAAGACAAAATGGTGAAACCCATGAAAATTCTAAGCTTCTTACAATGGAAGAGATATCAGCTTGTTTTCAACTGGCAAGTGTTCACTGGAGTCAAGATGTCTGCAGCTGAGGCCAGCTGTGCATTCTTTTTTGAGTGAACTTTACAAAGACTTATTGCTGAGTACATTTCCATGGAGACAAGCTATCTGCAGGTTAATCTTGAAAACTCTGGGTGATCTTTGCTGAGAGAAATGCAAAATTTAAAAGGTACAATGGCAAAACGTTCAGTAAAAAAAATTCAGTTTGAGAGTGGTGCTAGCAGCAGAGAGGCTAAAAGAGCGACTGCTAACCTGATAAGTGTTTTTTCCTGCTACTACCTGGGCGACTGTCCGATCTAGCTAAACTGCAAATATTTCTGCTTCTTGAACTGTTTTAAACTGCTTAAAGTTGTTTTTGCACCTGCACTTTTTAAGTTTGTCCTGTTTGTTGCATTTACCTGTTGAGGCTACACACTCAAGTGTGCTAGCCTGTGTTACATATTTACTGCATTTTCCTGCTATTTGTTGAAAAAAAGAAAAAGAAAAACAAAAACAAAAGAAAAAAAATTTATCCTTGTTTCCCATCTTTCCTGACCTAGAGTAGTCCAAATACAGGCTGTATTCTGGACTTTTGGAAAGTTCCTGTGTTGCCATTTCCTTTCTTGGATAGAGGGAGGCTTCTTTGTTCACCAGTGGCAGTGGGGAGCTTGGAGCAGGCTATCTGTCCCTGGAGGAGTGTTCCCAGCACAGGAATCTGGTAGTCTGTTGGCTGTTTTGGGCCAATTTCTAGCTCTTTCAAGTCCGCCTGTATAAAACCCGCTGTAGCGCAGCTTTGCGTGATTTTGTGCATAGCGCTTCATCGAGCAGCGCCGCTTATTTGGGTTTGAGCCTTGGAACTGATCTAGTTCTCATAATAAACACCCTATTCCTATGCTAAAGCCTAGCACTTGCTCACTAAAGCAATTATATAAGTCAGCACTAAAAAAATTAAAAGCACTACACCCTCACAAACTCCCCTTGAGTAACTTGCTCCCCCATTGGCCCTTTTTTTCAATTATAAAGGAATTCCCAATACTATTCTAGCATGTCCAAAGGTCAGTTGTCAATCTCCTCTCCGGTCCAGCTGGTGAACCTGGGAATCTTGAGGCAATGTTACAACTGCCTAATGTACACAGACAACCCTCTCCTCCTCCCAACAAATTCCAACACATGTGAGAGATGCAACCATATAGCCAAACTGGAGACTAAGCTCTCTCAACTCAGTACTGGCGTTACCAGTCAGGAGGAGAAGGAAACCACACTCGCTACAATTCCAGTCTCACATAGACCTACCACGACAGCAAACCAAACACATAAACACACAAAAACATACTTGGAAACTCTAAATAAAAATCTGCTTAAGCAGCAGAGACCTCCAAAGCAGACACCCAAGCAACCGCTACCCCAAAACAAAACACATGCAACACATAGCTCACAAAGCCAGTGAGCCGAACAGTCACAGCCCTTAAGGCTAAACAACACACCTGATACACTTGTAATAGGTGACTCTATCATCAGGCACACTGACGTCCCGCTCACCAGGCTGAACAAGGAGAAGGTCACGGTGAGCTGCCTATCGGGTGCTAGGATCTGCCACATAACACAAGCACTCAGGTCACTCCAAGGCAAGTACAAATATGACTCAGTCATTGTCCATGCTGGTGTGAATGACCTGAGACGTACCTCTCTGGACTACATGAAAAGAGACATAGAGGAGCTCTCTGGGCATGTAGCCCAGGCCGGTATGACCCTGACCTTGAGTAGCATCTTACCCTCACCAAGAATGATGCCACAGTATGAAGACAAGATTATCAATTTCAACAATTGGCTTAAGTATTGGTGTCATTCAAAGGGGATCCAATGCCTGTCAGCCTGGGATGACATGCTCGACAAGCCACGATGCTTCGCCAGGGACGGCTTGCACCTGTCACCCCTGGGCTTTCGGATATTGGCAAAGGCTCTTGCTACCCCCATAGTGCCTTTTTAGGCAAGGCTCAAAAGACAAACCCACCTCCATAGGTATCACAAGGGATAAGAAACTAAGAGTAATGCTACTCAATGCCAGAAGTCTAAACCTCAAGATGCACACACTCGAAACTCTCCTTAGCATGGAGAACATCGATATCTGTGCAGTAACAGAAACCTGGTTCAAGGCTCTCGAGAGCACCCCAGCACTACCAGGTTATACCTCATACCATGCTTTTCTGCCCCAAAACTTGGACCGAACCACAAAAGGAGGGGGAGTATTAATATTCGTCAAAGATACCCACACCTCCAGGTTGGTAGCACAGCACGAAGCATCAGAGACTATCCATGTGCAACTAACAGTGGGTAAAACTGCCTTCCAGTTTATAGCCTGCTACAGACCACCCTCCCAAACCCAGGAACCCCACTCGGCCTTCCTGAGAACACTGGAAAATATGAAGGTCTCTCCAAACACCATTATATTGGGTGACTTCAACTACCCAACCATAGACTGGGAGCATTACTCTAGCTCCAACACCCTAGCCCAAAGGTTCCTAGAATTTATCAACTCAAATGCTATGGAACAACTTGTTACCACTCCCACAAGAGGGAAAAACATACTGGACCTGATCATCACCAACATGGGGACTCTATGCTCCAGACCAGAAGTGTATCCCTCACTGGTAAGATCAGACCATAAACTAATCTCACTGGATATTCACATCCCAACCCCACCCCATGCCCAGAAAACCACAGTGAAAAACTTCTCTAAAGCAAATTTCACACTCCTCAAAACCGAGGTGGAATCCTTCAAAGCCCCCGCGCCTCTGGATAATACGGCCCAGACCACAAAATCCTTTATAAACGCATTCTAAACACCTTCAGGAATGCATGGATCATGCAATCCCAAATAAAACCAAGACCCAATCCTCCAAAGGCAGACGTCCTGTCTGGTGGACCCCAGCCATAAACAAACTATACAATAGAAGGAGGAAGCTACTACATGATAGAGCAAAATCCCAAAAAGGGAAGGCATCTCTGATCAGTATTAGCAAAAAACTACGGGCACTCATAAAATCGTCTAAGGCCAGCTTCGAGAGAAAAATTGCACAGGACACTAAGGATAATCACAAGGCTTTCTTTAGTTATGTTAGGAATCTGGGTGGGAATTCCCAGATATGCTCAGAATTAGTCCAAAATGACAAAAAATACACCGAACCCAAAGACATTGCCAACATCCTAGCTGACAGGTTCAGCGCAAACTCCCCCCCCCCTCCCCACCAAAAGGACTAATATCTATCTCAGCAGAGTGCTGCCCCCCTGACATCTCAGATGCTCAGGTAAGAGCTGCCCTCTCCAAAGCAAGAAACACAGCATCAATGGGACCAGACGGTGTCCCGGGCTGCGTCCTACATGAACTCCAAGAAGAGCTAAACCCAAACCTAAAACTACTGTTCAATCTCATCCTTACTACAGGATATGTACCCAAAGAGTGGCGTACAGCAACAGTGGTCCCTCTCCACAAAGGTGGTGCCTCAACGGATCCTGGAAACTATCGCCCCATAAGTCTCACTAGCTTGGTCTGCAAAGCTATGGAAAGGATCATCATGGACCTTATAAATAAAGATATTGGGGACCTACAGACACTGGATCCTACCCAGTTCGGCTTTGTTAAGGGCAGATCCTGCCTCTTAAACCTGGTCAATTTCTTTGAAACAGTCACCAAGGCCATTGACAATGGGAAGGTGGTCCACACAGCCTACCTGGACCTCGCAAAAGCCTTCGATACAATACCCCACTCGGGCATTATAGATAAGCTCACCAGCTTAAATATAAACCCCTATGTCACTAGATGGGTTGCAAACTGGCTCAAGGACAGAACCCACATGGTTAGAATAGCTGGAGCCATGTCAGACTCCAAACCAGTTACAAGTGGCATCCCACAAGGCTCAGTCTTGGGACCTCTCTTGTTCGGTATATATTTCTCGGAGGTACAGGCCAACATGGAAGGACTGTGGCTGACCAAGTTCGCAGATGACTGCAAACTGGGCACCATAATAGACTCTCCAGCTGACACAAGCATCCTCCAAAAGGGCCTCATAGAAACAGACAACTGGTGCCAGAGCCATGGCCTCAAGCTAAACGCCAAAAGTGTATAGTCATCCCCTTTGGCAAAAACAAAGTGCTCACAAATTACCACATAGGTGGTAATCCATTAAGTACAGAAGAAGTAATTAGGGACCTGGAGACCCAAGTTGATAGCAATCTCTCATTTGACAACCACGTGGCCAAAGTGGTTAGAAAAACATTTTATATAGCCCACCTAATCATGAAGGGATTCACATCTAGATCAGGGGAGGTCATCGTGCCTCTTTACTCATCCCTCATCAGGCCCATAATTGAGTACAATGCCCCTTTTGGGATGTACCTTACCAGACACCTGCAGCAACTGGAAAGAGCCCAAAAGTACCTCACCAAGAGGATCAAGGGGCTCAAACAGATGCCGTATGATGCCCGGTTAAAGAAACTCCAGCTTTACTCAGTGGCATACCGCCTGCTCAGATGCGATCTGTGCCTGACGTATAAAGCCATGTCCAACCCGGAATTAATGGACATGCTGCACCTCAGAAAATCCAAATCCCATCGAGCTACGAGCTCGAGGGACTTAAACCTCATCACTGAAATAAATAGGACATGCTAAAGGGACAGATTCATAACCCAGAGGCTCCCTTCACTCTGGAATACAATCCCAGTCCATGTTAGGCAGAGTCCCTCATTGACTCTCTTCAAGAGGAATCTTGATGAGTGGATGGGAGATCGTAGGTTTACCCCGGGTATCACTTCTGTGTCACTGTTAGACAGAAGCACAGTATACTAACCTCGAAAAAGGGCATAGCAAAATTAATTTAAAATGGGTGGCGAAAGCCATACACACTCTGGCTAGGCTTATAAATGCCCTAGGGCAGATAGCCTAGTATGAACCTATGAACCTATGAAATTATGGGAAGTGGATAAGAGGTAATAACCTCCCTAGCAGCTTTGCAGTTAATAGAAAAGTGAGCTATTTACTTTTATTTAAAGATTACAAATGCACTTTTTCTTACAGCTAAAAGTTAATGTTTCCTGAAAGCATACAAGCTGTTTTTCACATCTGGGAGGGGAAGAAGCAGAGGTCCTCAATGACCCTATTCAAGCACAACCTGGACAAATGGATGGGTGACCACAAATTCACCCCATGGGTGACACCCATGTTCCTCATGGCCAGGGGTAGTTGGTGCTAATCTGAAAAGCATGTCCAGCTAACCAAGGACAATTGGGGCAAACCAGGATTAACATGGCTAGGCTTATAAAGGCTCTAGGGTCGCTAGCCTAGTAACCTGCTATGAACCTATGAATGTATATGAGAGATAAGAAACGAACAGACAGCAATCACTGTTAATTGTGAGCACTGGCTACAGCATACAGTTTAGCATTAGTAACCTTAACTTTAGGTTAGATAATGCCTGTAGCAGCAGCCATCAATTTGGGACAATTGCTCCTTTTTAGAGAGTTAAACTTCATATTTAAAGATATACACATTTTGCTCGTTTGTTTCAAGTTAGGAGGGGATTGGGGTGTTTTGTATTTAGTTTTTTGTTTGAGGTTTTAATTAAAACAAGTCTTGAAAATGTGACATAGGTTCAAATGGAGATGAGAAGAAACAACAGTACAAAAGATAGGCCTGCCAAACATTAGTACATGCAAGAAACACAAACACTGGAAATGTGCATTCAAAAAACATCATATATAACAGGTGGGAACAACAGCTTTTTATAATGATGGCTATATTTAAAAATGCAGAGTGCAAACAGCAATGCTCCGGGAGACACATTTGGAAAGAAAAGGGCATGTGAATTTGACAAAAACAGGATTTCAGAATGCATTTTCAGCAGAATGGCAGGGACAGAGGAAAAGGGGAGTAATTATACTAATTGCTAGAGGGGCTTCAATAGTGAAAGATGAGACAGAAAAAGACAAAAATGGTAGATTTGTGGTAGTAAGGGGCTATTGGCTAGGGAGGAGGATTATAATGGCATTTATTTATATTCCAACAAAAACTGCTATTATGGAGCTTAAGAAAATTTTGGGAAAAATAATCAGCTTTCAGGAGAAAATATAATTTATAGGTGGGGAATGGAATTTAATTTGCAATAATGAGGAGATATCAGGGGGATCAAGAAGGGACAATACAACAAAAAGGGTAAGTTTCGGAATACAGTTATGAAAATATTTGGTACTGAAGATGTGAATTCACTAGTAGGAACTCGGATAGAATTTGCATGATATTCCCCAAGGTAGAATAAGTGGGCTAGACTAGAAAGAAATTATATTTCGCAGCAACATCTGTATTTAATTGAAAGCTTTGACACATCCAATAACTATTTCTGATCATGCACCAATAAAATCTAAGATAAAAAGCAGGGTAATAAAGAAAAGATAAGGCAGTGTCAATTTCTCATCTACCTGTTGCAAAGAGAGGAATTTGAGGAATAAGTAGTGGAAATCACTCGAAAGTTATTAGAGAAGATAGAAATATTCTCATAAGTTATAGATAGTGACTTGGATAAAATGAAAATGGAGTTTAAAATAAAAGAGAAAGCGATATGGTTGAGAAGTAATAGAAATTACTGACAAAGGGTAAAATATTGCAGAATAAATCTCACAGAACAGGAGAAGGAGCAAATGCAGAATTTCATGCGTTATGGCTAGAGGTGCCAGATGGTAGGTTCTGGGCTCTACCAACTGCCATATTACCTCATCCTCTAGCCCTCCCTCAGAGGTCCACATTCTGTACAGTAACCCTTTGTTCCTGTACACAGACTCCCTTTTTCCTTGAGCATCAAGTGCCTCCTTATCTACCTCTCTTAAGCCTCGTAAAGTAGGATTCAAAAGCTGAGCCTGCTTCTGTTGTTTCCACACAACTTTCCACTGACGTTCTGTCATTCCCACTTGCTGGTCCCTCACCTTGCTTCAATGGACATTTGTATGCTACATGGCCCCTCTGATTACATTTAAAACATCTAATCCCTGATCTTGACCATATGCTTGAATTAGTGGGCTTCCCTTGTTATTGGTGAACTCTGTTGGAGTGGTTTAGGCTGCCCCCCATGGGTTCCCTTATGTCCATGTGCAGCACTTCGTATCCCTTTCTTATGCAGTGGTGTCCTGCTTGCTAAGTAGAGATTCCCATTTCTCCCCAACTCATTTGCAGAGTTACACTCTTGGTCTGCCAACCAAATTCTCATGTACTCCGTCAAAGGGCTGAAAGCTTGTTCCCTCATCAAAAGGTTTGCCAGTCCTTCAAAAGTGATTACCAGACACCCACTCACCCAACTGTGAAACCAAGTACTTTAATCAGCAATGTAATCATATACACTTTCATCTGCCTTGCATCTATGTTCACAAAAGTTTTTCTACACATTTCAGGGATTAATTTAAAACAATCAAATAAATGTTGTTTTACACTATCATAATTCAAACAATCAATATCAGACAGTTTAGCAAATGCATTAACAGCTCTAACATGAAGTAAGGGGTTCAGGAACCATACCCAGAGCCCTTGGGTCAATACTATACTGTTTACATTCCCTCTCAAATATATAAATAAAACTATCAAAGTCATCTCCCTCCCCGTACTGAGGAAAAAGTTTACTGATCTTTATGGCTTCTGGGGTTCAGTCATTCCCTTCCCCCTTACCCCCATGACCCTGTTGAAGGGTTTGATGGTCCGTTTTGTGCACTCTGCTTCTCATTTTCTTCAGCTTCCATCTCCAAAAACCCCAGTCTCTCCTTGGACTCCAAACATCTGGCCCCCAGTTCATGCTGATGCTGCTTCTCCTTCTCCTCAGCCTCCAAATGTCACAGTTTCTCTTCAGTCTCAAATTCAAGTCTCTAACTCCAAATTAATTTTTAAATCCTCTGGAGAAAAGGTGGACTGTCCTGTCTCAGAATGCTGCATATCCCCAATGCCAAACTGGATATCCTCCGAGCTGCTGGTCTGCTCTGCCGCTGTGACTAAGGCAGAGATCATTGCTTCCTTAGTCAGGTTGGCATACACTTGTTCTTTGGCTTCACACACCTTTGACCAACTGGTTCCTTGTCAGCTAACTATAATCCTCTGCTGACATCTTTGCCTGCTGTCCCTGATTAAACTGACTAAAAATTAATAAAACTGTTGTGACAATGAAACTCTATATGTTTATCTTGCGGCTGTCGAGACTGCACACCTCGGTGACAACTACCCACAGGCTACTAAAGCTCAATTAAAATCTCACACCGCTGCCACCAATATGTGATGAGCCCTCTTTACCCCAGGGCAGTAACTAAGGAGCCTCAGTCCTCACCACAGTCTCTAGTAAGGGAGTGTCACTAAAAGCAGGGATAGAAATACACAATTTCCCCTAACAGTACAATGGGAACAGGCTCCAAAACTGGGACTGGACTATATGCTTCACTCCGGGTCCCCAAATGAGTCCCCACACTAACCACTGCACAGCACTGTGCGTCCCAGTTCTAGTTGTCTGACACACTTACTCTTAAATGTCTGATATTCACATATACACGCTCTTGGAAAAGACTGGCAAAGATTTATCTGCTGTGTTCCTTTGCTCAAATTACAAGGTAACAGCTGCCACCAGTCAGATACTACAATACCCTTCAAAAGGAGTGTTCAATTTCATTGGGTAAAACAGATATTGATACAAATGGTAGCATGTACCCCAAGCAGTAAGGCTTTTCAGAGTGGCCCTGGTGTTATCTCAATAAGTATGAACACTCTCAAGTTATTAAAAGTATTCAGAAAATAACCAGCCACAATAAGAGGTAGTAAAATATTTAATAAAATGATTTAAAACATGTAAATAATGAATAACCGATTCCAATAAAACAACAGTTTCACACACAAGAAATATGAAAACAACACTGTAGGATATATTTCACACTGAGTTTAGAAAACCTCTAACCAAGTAACTGTAGTTCCCTGACTATTTTAAGATTAATTCTCCCTATCTAATCTAAATAACTCAGCAAGGCAAGATTAAACTCTTTCTTCGGCAAAGCAAGATGAGGAATTATGTCCACACACTACGATGCTGTCTGTCCTTAGCGAGTGAAACAACTACTCTGGAAACAACTGGACTACTTACTGCTGAATAACTCTGGAAAACAAACTAAACAACTGACTCGAAACCTACTTTTATAGCAGATTTTTTTTTAAAAAGTAACAGGAATCGGTTATGAGAATTCTACTCTCTCATATCAGACTTTGAAAAGTAAACAAACAGCTGTTGTGAAGATCTGATTCTCTCAACTCTGCCACACAATGACATCACATCTAGGTCAGCTGACTCTGGCATAACATACATAACTCTCATTACAAAGAATATGTACATTTGGTCTGCCAGCAGAACACTGTCTGACATTCAAACATCTTGCATAAATCAGAGTCACAATCAAAACACAAACTTATTTACAACATTATACTTTGTCATGCTGGCATATGTAACGGGGCAATTTAGAACTGTTTACAAAACATCAGCCAGTCATGCTAGCACAGATAACATTATCTAATATCCTCACACAGTGTTCTAAAGAGAAAATAAGGGAGAATCTGGATATTATGCACGAGTTCAGAATGAGTGCAATTAAGCAACTATTTTTGATAACTCCAGGGCACAAAAACTTTTAGCATGACTGGGGCAACAATACATTGAAGGGGTTGTTACCAAACTTAGGGAACCTATAACAAGAAAAATAACCAGAGATCCGGTAGAGGTTTTAGAGATACTTCAGAAATTTTATGAACATCTGTGAGAAATGTGGAAATCAAGAAAGAGTGCAAATGGAAATATTTATGGAAGATGATTATGCCAAGGTTAGAAGTAGATGAGGCTCAAAAACTAACAGGAGGTGATGAGATAAAAACAGTGATGTATAATCAATCTTCAGGAAAGTCTCCAGGAACAGATGGTATTCCTGTGAAAATATGGAAATTAGGAGGGAAGAAAGTGATAAAGATCTGGAAGAATTTGTTTTAACAGTATTTTAAAAGTAGGAGAAGCACCAACATCTTGGGAGAAAGCTGTGGTGGCTGTGTTAACTAAAGATAGCAAAGTCCCTTCAGACCCAGATTCATATAGACCCATTTAATTTTTAAGCCACAACTACAGTGTTTATGTTTATACTAGCTTAAAGGATGGCTAAGGTGTTGCCAAATTGATATATATGGATCAATGTGGTTTTGTGGAGGGGAGGCAAACATCTGACAATATTAATAGAACAATGATAGTCCAGAGAGAAGTAGAATGTAAGAAAACACCTCTGTTGTTGGTGGGTCTTGATGCAGAGGAAGCATTTGAAAAAGTAACCTAGGATTTTACGAGTAGTGCACTGGAAGCATTTGCATTCTCTTGTACAATACGGTTAATTAGAAAGATATATGAAGGACCAGAGGCAAGAATTAAAGTGGGAGCGTTTCTCTCAGATAAGCTGTGTTTGAAAAGAGGAACTAGGCAAGGGTGTCCTCTTTCCCCTTTGTTATTTGTTTTATATTTACAGCCACTGGCAAAGAAAATTAGGTACTCAGAAATACAAGGATATAATTGGTATAGCAATCAAGAAATGTTACCTTTATTTTCAGATGACATTTTGTACTCTGAATGTTGGCAGTATGACTGGTACAGGGAGAGAGCTAGCCGATACGATGGACAGAAGGAAGGTTGGTATATTGTGTGTGCAAGAGACCAGATGGAAGGTATCGGAGGTGGGTTCAAATTGTTTTATCATGGTGTGGAAGGGAGGAGAAATGGCGTAGGAGTTATCCTGAAGGAACAGTATTGCTAAGAGTGTTTTGGAGGTGAAAAGAGTGTCGGAAAAATGGCGTAGGAGTTATCCTGAAGGAACAGTATGCTAAGAGTGTTTTGGAGGTGAAAAGAGTGTCGGATAGAGTGATGTTTATGAAGCTGGAAATTGATGGTGTAATGATGAATGTTGTTAGTGCATATGCTCCACAAGTTGGGTGTGCGATGGATGAGAAAGAAAAATTTTGGAGTGAGTTGGATGAAGTGGTGATGACTGTACCCAAGGGTGAGAGAGTGGTGATTGGAGCAGATTTCAATGGGCATGTTGGTGAAGGGAACAGAGGGGATGAGGAAGTGATGGGTAGGTATGGTGTTAAGCAAAGGACTGCAGAAGGTCAGATGGTAGTGGATTTTGAGAAAAGGATGGATATGGCTGTGGTGAATACGTATTTTAACAAGAGGGAGGAGCATAGGGTGACATACAAGAGTGGATGAAGATGCACACAGGTGGATTATATCTTATGTAGGAGGGCCAGTCTGAAGGAGATTGGAGACTGTAAAATGGTGACGGGGGAAGTGTAGTTAGGCAGCATAGGATGGTGGTTTGTAGGATGATGTTGGTGATCAGGAAGAGGAGGAGGAATGTAAGGGCAGCACCAAGGATCAAATGGTGGACATTGAAAAAGGGTAACTGTGAGGTGGAGTTCACGGAAGAGTTAAGACAGGCACTGGGTGGCAGTGAAGAGTTACCAAATATCTGGGTAACTACAGCAGAGCTAGTATGGGAGATGGCTAGAAAGGTGCTTGGTATGACATTTGGACAGAGGAAGGATGACAAGGAGACATGGTGGTGGAATGAAGAAGTACAGGAGAGTATACAGAGAAAGAGGTTGTCGAAGAAGTGGGATTGACAGAGAGATGAAGAAAGTAGACAGGAGTATAAGGAGATGAAGTGCATGGCAAAGAGAGAGGTGGCGAAGGCTTAGGATAAGGCATATGAAGATTTGTATGAAAGATTGGACACTAAGGAGGGAGAAAAGGACCTCACCAATTGGCTAGACAGAAGGACTGAGCTAGGAAAGATGTGCAGCAGGTAAAGGTGATAAAGGATAATGAGGGAAACATACTCACAAGCGAGGAGAGTCTGTTGAGCAGATGGAAAGAGTACTTTGAGGGGTTGATGAATGAAGAGAATGAGAGGGAGAGAAGGTTGGATGATGTGGGGAATAGTGAATCATGAAGTACAATGGATTAGCAAGGAGGAAGTAAGGATAGCTATGAAGAGGATTAAGAATGGAAAGGCTGTTGGTCCAGATGACATACCTGTGGAAGCATGGAGGTGTTTAGGTGAAATGGCAGTGGAGTTTCTAACCAGATTGTTTAATGAAATCTTGGAAAGTGAGAGGATGCCTGGGGAATGGAGAAAAAGTGTTTTAGTACCGATTTTTAAGAATAAGGGTGATGTGCAGAGCTGTAGTAACTACAGAGGGATTAAATTGATCAATGGTGATGGACAGGTTGACAGACGAGATCAGACAGGAGTCCCCGTGGACTCTGATGTTTGCAAATGACATTGTGATCTGTAGTGGGAGTAGGGAACAGGTGGAGGAGACCCTGGGGAGATGGAGATATGCTCTAGAGAGAAGAGGAATGAAGGTCAGCAGGACTAAGACAGAATATATGTGTGTGAATGAGAGGGAGGATAGAGGAATGGTGAGGATGTAAGGAGTAGAGGTGGCGAAGGTGGATGAGTTTAAATACTTGAGATCAGTAGTTCAGAGTAATGGTGAGTGTGGAAGAGAGGTGAAGAAGAGAGTACAGGCAGGATGGAGTGGGTGGAGAAGAGTGTCAGGAGTGATTTGTGACAGACTAGTACCAGTAAGAGTGAAAGGGAAGGTTTACAAGAGGGTAGTGAGACCAGCTATGTTATATGGGTTGGAGACAGTGGCATTGACAAAATGGCAGGAGTCAGAGCTGGATGTGGCAGAGTTAAAGATGTTAAGGTTTGCACTGGGTGTGATGAGGGTGGACAGGATTAGGAATAAGTACATTAGATGGTCAGCCCAGGATGGAAGGTTTGGAGACAAAGCCAGAGAGGCAAGATTACGTTGGTTTGGACATGTGCTGAGGAGGGATGCTGAGTATATTGGGAAAAAGATGCTAAGGATGAAGCTACCAGGTAAGAGGAAAAGAGGAAGGCCTAAGATAAGGCTTATGGATGTGGTGAGAGAGGACATGCAGGTGGTTGATGTGACACAGTAAGATGCAGAGGACAGGAAAAAATGGAAACAGATGATCCGCTGTGGCGACCCCTAATGGGAACAGCCGAAAGAAGATGACGATTTTGTACTTGATGAATCCAAAAAAGGATAGTGGTGGGAAACATTTTGAGACAGTTTCAAGTCTTTTTGGGATATAAAATTAATGAAGATAAAACAAAGGCCATAGCCATAAGTTATACACCCCTAAACAAAGTGGTTCAGCAATACCTATATTTATGGGGACATAAGACGAAGTATTTAGCCTTATGGATTAAAATGCTTCTGTTATGGCTGCTAATGATATTTTTTATATTTAACATTTGTTGACCGGGAATGTCCGACTAGGTTCCACAGATCCTGTTTTCAGCGGAGGCCCGGGGAGAAATGCTCCAGATGCATGTCTTTGTAATGTGGGAGGAAACCGGAGTACCCGGAGGAAACCCACGCGAGCACAGGGAGAACATGCAAACTCCACACAGAAGGCACCCCAGCCGAGAATCGAACCAGAGAACCTCTTGCTGTGAGGCGACAACGTTAACCGCTGCACCACTGCGCCGCCCAGGGAAGAGGCTAAAAAAATCTACACACACTTATGAATGGATATGGATAGTAAGATACAAGCAGTAAAAATATTTTAGTCCTTTTAGTCTAGTGTACAGGCCATGCATACTTTTATCAACCAGAGAAGTTGTGGACAATAATTAATAAAGAATTTAAGACATTTATCTGGGAGGGCAAGAGGACAAGTTGAGCCTTCCAAAAGAGCAAGGTGGTATGGTTTACCTGACTTGAATTGATATTTTAGAGGAACACATTTAATGCTCATATACATAGTACCAGTAGAACCTTATAATTCAAAGTGAAACAGGAAACAGGATGATAATGAACCAAAGGGGAAGTCCAACAAACAAGAGCATGGGATTTTGGTTGTGGATCCTTAAGGAGAATAATAGCCATACAAAATATAATACAAAGTAGAAGAAAGAATTCTAAGAACTAGGTGAATACAAGAATGGAGAAAGGAGATTTTGCCAAAAGGGACAACTGCAAGTAGGAGTACAGAAAATAGGCAAGAGGGGACTGGAATTTACTAAAGAAATATGACAAAGGAATCAATAAACTGGCAGAAAATAACTCAAGCAGAAAGGGTAGTAAGGGTGGAATTAGGCCAAGAAGACATTTTGATTGTAGGCTAGAAACTGCCGTCCCTACCAGTGCTTGGCCTCAGATTATAGGCAAAGAGAGGGATAGAGGAATTTTAAGTGAAAAAGATGTTCTGGTAGAGCATTTAGTTGAATCTAACCAGACCTGGCACCCATGTCCCTTACTGACAGAGGCAGCTTATAAATGCCTGGCCCTCAATGTCCTATTTTGACAGAGGACATCATTATTCTTTCGGGAAAAAGTACAGTTTTGTACCTACCATAAATGTAGATGTTCGAGTGTACACCCTGCTGCAGGCATTACACTTGGGTTATCCTGTCGTCAGGCGGTCCCGCAGTCGGCCGGAATTCCAAAGTCTTGGTCCGGCGTTGGTTGCTATCGCTTCTTCCCTGACCTCAGTGCACCAGGGGTATATATAATGCATCTGACGCCATTGTCTTCAGTTTTTCTTGCCCCAGATGTCAGGTGCCCCCAAAAAGGTGGTCAGTAATTAGTATCAAATTGAGTAAATTTTGCACAAACACAAAATCCCTCCAACTATAAGCAAATACATCAGGAAGGTATTGTAGAGATTTAGCCAGTTAGATCAAAGGGGATGGAGGGAGGGTAACCTGGACTGCAGCAGGGTGTACACTCGAACATCTACATTTATGGTAGGTACAAAACTATACTATGTTCATCGTGTTACCCTGCTGCAGTCATTACACTTGGGTAGAATCCCAAAGCTAAGGATGGGTGGAGGAGTCATAGAGGGTAAGAGGAGGCTAGAAGGCAGTGGCGAAGCCCGCCCTAGTCTTAGAGTAAAGTGGCAAGTGATAGTGTTTGGTAAAGGTGTGTACTGAACTCCAAGTTGCGGCTTCCAAAATCTCCTTGGTTGGAACCCCCCTGAGGAAGGCTGTAGATGTAGCTGTTGCCCTGGTAGAGTGGGGCCTAATGGTAGCAGGAACTGGTTTTCCATGATGGGTATAGCAGAAACGAATGCAATGTCCTATCCATTTGGAAATGGTTTGTTTTGATATAGCCTTCCCTTGTGAAGCTGTAGCATAGGATACAAAGAGCTGGTCAGATTTTCTGAAAGCCTTAGTTTTATCCAAGTAGTAACGAAGTTGCCTGTGAATGCCCAAGGAATGCAGGATTCTCTCTCCTTTGTTCTGTGGATTTGGGAAGAAGGTGGGTAAGTGGATGGTTTGATTTAAAGCCACACTGGAAACCACCTTAGGCATGAAGGAAGGATTAGTTCGTAGAGAAACTCTGTCTTGATGGAAAATGAGGAAAGGTTCCACTGCCATTAGTGCCTGCAGCTCTGAGACTCTTCTAGCTGAAGTTATTGCTAGCAGCAGGGCAGTCTTCCATGATAGGAACTGTAGATCTGCAGAGAAAGCTGGTTCAAAGGGAGGTAGCGTAAGTTTTTCCAGAACAAAATTGAGGTTCCATGTTGGTGTAGGTGCTCTCCTGGGGGGCCTAATGTTTTTTGCCCCTCTGAGGTACTGCCTTAGAAGTGGATGCGAAAATAAGGGTGGATCCGTGTTGTAGTGGGCTGAAATAGCTGAAGCATGGATTTTAATGGAAGAAAAAGAAAGTCCTTTGTGCAACATCTCAGTTAAATACTGCAGAATGTGAGGCTGAATTGTGTTTTGGCCTTTAGCTTGGTTCCAGACACAAAACCTTTTCCATTTGTCCGAATAAGCCTCCCTGGTGCTTGGCCTCCTAGCTTCCAGAATAACATCCATAACTGCTTGGGAAAGAGGAGCTGGCTGGATGCTTAGGTGATTTGCCAAACATCCAGATTTAAGGTTTTGAGCTGGCTGTGAAGAATCTGTTTGTTTTGCTGTGTGAGCAAATGGGTAATTTGTGGTAAAATCCAAGGTGGGCCCTGGGCCATATTCCTCAATAGTGGGTACCAGTGCTGGCATGGCCAGTCTGGGACTATGAGTATCAGTCGTGGTCTCTCCTTTCTGACTTTCAGAAGCACCTTTGTGAGGAGAGGCAATGGAGGGAAGGCATATACTGTCAGGTTTTTCCAAATGAATGAGAGTGCGTCCACTTTCCAAGCTTGATGGTGAAGTGTCCTTGTACAAAATGTTGTTAGTTGATAGTTTTGAGGACTGGCAAACAGGTCTATGTCTGGAAGGCCCCATTTTTGAGTTATCATTGCAAATACCTGTGGATCCAGTTTCCACTCGTGGGGATCCATGATGTTTCTGCTGAGGTCGTCTGCCAATGTGTTCTTCTTTCCTGGCAGGAATTGAGCTTGTAACTGAACTTGGTAAGCCAGAGCTGTGTTCCACAAGGTCATTGCTTGCCTGCATAGAGGGTAAGAGTGTGTACCCCCTTGTTTGTTTATGTACCACATTACTGTGGTGTTGTCCGTCTTTATTGTAAGTTGTCCTGGATGTAATAGATTCTTGAAGGCTGTCAGAGCATTCTGTACAGCTAGCATCTCTTTTTGATTGGTATGCAGATTCCTTTGATCTGCAGTCCATACGCCTTGAACGCACTGTCCAGCCATGTGTGCCCCCCAGGCATAGTCTGATGCATCTGTTGTCATAGTTTGCCTGGCTGGGGGCAAGGTGAAAGGCTGACCCTTGAGGTGACATGCCTGTGACCACCATAGAAACTCCTGTTATAGGCAGGGAATGAATGAAATCATTGTGTCCAAGCTGTGGCTGTGTTGAGACCATACGCTTTTTAGGTACCACTGTAATTTCCTCATATGCAGCTTTGCAAATGGTATTAGTAGTATGCAAGATGCCATGAAGCCCAAGGCCTGTAGAATTTTTCTTGCAGTTAGTTGGGTCTTTGTTGCCATTGTTTTGAAATATTGAGTCAGTTGTAGTTGTTTGTCTGGCGTCAGATAAGCCTTCTGGGCCGTTGTATTCAAGCTGGCACCCAGGAATGTCATATTTTGTGAGGGTACTAGTTTTGATTTCTTTTCGTTTACTGTGTACCCCAGGCAACTTAGAAGATGTTTTACAAATGCCAGATGTTGCAAGAGGATGTCCTTGCTTTCTGATTGGATGAGGCAGTCGTCCAGGTATGGGTATATTTGAATTCCTCTTTGTCTGCAGTATGCAATTACTGGTGCCAGACATTTTGTGAAGACTCTGGGCGCAGTAGATAAGCCAAAGGGCAGTGCAGAGAATTGGTAATGGGTTGAACCTGCAATGAAACGGAGGTATCTTCTGCAACTTTGTCTGATAGGGACATGCAGGTATGCCTCCTTGAGGTCCAACGTTACAAGCCATGCTTCCTTGCCCAACATGGGAAGAAGCTGCTGTAGTGTTAGCATCTTGAATTTGGGTACTTGTAAGAAGGTGTTTAGAATTGAAAGGTCCAGAATTGGTCTCCAGGCATTGTCCTTTCTGGGCACTAGAAAGAGTCTTGAGTAAAATCCTTGACCTTGCTCTCGAGTAGGTACCAGTTGAATGGCTCTCATGTCCATGAGAGCTGTAATTTGTTTTTGTGCCTCTGCCCATTGATTTTGTGGCAGGTTTGGCATTCCTCTTTTCATTGGCAAGGTGTGAAAATGGAATCTGTATCCTTGCGAAATTATGTCTAGGACCCATTTGTCCTTTGTGACAATGTGCCAGTTGTCTGAAAAAAGTGCGAGTTTTCCTCCCAAGGGGGCTGCCAAGAGAGTGTTGCTTGGCCAGATGAGGTGCAAGTCATTGAGTTTGCCTTCTGGTAGTTTGGGACCTGTCTTCTCCTCCCTTCTGTGTTGCAGTGCCCCATTGGCGAGGTTTGTACTGGGCTTGTGGTTGTCCTCTGCCTCTTGGACATCTGTATTTACCCCTCTGTGGTCTGTCAGTAGCTGGAAAGGACCAATTTTTTGTTGGCCAATTTCTGCTGAAGCGAGGGGGCTGTACCTGTAGGAAATCTTTGACTGTCTGCACAGATTTTGCCCTATCCTCCATTTTCTTTAAGACGACTTCAGCTTTAACTCCAAAAAGAACATCCTGCTGTAAGGGAGCATCTAGAAGCTTTGCTTTAACATGATCAGGCAGAGTTTGTTCCTTTAACCAAGCATGCCTACGTATAACAGACCCAGTGACAGCTGCTCTGCAGGAAGCCTCCAAAGAATCAAACCCACATTGTAAAGTATGTTTGCCCACCTGTTCAGTTGCATGCAACAGATCCTGCATTTCTTTCAATTCAGACTGTTGAGGGAGTGTGCTCATTCTTTGTTTTAACTGAGAGTTAAGAAATTGCTGATACTTTAGCATGTGAAACTGGCAATTTAGTGCCCTCATAGCTAGAGTGGCTGAGGTGTCCCCCCACCTGTCTAGTGCTCTGGATTCCCTTTCAGAGGGTACAGGATTGTTTGCCATAGAAGCCTTAGCCCCTTTGGGACCCTGGATCAGCAACAGGGCTTTTATAAAGAAATTTGTGAGAATCAGGCACTCTATAGTATCTGTCAGGTTTGGCCGGAGCAGGAGGTAGAGAGTCTGGGTTCAAACTGGATTCTAAGTAAACATCATCCACAATGTCTAAAACTGGTGGGATGGCAAGTGGTCTGTGCAGGGGCAGTAAAAGAAAAGTACAGTTTTGTACCTACCATAAATGTAGATGTTCGAAGATCCACATTGCTGCAGTCCTTACACTTGGGTAGTCCGCTGTCCTCGGTCGGCCCGAATATCAAAGTATTAGGCTGACGTTGGTCAAGGCGCTTAAGACTGACATCAGGACGTCAGGGTACAAATGCGCATGACCGACATCATATCCTCAGTCTTTTCTTGCCCCAGATGTCAGAAGACCCTAAAAAGAAAGGTCAAAACCAAAAGACAGCAAAAACAACCAACCACCTTTGTACTAACCCTATGTACAATATATACAATATTCACAAAATGTACAACCCAAACCACACAACCGCCTCTAACTACAGAGGGGAAGGAGGGAGGGTAAATTGGACTGCAGCAATGTGGATCTTCGAACATCTACATTTATGGTAGGTACAAAACTGTACTATGTTCTTCATCTCACATTGCTGCAGTCCTTACACTTGGGTAGAATCCCAAAGCAGAGGTAAGGGAGGATGGCAAAACTATAAAGCAGTAGGAGCTGCCAAAATGCCCTGTAAAATTGCAGTGGCAAAACCAGCCCTAGATTTAGAGTAAAGTGGAAGGTGGTAATGCTTAGAGAAAGTATGCACTGAACTCCAAGTAGCTGCCTCTAAAATATCTTTAGTTGCCACCCCCCTTAAAAAAAGCTGTAGAAGTGGCAGTAGCCCTAGTGGAATGGGGCCTAATCCCAGCTGGAATCTCCTTACCATGATGGGAATAACAGAAAGCAATACAAAACCCAATCCACTTAGAAATAGTTTGTTTTGACACAGGCTTGCCCTGAGAACCCAAAGCAAATGAAACAAATAACTGCTGAGACTGCCTGAACCCTTTAGTTCTGCTCAAATAATATCGCAACTGCCTGTGTATATCCAAAGTGTGCAAAATCTTTTCCCCTTTATTTTGGGGTTTGCATAAAAAGTAGGCAAATGAATAGTTTGGTTTAAAGCCACACTAGAAACCACTTTAGGCATAAAGGAAGGATTAGTACGCAAAGACACCCTATCCTTATGGAAAATTAAGAAAGGCTCAACTGCCATAAGGGCCTGTAACTCAGACACCCTTCTCGCAGAGGTAATGGCCAACAAAAAAGCAGTCTTCCATGATAAATATTTCAACTCAGCAGTAGCTGCAGGCTCAAAAGGTTGTAGAGTGAGTTTCTCCAACACAAAATTGAGATCCCAAGCAGGAGTAGGAGCTCTACGTGGGGGTCTTATATTCTTTGCCCCTCTAAGGAATTGCTTAAACAAAGGATGAGAAAACAATGGTGGGTCACAGTCATAGTGAGCAGAAATTGCTGCAGCATGAACCTTAATAGAAGAGAAGGACAAACCTTTGTCTAGTAACTCAGTAAGATACTGAAGAGCCACACTTAAATTAGGCTTAGAAACATCAAATTCCTTTGCTGTACTCCAAAATAAAAATCTCTTCCATTTATCTGGGTACACTTTCCTTGTACTAGGCCTTCTGGCCTCCAAAATAACATTCAAAACCTGCTGTGGAAGTTGAGACCCTCCAGGGTTTAAAACAGAATATGCCAGGCTGTTAGGTGAAGAGAGTGAAGTTTTACATTGAGTAGATGACTGTTCTCCTGAGACGGCAGGTGTGGAATCGAAGGCAAAGGCCATGGAGGCTCCCGTACCAGACTTCTCAGTAATGGATACCAGTGCTGTCGAGGCCAATCTGGAGCTATTAAAATCATCTTTGGCTTGTCCTGTCTGACCTTCAGGAGTACCTTTGGGAAGAGAGGCAGAGGTGGAAAGGCATACACATGAAGATTGCTCCAATTGAATGAGAGAGCATCCACTTTCCAAGCTGTGGGATGAAACCTTTTTGTGCAAAATTTTGGCAACTGGTAGTTTAGTGGAGAAGCGAACAGATCTATGTCTGGAGTTCCCCATAACACTGTCAATTTCTGAAATACATGAGGATCCAATTTCCACTCGTGGGGATCCATAATTTGTCTGCTCAACACATCTGCTAAGGAGTTCTGTGCTCCCGGCAGAAACCTTGCCTGAAGATTTAGTTGTAAACTGAGAGCCATCTCCCACAAAATCATTGCTTGTCTGCATAGAGGATAAGAATGTGTTCCCCCTTGCTTGTTGATGTATCACATGACAGTTGTGTTGTCTGTTAGAACCAACACCTGCCCAGGAAGGAGTAAATCCTTGAAAGCTATCAATGCAAATTGGACTGCTAACATCTCCTTCAAGTTGATATGTAGATGTTGAAGTCTGGCAGGTCACGTGTCTTGTACCCACTTTCCATTTAGATGAGCTCCCAAAGCTTTGTCTGAGGCATCTGTCGTTAGAATCTGACTCGCCTCTGGCCGGGTCACAGAGAGTCCCTTGTTTAGGTGACATTCCTGAGCCCACCACAAAAATTCCTTTTGAATGCAAGGTATTATCTGAATGACAGTGTCCATATCTTGGCAGTGCTGTGTCCATACATTTTTGAGATACCATTGCAGCTTCCTCATATGCAGTTTGGCATTGGGAAGCACCAGAATACAAGATGCCATGAACCCCAAGGCTTGAAGGACTGTACTTGCAGTCAGCCTGGACTGATGAGACAATTGATGGAAGTAAAGAGAAAGATTCTTTTGTTTGTCCGGGGTCAAAAAGGCCATCTGGGATGCTGTATTCAGTCTCACACCCAGAAAGCACATGTCCTGAGAGGGTACTAGACTGGACTTTATTTCGTTCACAGAATACCCCAGGCATCTTAGCACTGCTATCACATATTGTAAATGATGAAGAAGTTCGTCCTTTTCTTGGGCCAGAATCAGGCAATCGTCCAAATAAGGATAGATCTGTATTCCTCTTAGCCTGAAGAAAGCTATCACTGGAGCCAGAACCTTCGTGAACACTCTGGGTGCAGTAGATAAGCCAAAGGGCAATGCAGAGAACTGATAATGAGAAGTCCCAGCTCGAAAACGCAGATACTTCCTGCAACTTAGCCTGATAGGAACATGAAGGTAAGCCTCCTTGAGATCCAAAGTCACCATCCAGTGATCTTTTCCCAGCAGAGGTAAAAGCTGTTGTAACGTCAACATTTTGAACTTGGGAATGTCCAGATAAGTGTTGAGGATAGATAAATCCAAAATTGGTCTCCACGTGTTCCCCTTCTTTGGTACTAGGAACAGGCGAGAATAAAATCCTAGGCCCACTTCTGGCAGAGGGACCGGTTGTATGGCCCCTATTTGGAGCAGCAGAGAAATTTGTTTGTGAGCCTCTAGTCTTTGCTGAGGAGGAACGTCCGGCATGCCTTTGAAAGGAGGCAAGGTATGGAAATAAAACCTGTAACCTTGGTTTATGATATCTAATACCCATCTGTCTTGGGTAATCAAACTCCAATTTTCCTTGAAGAGTGCCAACCTTCCTCCCAAAGGTGCTGCCAGGCAAGAAGGATCTGGCAGCTGAAAAGGTAGGTCATTGGGCCTGTTTACGAAAGGACTGGCCCCTGCCCTCACCCGAAGATTGTGCAGAACTACTCCCTGTTCTAGGTCTGAAGGAGCTCTGAGCTCTGCCCCTACCACGTCTAGATCTACCCCTAGACTGTGAATCATAAGAAGGGTACGTCCACCCCTTAGCAGGCCAATTCCTACTAAACTTCGGAGGCTGAACTTGCAAAAAATCTTTAACAGTCTGTATAGACTTAGCCTTGTCATCCATTTTCTTCAAGACTGACTCCACAGGTGAACCAAACAACACATCAGACTGTAAAGGAGCATCCAAAATCCTTGTCTTAACATGTTCAGATAAATTCGGATCCCTCAGCCAGGCGTGCCTGCGAAGAACTGACCCAGTGGCAGCCACCCTAGACGAGGCCTGTACAGCATCAAAACCACATTGTAAAGAATGCTTACCCACCTGTTCAGAAACATGTACTAAATCTTGTAATTCTTTACACTCAATGCCTTCCGCCAGAGCATCTACCTTAGACTTCAATTGAGAAAGAAGATAGTTTTGATATTTCAACATGTGAAACTGGCAATTCAAAGCCCTCATAGCTAAGGTGGAAGAAGTACAGACTTTCTTTCCCCATCTATCCAAAGCTCTGGCCTCTTTATCTGGAGGAACCGGATTTTTTACAACAGAGGCCTTGACACCCTTAGGTCCCTGACTAACAGTTTCTGGGTCCGCCCTAGGACTCTTATAAAGATATTTATGAGCCTCAGGCACCCTGTAATACCTATCCGGTTTAACAGGAGCAGGAGGCAAAGAATCAGGATTAAGTGAAGCCTCTGCAAACACATCTTCCACAACATCCAGAACAGGTGGTATAGCCAAAGGCCTATGCTGGGGTAAAAGCAAAAATTCCCTAAGCCTTTTCCTGGAATCAGAGAAGTCCTGACCACTTAAAATGTTCCCTCATGGAATGAAGAGTCTCTGAAAAAGAAAAATCCTCTGGAGGAGAAGCAGAAGGAGTTGAATCATCTGCATCAGAATCTGAATAAGGAGAGTACTCCTGCAAGTCTTCAGCCGAAGACTCTGAAACATCTGAAGCCTGCTCAAAACTCCCCAACTCTGGTTCCACCCTAGGCCTCTTATCTGGAGGGGGCAAAGAACCCCTAATCAAAGTAATTAAATCTTCTGCCATTTTAAGCATGTGCTTCTTGGGCACAGATCCTGTAAAACTAGGAGTGACACCAACAGAAGCTAAACCTGGCCTGCCTCTGGGAGAAGCCTTAGAAACAGAAGGAGAGGGCCTAACCACCCTAGGAAGGGAGGGGAGTACAGTAACCTGAGAAGCCCCTTCAGCCTGACCTGCCTCCTGAGAGGCCACATCCTGCAATAACAAAGTCTCCCCCTGGGACTCCAGAGAAGCCTCCGGCGGAACCACCGGTTCCACTGACGCCTCTAAAGAACCGGCGTCCGGAACGGACGACTCTTCTTGCCTGGGTTTAGCTGCTTTGTCTTTGCGCTTCTTCGAAGAAGCGGGCGTCGGAGCATCCGACGGCATCTTATAATTGCACCGCTTCCCAAAGACCAACCTGGCACAATCTAACCTTCGCTTAATAGTGCGCTTATTGAACCTAGCACAAAAGCGACACCCAACAACGTCGTGCTCAGGCCCCAAACAAGGAATACACAAAGTATGATAATCTCTATGCGGTATCTGTTTCCCACAAGAAATACAGTTATTCACTTTTTCTGACATCCAGTAAACCACTGAGGCAAGAAAAAACTAAAATATTCCCCAACGGGGTACTTAGCCAACTTTGACTCGGTCTGAAACTCCGAATTCGAAAAATTTCAGAACGCCGAACGGCACTTGCAACGCTGCTTCTGCATCGGACCATGCGGCAAAAAAGACTGAGGATATGACGTCGGTCATGCGCATTTGTACCCTGACGTCCTGATGTCAGTCTTAAGCGCCTTGACCGACGTCAGCCTAATACTTTGATATTCGGGCCGACCGAGGACAGCGGACTACCCAAGTGTAAGGACTGCAGCAATGTGAGATGAAGAACATCTCTCTGAACCTTTTCTTTGAGTCAGAGTAGTCCTGACCTTCCCAGTGAAAATGTTCCCTCATAGTGTGTAAAGTTTCCCCAAAGGAGTAGTCTTCAGGAGGAGAAGCTGAGGGAATGGAATCCTCAGCATCAGAATCTTCATAAGGGGAGAAGGAGTAATCTTGGTCCTCAGAGGAGCCTGAGGTAATGGACACTTGTTCAGAGGATGCATAATCTTCCTCTTGTCTAGGCCTTTTGTCAGGAGGGGGTTGGGAACCCCTGATTAAAGAGATCAAATCTTCAGCCATTTTGAGCATCTGTTTCTTAGGTATGGGGCCTTGAACAAGGGACTGAAGTGCAGTCCTTTTAGGTTTAATAGGAGTCTTCGTCTTAGGATACGTTTTAATGGTGAGCGTCGTCGGTCTGAAGACACCTTCAAAAACCGAAGGTGTTTCTGCAGCACCGACATTTTTTTCAGCAGTGTCGTCGGTAGGGGCTGAACAAAATGGCTGCGTCGGCCTGGAGCTTTCCGCCAAAAGTTCCGAAATGGTCTCGGGTTCCAGATCTGCGGTAGTCAGGGGCTGCGTCGGAGCCTCACTGAAGGCCGGAGAACCGGAGACCGGACCAGCCAAGGCCTCGGAGTCTGGCTTGGGCCTAGGCTGCCTGTCCTTATCCTTGCGTTTTTTGTGCACGCCGGTAGTCGGTTGCTCCGACGGCATAGTGTAGTTAAATTTTCTACCGAAGTAGTGTCGTGCGAAATCAAAGCGTCTTTTTATAGTACGCTTATTAAACCTAGCACAAAAACGACAACTAGTGATGTCGTGGTCTGGGCCTAGGCAAGGTATGCAATAAGAATGAAAATCCTTATGAGGTATTTGCTTCCCACAAGAAATACAATTGTTAACTTTTTCTGACATCGGTCTGAGGCAAGAAAAGTTTCCCCAACGGGGTACTTAGCTTTATTGAAGACTTCGGTCTGAAATTCGAGTTCGAAAATCTCAGGAGTCGGCTGACCGGCACTTGCGAACTGCTTCTGCTTTGAGCACTGCGCGGCAAGAAAGACTGAAGAAAATGGAGTCGGATGCATTATATATACCCCTGTCGCACTGATGTCAGGGAAGAAGCGACAGCAACCGACACCGGACCAAGACTTTGGAATTCTGGCCGACTGCGGGACCGCCTGATGACAGGATAACCCCAAGTGTAATGACTGCAGCAGGGTAACACGATGAACATCTAGGCTAGGCTTAGAAAACCCCCCTGGGTTATCAGCCTAGTAACTGTCTATGAAGTATTGCATGATAACTATAAGAATCAATCAGATGAGGTTAGAAAAGACTGGGAAGAGAGACTGGAAAAGCCATTTACAAGAAAACAATGGAAAGACATATGTATGGGCTCCCAAGTATGCAACCAAATTTTATATCCCAAGCAGACTTCAAAGAATGTTTCCTACAGTAGATAGCAAATGTTGGTGGCATGACGGAGAAGTAAAAGGTAACTGGGAACATATGATTTGGGGGAGTAATGAGTTGGCAGATTTTAAAAATTCCCTACAGAGTGTTCTGTCAAAAACATTGGGTTATCAAATGGCTGAAAGTAAGGATACAATTTTCAGTTGGGATACAGGATCTAAATTGCCTAGAGATAGTAAGGCCTTATGTTTAATTCTGCTGGCTGCCAAAAAACACTTACTAGAAAATAAAATCAATGTCTAAAACCACTGTATTTGAAAGACTGAATATTACGAGATAAAAGAATTGGAAGAGGAATCTTTGGAAAAGGGAAGGAGCAAATTACATAGAGGTAAATGGAATTGTGTGAACAATAACGTGCATAATAATGTTCAAAAGGATGAGGAGTGAAGTTTAATGGAAGGCAGAAATTCAGCAATTTTTTTACAGTGTTGGACTGATGACAGTAACAATTAAAAATATATGTGACGTATATTGTACTTAAATAAAAAAGTGCTATAATTTTTTTTCCTTCTGTTACTGGAGGTTTGCCTAAGTCTTAAGTGATAATTTAACAAAGGTGTTAAAACAAGAAAGAAGACAACAATTTTATTTTTATTTTATTTTGCATTTGTTTACTGGGATAGTCCGAATGGACACACTCGGGTTAACAAGGTAATCAAAAATCCTCTAAGGCAGGAGAGACCTGCCACTAATTACACCCCCTCCCAAAAATTTAAATTCTAAATGTTTTACATCTATAAACCTATCTAATTTATTAAACATATGATTAACACTAATCTAATTATACTCTTAAAAAAAAAGGAGGGGGGGTAGAAAAGACAACACACACAAACGACACACTGCAGAACGAAGCCACTGATCGAGCTGCTGACAGGAATGGCAGGAAACCTGATCTGGGATATCTGTTACTGAGTGGGGGATTGTAGGTAGAGAAGGTGGAGCCCAGTGAGTTGAAGTCTTGCAGATTTGGCTGGTGCCAGATCCAATTCAGATCTGATAACCTGCAGGTTGAAGACAGATGGAGAAGATAACATTGGATCAAAAGGAAATAGATTTTGAAATCCAATTGGCAACTGTTTGCTTGGATCGGGATTACCCAACTTGGTTTCCTGGAAAGAAATGAACAGCTTTCTCTGTCTTCCTGATGTCTTTTGTCTTGTCCAGACAGAATCCGAGTTGCCTATGCACACCCAGGAGTACAGAAGTCTTTGACCTTCATTTTGAGGGCTTGGAAAGAAAGTAGGCAGATTAATAGCCTTGATGATAGACAACTCATTGACTACTTTACACATAAAGGAAGAAGCGACCCTAAAAGATACCCTATCTTTATGGAAAGTAAAGAAGGCAGGAGAGGCTTTTAGAGCTTACAGCTCTGAAAACCTTCTAGCTGAAATAAGGGCCACTATGAGAATTCCATGTACAAAATTTTAAATATGCTTAAGACACTGGCTGAAAGGTGGCTGGGCAAGTTTTTCCAAAACAAAGTTAATGTCCTAAGATGGGGATAGCCCTCCTAGGTGGGGTAAAATGAAGGACGCCTTTGAGAAGCTGGTTCATCTCAATGAGGGAGAGCAGGGAAAGATCACGATGCATGCATGCAGGAATACTAGATAAGTCTGCCTCGATACAGGAATAGGCTAGACCAGCTCTTAAGAGCTCATACAAGTATGAAGCTATAGCGAGAAGCCCAGTTTGAATGTGATTCTCTGTTTGTGACATGAGATCAAAAATCATTTCTATCTGGATATAGATCTTCCAGTGGCAAGTTTCTCTGCTTTCTGGAGAACCAGAAGCTTGTTCCCAGAAAACTGGTATGTGAAATGGTTTAAAATTCTATCATCCATAATGTCAGGCTGTCGGCTAGCAAGCTGGAATGGAGGAGAGAACCACTTTCCTGTGTGAGCAAGTCCATTCTGTAGGGTTAATTGTAATAATGACCCCTAGCCAGACAAAGAAAAGGGGAACCAGTGCTGCAGGGCCAAAAGGGAGTCACCAGCAAGATTTTTGGTCATTGCCTTTGAATCTGCAACATGACCTTTAATTTTAGGAGTGGTGGAGCGTACAAGACTGTGCTCCAGACTTAAAAACAAAGTATCCTGGAGCAAAACAGCCTGAGCTGTTAGTTGTGAATGGAGACAAATAATCCACAAATGGGGGAATTCTTCAGATAGATCCATGTCCAGAAAGACCTTCCCTTTCAGCATCCATTTGTGAAGATCTTCCAGGGACCTGCTTGGTAAATCAACCAGAACACAGCCCTGGGATGGAATGTAAACTGCTTGTAGGAACAGGCTTGCTTTTACAGCTTGGTCTTATGTTGGAAGAGACAGTCTACATACTAGTTATGACTTTGCCCCCTCTGTTTATATACCACATGACTGTTGTGTTGTCTGTGTAAATTCTGAGAGAACCAGTCTTCCACAAGTGCATGAATGCTTCTACAGTCAGAATAGGTATCCTTATTTCTTTCACACTGATGTGTTCCTTCCTTTGTTTGGGTGACCATTGACCCTGAACTAATAAAGAAGCCCTTCCATGCAACCCATGCTAGATCTGATGCATCTTTGTGCATTTCCTGAGTAGGAATAAATGGTCTGAACTGTAGTACCTGACAGATCTACCAGTTTGATTTTAGGCACCACTGGATGTTTCTCATGTGAAGTCTGGCATATAGAATCATGGGGTTGGAAGCTGCCATGAATCCCAGAGCCCTTAGAATTTCCCTTGCAGAACAAGACTGAAGAGGAAAAGGGGACTGAAAGTACTTTGAGAGACTGCAAATTCTGTTGTGGGAGAAAGGCTAATGTGCGATATCCAGTCTGCAACCCAAAAACACTAGTGTGGGTGTAGAGGTCAAGGCAGACTTTTTAGACTGACAGTGAATCCTAGCCTCTGTAGTAGGGAGTTAAACAGGTCTTCCAGGAGGGTACCTGTAAAAGAAGGTCACAAAGATAGGGGAATATCTGAATTCCCGAAGTCCTGCAAAAGTTGACAGCTGGGCTAGGAACTTGTGAAAACCATGGGGGCTGTGGACAGCCCAGTGTTTAAAGTAAAGAACTGAAAGTGTGAAGAACAAGCGGAGAGCCTGAAGAACGTCTTGCAAGAAGCGTGAATGGGAATTGGAAGAACTCATCCTTCAGTTCCAAGGATACCAGAAAAGCTTAGGGTAGTAGGTTTAAAGTCAAAACATTTTGAAAGAAGGCACCTTCAGAAAGGTATTGAGATGAGACATGTCCCATAATGGGTACCCAAGTCTCCTTTTCTGGATATTAGGGAAAGCCTGGAATAGAAAAGCATTTTCCTAGATGGAGTGGTGGCACAGGTTCTATGCTACTTTTATTGCAAAGACCCTGGAAATATGAGGGAAAAGGTGCCCTTGATTGGGAGAAGGAGCAGCTGGAATACCTCTGAAAAAGTACAGTTGTGTACCTACCATAAATGTAGATGTTCGAGTGTATTCACTGTTGCAGTCATTACACTTGGGTTATCCTGTTGGCAGGCTACCCGCAGTCGGCCTGAATTCCAAAGTCCTGGTCCAGCGTCGGTTGCTGTCGCCTCTTCCCTGACGTCAGTGCGCCAGGAGTATAAAAGATGCAGCCGACGCCATTTTCTTCAGTTTTTCTTGCCCCAGATGTCAGGTGCCCCTAAAGTGGTAGGCTAAATTATGCCAATAAGCATGCATACACAAAAACAACTTTTCCTTCATCTACAAGCAAATACACCACATAGGTTGTATAGAATAGAGAAGTACAGATAAGTCCCAGCAAAGAAAAGGGGGTTGGTGGGTGGGTAACCTGGACTGCAACAGTGAATACACTCGAAAATCTACATTTATGGTAGGTACACAACTGTACTATGTTCATCGTGTTTCACTGTTGCAGTCATTACACTTGGGTTGAATCCCAAAGCAGAGGTTGGGCAGCTGGGTATAAATAGGATTAGGAGTGGCTATGAGGCCCTGCAGAACTGCAGTGGCAAAGCCTGCTCTGGATTTAGAGTAAAGAGGTAAGTGGTAGTGCTTGGTAAAGGTGTGCACTGAACTCCAAGTTGCAGCCTCCAAAATTTCCTTGGTTGGTACTCCTCTGAGAAAGGCTGCTGATGTGGCTGCTGCCCTGGTAGAATGTGGCCTAATATTCTTAGGTACTGATTTGCCATGCTGTGCATAGCAGAAACAAATGCAGTGTCCTATCCATTTTGAAATAGTCTGCTTTGAAATAGCCTTTCCTTGTGATCCTGCAGCATATGCCACGAAGTTGCTCAGTCTTTCTGAAAGCTTTAATTTTGTCCAGGCAGAAGCGTAGCTGTCTGTGTACGTCCAAAGAATGCAGAAGTCTCTCCCCTTTACTCTGGGGATTTGGATAGAAAGTAGACAAATGAATGGTTTGGTTAAGAGCCACACTGGATACTACCTTTGGCATAAATGTTGGGTTTGTCCTTAGAGAAACCCTGTCCGGATGGAAAATGATAAAAGGCTCCACTGCCATTAATGCCTGTAGCTCTGAGACTCTTCTTTCTGAAGTTATTGTTAGGAGCAGAGCAGTTTTCCATGATAAGAATTTTATCTCAGCTGTATTGGCTGGCTCAAAAGGAGGCAGTGTGAGCTTTTCCAAGACAAAATTGAGGTCCCATGTAGGTATCGGTGCTCTCCTTGGGGGTCTTATGTTTTTGGCCCCTCTGAGGTACTCTCTAAGCAGTGGATGTGAAAAAATAGGAGGTTCCGTATTGTAATGAGCTCAAATGGCAGAGGCATGGATCTTAATTGATGAGAAGGATAGGCCTTTGTCCAACATCTCAGTTAGGTATTGTAAAATCTGATGAATATTTAGAACATGCGGTTCAAGTCCTTGTGGCTGGTTCCAAGCACAGAATCTTTTCCATTTTTCTGCATAAGATTTTCTGGTGCTGGACCTCCTGGCCTCCAAAATGACATTCATAAATGCTTTAGAGAGAGGTGTATTCTGAGTGGTTATATTATTTGCCATGCAGCTAGATTTAAGGTTCTGAGTTGGCTGTGCAGGATCTGATTGTTTTGTTGGGTCAGAAGATGAGGAATTTGAGGTAAAATCCAGGCTGGGCCTTGAGACAAGCTCTTTAGGATTGGGTACCAGTGCTGGCGTGGCCAGTCTTGGGCAATCAGAATCATTTTTGGCTTTTCTTGTCTGACCTTTAGGAGTACCTTGGGAAGGAGAGGCAGTGGAGGAAAGGCATAAACTGTCAGGGCTTTCCAGCTGAATGATGGAGCATCCACCTTCCATGCTTGAGTGTGATAAGTCCTTGTGCAGAATCTCTGTAGCTGGCAGTTGTGAGGGGAGGCAAATAGATCTATGTCTGGGCATCCCCATTTCCTTGTTATCATGCTGAAGACTTGTGGATCTAGTTTCCACTCGTGAGGGTCCATGAGGTTTCTGCTTAGTTTGCTTGCCAGAGTATTTTCTTTCCTGGCAGGAATTGTGCCTGTAAATGTACTTGATAGGTCAATGCTGTGTTCCACAAAGTCATGGCTTGCCTGCAGAGGGGGTAGGAATGTGTGCCCCCTTGCTTGTTTATGTACCACATGACTGTAGTATTGTCCGTCTTTAGTAAAAGTTGTCCTGGATGAAGTAGATCTTTGAAAGCTGTCAGGGCATTCTGTACAGCTAGCATCTCTTTTTGATTGATATGAAGATGCATTTGGTCTGCGGGCCACGTGCCCTGAATACACTTTCCTACCATGTGTGCCCCCCAGGCATAATCCGATGCATCTGTTGTTAGTGTCTGCCTGGCTGTAGGTAAAGTGAAAGACTGTCCCTTGTTGTGGTGACGGGCCAGAGCCCACTATCGAAACTCTTGTTGCAGGCAGGGAATGACAGTGATTATTGTCTCCAGGCTGTGGCAATGTTGAGTCCAAACACTTTTTAGATACCATTGTAGCTTCCTCATATGCAGTCTTGCATATGGAATTAGCAGAATGCAGGATGCCATGAAGCCCAAAGCCTGCAGATTTTTTCTTGCAGGTAGCTTAATGAGTCAGTTGCCTTTGTTTGTCTGGCGTGAGATAAGCCATCTGGGCAGTTGTATTTAAGCTTGCACCCAGGAATATTATCTCTTGAGAGGGCACTAGTTTTGATTTATTTTCGTTTACTGTGTACCCTAGGCAAATAAGTAATCTTTTTACAAACGCCAGATGCTTTAGTAGAATGTCCTTCCTCTCTGCTTGAATAAGGCAGTCGTCCAAGTAGGGATATATTTGAATTCCTTTTTGTCTGCAAAATGCAATTACTGGTGCCAGGCATTTTGTGAAGACCCTGGGCGCAGTAGATAAGCCAAAGGGCAGTGCAGAGAATTGGTAATGCATTGAGCCAGCTATAAATATGAGGTATTGTCTGCAAGACTGACTGATTGGGACAAGCAGGTATGCCTCTTTGAGGTCCAAAGTAACGAGCCAAGCTTTCTTGCCCAGCATGGGTAGAAGTTGCTGCAGTATCAACATTTTGAATTTTGGAAAGCCCAGGAAAGTATTTAGAGTAGACCGGTCCAGTATTGGTCTCCAGGCTTTGTCCTTTCTGGGTACCAGGAAAAGTCTTGAGTAAAATCCTTGCCCCTGCTCTTGCTGTGGTACTTTTTGAATTGCCCTCATGTCCATAAGAGCAGAAATTTGTTTTTGTGCCTCTGCCCATTGATTGTGTGGCAGGTCTGGCATACCTTTTGCCCTTGGGAGGGTATGAAAGTGGAACCTGTAGCCCTGAGAAATAATATTCAGTACCCATTTGTCCTGGGTGATCATGTGCCAATTTTGTGAGAAAAGTGCTAGTTTCCCCCCTAAGGGTGCTGCCAAAAGGTAAGTGCTTGGCATTGGTAGTGGAAAGTCATTCAGACTGTTTCCTATATGGTTGTGATTTGTCTTCTCTGCCTTTGGAGGCTGAAGCACCCCATTGTTTAGGTCTGTATGAGCCTTGGGGCTGAGATCTGCCTCTTGGGCGTCTGTATCTGCCTCTGAGGCCTATCTGACACTGGAAAAGACCAAGTTTTAGAAGGCCAGTTCCTACTAAATCTGGGTGGCTGAACCTGTAAGAAATCCTTTACTGTTTGCATTGATTTTGCTTTATCCTCCATTTTCTTTAACACCTCTTCTGCCTTAACACCAAACAAAGTATCATGCTGTAATGGTGCATCCAATAATTTTGCTTTAACATGATCAGGTAAACTATGCTCTTTTAACCAAGCATGCCTTCGAATGACAGAACCTGTAACTGCGGCTCTGCAAGAAGCCTCTAATGAATCAAAACCACATTGCAAAGTATGCTTTCCCATTTGTTCAGCTGCATGCAATCAATCCTGCATTTCCTTGTTTTCAGGACATTCAGAGCTTGTCATCATTTTCTGTTTTAGCAGAGACATTAGGTATTATAGGTTCATAGGTTCATACTAGGCTATCTGCCCTAGGGCATTTATAAGCCTAGCCAGAGTATGTTTGGCTTTCGCCACCCATTTTAAATTAATTTTGCTATGCCCTTTTTCGAGGTTAGTATACTGTGCCTCTGTCTAACAGTGACACAGAAGTGATACCCGGGGTAAACCTATGATCTCCCATCCACTCATCAAGATTCCTCTTGAAGAGAGTCAATGAGGGACTCTGCCTAACCTGGACTGGGATTTTATTCCATAGTGAAGGGAGCCTCTGGGTTATGAATCTGTCCCTCCAGCATGTCCTATTTATTTCAGTGCTGAGGTTCAAGTCTCTCGAGCGTGTAGCTCGATGGGATTTGGATTTTTTGAGGTGCAGCATGTCCCTTAATTCCGGGTTGGACATGGCCTTATACGTCAGGCACAGGTCACCTCTGAGCAGGCGGTATGCCACTGAGTAGAGCTGGAGTTTCTTTAACCGGCAGCATATGGCATCTGTTTGAGCCCTTTGATCCTCTTGGTGAGGTACTTTTGGGGTCTTTCCAGTTGCTGCAGGTGTTTGGTAAGGTACATCCCAAAAGGGGCATTGTACTCGATTATGGGCCTGATGAGGGATGAGTAAAGAGGCACGATGACCTCTCCTAATCTAGATGTGAATCCCTTCATGATTAGGTGGGCTATATAAAATGTTTTTCTAACCACTTTGGCCACGTGGTTGTCAAATGAGAGATTGCTATCAACTTGGGTCCCCAGGTCCCTAATGACTTCTTCTGTACTTAATGGATTACCACCTATGTGGTAATTTGTGGGCACTTTGTTTTTGCCAAAGGGGATGACTATACACTTTTTGGCGTTTAGCTTGAGGCCATGGCTCTGGCACCAGTTGTCTGTTTCTATGAGGCCCTTTTGGAGGATGCTTGTGTCAGCTGGAGAGTCGATTATGGCGCCCAGTTTGCAGTCATCTGCGAACTTGGTCAGCCACAGTCCTTCCGTGTTGGCCTGTACCTCCGAAAAATATATACCAAACAAGAGAGGTCCCAGGACTGAGCCTTGTGGGACGCCACTTGTAACTGGTTTGGAGTCTGACATGGCTCCAGCAATTCTAACCATGTGGGTTCTGTCCTTGAGCCAGTTTGCAACCCATCTAGTGACATAGGGGTTTATATTTAAGCTGGTGAGCTTATCTATAATGCCTGAGTGGGGTATTGTATCGAAGGCTTTTGCGAGGTCCAGATAGGCTGTGTGGACCACCTTCCCTTCGTCAATGGCCTTGGTGACCGTTTCAAAGAAGTCAACCAGGTTTAAGAGGCAGGATCTGCCCTTAACAAAGCCAAACTGGGTAGGATCCAGTGTCTGTAGGTCCCCAATATCTTTATTTATAAGGTTCATGATGATCCTTTCCATAGCTTTGCAGACCAAGCCAGTCAGGCTTATGGGGCGATAGTTTCCAGGGTCCGTTGAGGCACCACCTTTGTGGAGAGGGACCACTGTTGCTGTACGCCACTCTTTGGGTACATATCATGTTGTAAGGCTGAGATTGAACAGTAGTTTTATGTTTGGGTTTAGCTCTTCTTGGAATTCATGTAGGACGCAGCCTGGGACACCGTCTGGTCCCATTGATGCTGTGTTTTTTGCTTTGGAGAGGGCGGCTCTCACCTGAGCATCTGAGATGTTGGGGGGGCAGCACTCTGCTGGGATAGATATTTGCCCTTTTGGTGGGGAGGGGGGGGGAGAAGTTTGCGCTGAACCCATGTTGGCAATGTCTGTGGGATCAGTGTATTTTTTGTCATTTTGGACTAATTCTGAGCATATCTGGGAATTCCCACCCAGGTTCCTATCATAACTAAAGAAAGCCTTGTGATTATCTTTAGTGTCCTGTGCAATTTTTCTCTCAAAGCTGGCCTTTGACGATTTTATGAGTGCCCTTAGTTTTTTGCTAATACTGATCAGAGATGCCTTCCCTTTTTGGGATTTTGCTCTATCATGTAGTAGCTTCCTCCTTCTATTGTATAGTTTGTTTATGGCTGGGGTCCACCAGACAGGTCGTCTGCCTTTGGAGGATTGGGTCTTGGTTTTATTTGGGATTGCATGATCCATGCATTCCTGAAGGTGTTCATAGAATGCATTTATAAAAGATTCAGCGGTCTGGGCTGTATTTTCCACAGGCCCGGGAGCTTTGAAGGATTCCACCTCGGTTTTGAGAAGTGTGAAATTTGCTTTAGAAAAGTTTTTCACTGTGGTTTTCTGGGCAGGGGGTGGGGTCGGGTTGTGAATATCCAGTGAGATCGATGGTCTGATCTTACCAGTGAGGGATACACTTCTGGTCTGGAGCATAGAGTCCCCATGTTGGTGATGATCAGGTCAAGTATGTTTTCCCCTCTTGTGGGAGTGGTAACAAGTTGTTCCATAGCATTTGAGTTTATGAATTCTAGGAACCTTTGGGCAAGGGTGTTGGAGCTAGAGTAATGCTCCCAGTCTATGTTTGGGTAGTTGAAGTCACCCAATATAATGGTGTTCGGAGAGACCTTCATATTTTCCAGTGTTCTCAGGAAGGCCGAGTGGGGTTCCTGGGTTTGGGAGGGTGGTCTGTAGCAGGCTATAAACTGGAAGGCAGTTTTACCCACTGTTAGTTGCACATGGATAGTCTCTGATGCTTCGTGCTTTGCCACCAACCTGGAGGTGTGGGTATCTTTGATGAATATCGATACTCCCCCTCCTTTTGTGGTTCGGTCCAAGTTTTGGGGCCGAAAAGCATGGTATGAGGTATAACCTGGTAGTGCTGGGGTGCTCTCGGGAGTCCTGAACCAGGTTTCTGTTACTGCACAGATATCGATGTTCTCCATGCTAAGGAGAGTTTCGCGTGCGTGCATCTTGAGGTTTAGACTTCTAGCGTTGAGTAGCATTACTCTTAGTTTCCTATCCCTTGTGATACCTATGGAGGTGAGTTTGTCTTTTGAGCCTTGCCTAAAAAAGGCACTATGGGGGTAGCAAGAGCCTTTGCAAATATCCGAAAGCCCAGGGGTGACAGGTGCAAGCCGTCCCTAGCAAAGCATCGTGGCTCGTCATGCATATCATCCCAAGCTGACAGGCATTGGATCCCCTTTGAATGACACCAATACTTAAGCCAATTGTTGAAACTGATCATCTTGTCTTCATATTGTGGCATCATTCTTGGTGAGGGTAAGATGCTACTCAAGGTCAGGGTCATACCAGCCTGGGCTACATGCTCAGAAAGCTCCTCTATGTCTCTTTTCAAGTAGTCCAGGGAGGTACGTCTCAGGTCATTCACACCAGCATGGACAATGACTGAGTCATATTTGTACTTGCCTTGGAGTGACCTGAGTGCTTGTGTTATGTGGCGGATCCTAGCGCCAGACAGGCTGCTCACAGTGACCTTCTCCTTGTTCAGCCTGGTGAGCTGGACGTCAGTGTGCCTGACGATAGAGTCACCTATTACAAGTGTATCAGGTGTGTTGTTTAGCCTTAAGGGCTGTGACTGTTCGGCACACTGGCTTTGTGAGATAAGTGTTGCACGTGTTTTGTTTTGGGGTAGCGGTTGTTGGGTGTCTGCTTTGGAGGTCTCTCTGCTTTAGGCAGATTTATTTAGAGCCTCCGAGTATGTTTTTGTGTGATTATGTGTTTGGTTTGCTGTCGTGGTAGGTCTATGTGAGACTGGAATTGTAGTGAGTGTGGTTTCCTTCTCCTCCTGACTGGTTATGCCAGTACTGAGTTGAGAGAGCTTAGCCTCCAGTTTGGCTATATGGTTGCATCTCTCACATGTGTTGGAATTTGTTGGGAGGAGGAGAGGGTTGTCTGTGTACATGAGGCAGTTGTAACATTGCCTCAAGATTCCCATATTCACCAGCTGGACTGGAGAGGAGATTGACAACTGACCTTTGGACATGCTAGAATAATATTGGGAATTCCTTTATAATTGAAAACAAGGGCCAATGGGGAGCGAGGGTGTAGTGCTTTTAATTTTTAGTGCTGACTTATAATTGCTTTAGTGAGCAAGTGCCAGGTAACAAGTGCAATGTGTTACAGGTAACTTAAATGCAAAAACGGCAAACAGTAACTTTCTTTCAAGCGAAGCAAGGAAATAAGTACAGTAAGCAATGCAGATATCACTAGGGATCCACAGAAGCGCTTTAGGTGGAATTAGCGTTCCAGGGAAATAACAAGCATACAAACAAAGCTAGATTCAGCAGGCCTGGATCTAGTCTATGCTACAGCAAACAAGGTGTACCAATTTCAGTAAGATACAGTTCAAATATTCAGGCACTATAAACCTCTAACCAGAAATTCCCAGCTCAGAAGGGCAGAGTCCAGCCTCTCCTCCCACAAGAGTGCAGACCACGAACCTTCTTAATGTAAAATAACTGGCCTGAAGCCCAAGTGCTTAAACCAGAGCTAATACACTTTAAGAATAACAGACACTGAGCTCTCAATCAGCAGTTCCCAATTTAGAAGGATGAAAGCTACCTGTCCTGCCACCACAGTGCATGCCACAAACCTTCCTAATGTAGAACAACTGGTCTGAAGCCCAAGTGCTTAATCCAAAAGACTTAGAATGATAGCTACACTTTAACCAAGTTACTACCAAGCAGTAATAAACACAACTGAATACTTTAAATAATGCTTGGATTAGTGCTCAAGTTATACAAACAAAGCTAGATTCAGCAGGCCTGGATCTAGTCTATGCTACAGCAAACAAGGTGTACCAATTTCAGTAAGAAGAAATTCAGATATGCATGCACTATAAGCCTTCAACCAGAAATTCCCAGCTCAGAAGGGCAGAGTCCAGCCTCTCCTCCCACAAGAGTGCAGACCACGAAACCCTCTTAATGTAAAATAACTGGCCTGAAAGCCCAAGTGCTTAAACCAGAATTAATATACTTTTAGAATAACAGACACTGAGCCCTCAATCAGCAGTTCCCAACTTAGAGGGATGTAAGCTACCTGTTCTGCCACTACAGTGCAGACCACTAACCCTCTCAATGTAAAACAACTGGTCTGAAGCCCAAGTGTTTAAACTAAAAGGCTTAGAATGAGTTACACCAAGCAGTAATAAATACAATTGAGAACGTTTAAGATGACGCAAAAGCAAAATAAAGTAGGAAGAAACACAAGTACAGAAAAAGCAGAAGATTTTTTTTTTTTTTTTTTAGAAAAGTAGCAAAAGAAGTAGTAAATACAATTCTCATGCAGTGCAAGCTGGCACACTTGAATATGTAGCAATATTAATCCACACACAGTTTGAAAAAATGTAATTAAATTAAAAAGGACTAAAAGCAAGTGCAGAAAGGGTTTATTAGGTAGAATGCGGTAAAGAGATGTCCTGGGGGAGTGTCTCAGATCAAATCTACAGTGGGGCGGGCACTGCAAAAGCCACCAAATTTAAACTACAACCAAGAAGAGGAGGGGTGGGGGAGCAGTTTCAACACAGATGAAAGGAATGTGCAAATTATAAAAAAATATATACTGTTTTCTATAGATTTACAGAGCAGTAAGACACAGATATCAAGCAGACAATTTAGCTCTATAATACAGAATAACACAGAAAATATACTCAGCTCTATAACTTGAAGATAGTTCTGTAAGGCTGTCTCTCAAACTAAGGTTCCAGTTTGAATACAGGTTGTTAATTAAAAGGAGACACAGCACTAGCTAAATTATATCAGCTGAAAGACAAGGCAGGAAATGAGGGGGGTGGGGGAGCAGTTTCAACACAGATGAAAGGAATGTGCAAATTATAAAAAATATATATACTGTTTTCTATAGATTTACAGAGCAGTAAGACACAGATATCAAGCAGACAATTTAGCTCTATAACACAGAATAACACAGAAAATATACTCAGATCTATAACTTGAAGATAGTTCTGTAAGGCTGTCTCTCAAACTAAGGTTCCAGTTTGAATACAGGTTGTTGATATTTAAGCATGTGGAACTGGCAGTTTAAAGCCTTTACAGCTAAAGTAGCAGAGGTATAAACCTTTTCCCCCATCTGTCCAGTGCTCTAGAATCTCTATCAGAGGGAACAGGGTTTTTTGCAGTGGAAGCCTTGACCCCTTTGGGATCCTGAGAAATTGTTTCTGGATCAGCAGCAGGGTTTTTATAAAGAAATTTATGTGAATCTGGTACCCTGTAGTACCTATCTGGTTTAACTGGTGCAGGGGGTAAAGAATCAGGGGACAAACTGGATTCAGAAAATACATCAACAATATCTAGCACCAGAGGGGATAGCAAGAGGTCTGTGCTGAGGCAATAAAAGAAAATCTCTGAGCCTTTTCTTGGATTCTGAATAATCCTGGCTCTCTCAATGGAAATGCTCCCTTATGGTATGCGAGGTTTCCACAAAAGAATAGTCTTCAGGAGGAGATGCTGAAGGGATAGATTATTCAGCATCAGAATCCTCATAGGGAGGAAGAGAATATCCCTGTTCTGAAGAAGAATCAGAAGAAATAGAAACCTGGTCAGAGGAGTCATAGTCAGTGTCTTGCCTAGACCTTTTATCAGGAGGGGGATGGGAACCCCCGATCAAAGTAATTAGGTCCTCGGCCATTTTAAGCATCTGTTTCTTAGGCATGGAAGACTGTCCAGGAGAATGCTGTACTTGTTTCTTTGTCTTTAAAGGTGTTTTAGACTTTGCCTTGGCTGTTGAAGTGGTCTTGATAGTAAGCTGTGTAGGTCTGAAAACACCCTCAGAAGCCGATGCCTGCTCAGCGGCTCCGGACCCATCTGAGGGAATAGTTTCCGTAGGCCCAATATATTGAGTTTCCAGAGGCCTAGTTGTCTCCATGTGGGAGTCGGAGGCGGCCTGTGGCTCTGAGGTAGCGCCTCACTGAGAACCGACGAACCGGCGACTGGCCTAGAAGGGGCTTCGTCGTCGGTTTTGGACCTCGGATGCCTGTCCTTTTCTTTATCTTTGCGCTTTTTATGAACTCTGGTCATCGGTTGTTCCGACGGCATTATACAGTTAAACCTTCGGCCAAAATAATGTAAAGCAAAATCAAATCGACGCTTAATAGTGCGTTGGTTGAATCTAGCACAAAACCGACAACTAGCAACGTCGTGGTCAGGGCCTAGGCAAGGAATACAGTAAGAATGAAAATCCGTATGAGGTATTTGCTTTCCTCAAGAAATACAATTGTTAACTTTTACTGACATTGGTGTGGAGCAAGAAAAAGTTTCTCCAACGGGGTACTTAGCTTTATTGAAGACTTCGGATCTAAAATTCAAATTTGAAAATGTAAGGAGTCAGCCGACCGGCACTTGCAAACTGCTTTTGCTTTGGGCACCGCGCGGCAAGAAAGACTGAAGAAAATGGCGTTGGCTGCATCTTTTATACCCTGGCACACTGATGTCAGGGAAGAGGCGACAGCAACCGACGCCGGACCAGGACTTTGGAATTCAGGCCGACTGCGGGTAGCCTGCCAGCAGGATAACACAAGTGTAATGACTGCAACAGTGAAACACGATGAACATCTGAAATTTCCTCAAGTCGTTTTGTAGCTTTGCTGTATAACAGAAAAATATACCTGTCTGAAGTGAAGAGCTGCCAACCTGAAAAGGAGGTGGTTAGACTTTTTGACAGAGGAAGGGGTGGACCGGGGGGGCAGAAAGTAGTTAGGCTGATTTGTTTGGAAAAGGAGGTTTTCCAGATATCTCTTGCATATCTGTGCTGAAATCATCATCTTGGCATTTTCCTGTTTTTCTGTGTAGATTTTATGCCTTTACAAGAAAAGGAAGTGGGTTTAGTCAGACAGATCCCTTTGATACCTAGGAAATGAAGTGAGAAAAAAATGCTTGAAATATTACATGGTTTTTTCTTTCTCCTGTAAAGATTTGAACAGGTCTGTTGCAGCAAGGTCAAACAGTAGGTCCCTGTTAAATGGGGAGTTTTATATCCTCTGGAAAGGAATGCAAATTAAGCCATGCTACATTTGATGGCATCTCTGGCCACTTGAGTTGCCTGATCCACCACAGAAACAGCCTTTGCTTTACTTTCAGAAACCTCGAGGTTAGTCAAAGTCTTTTTCACTCCATCAAGAAATAGACCACAGATATTCTGCCAGTTTGGTTTGATAATTCAATGCCGTGAAGGCCAGAGTGGCAGAAGTGCATACCTTCTTTCCACATCTGTCCATGGCCCTAGTGTCTCTGAGGGTAAAACATTAGCAGCAGGTTAACAGTTTGGAGGGCTTGTCCATGGGGACTGAAAGCACAGAGGGGCCTGCCAAAAGATTTTGAGATCTTCTGGCACTTTGTAAAATCTATCAGGCCTCTTATGGGCTGGTGGCTGGGAGCCAGGAAAAGAAGCTTCCAAAACTGAAGGAACAGGTGCTGGCATAGGAGCTCCCATCTCCAGTAACTGTAACACCTCTTCTGCACAACAGAAACTTGTCTTAATTCCCATTCAAAATGCTCCATAAGTTTTGTGATGGTTTCCAAAAACGAGATTTCCTCAATGTGAGAGTCAAGGGATAATGTAGCTTCATCATCTGAAGCCAACTGACCTGGGGAATGAATCTGATAAGAATATTCTTGAGTGTGTTCATCAGAATCAGATTCTTCCAACTCCTTAGAAGAGGATTCTTCCTGTTTTTGCTGGAGGATGGGAAGAAGAGGTAGAAAGGAAGAAGCAGGTTTGAGAGACAAAATGGCCTTTTATAAGCCCTGTGAAAATTCCATCCATTCCTTTTCTTGAAACATCTGAGCTGGAGAAACATTGCTGGTCTCTTGTTTCTTCTGTTTCTTTATTTTATGGATGACTTCTTTCATAAAAAGTGGTGGATCTAACCATTAGAGCACCTCAATTAAGGGTCCAGGCACCTCTTCTTATACCAGCATTTGAGGTGTGGCCTTCAGTCTATCAGAAATAATGAGTCTTAGTTCTTCCTTCTCAACAACATGAATGATCAGTTATATCGCACAAATGGGAGTCAGACTGCATACAGCCACAGGTGGGATCGGGGTAGTGGGAGCCTGAGGAGTGAATGGGCATACCTCAGGTTCCTGCAATACTTCAACTGGTATGTCTTTTTAATTTCTCCAAATCTTGTGAGATTCTAATACCAGAACAAGAATGGATATGATTGTAGATTCTTTTTTATATGACCCGTTGCTCCTACTACTACTGGAACTGTCTGGGTATCTTTCTTCCACATTGCTCTCGTTTCTGCCTGCAAATACTGATATTTTGACTTTGTGTCTCTCTCTATGCAAGACACTGTAGTCACTAGGTGCAGCGATTTCAATGATCAATGCTCCTTTTCTCTTCTTTTCATGTAGCACTATATCTGGTTTTCTTGCATCTATGTTTTAACTGTTGGTAATGGATGATCCCATGTGATCTAGACTTAATTTTCTATGATGCTTAGTGGCTCATGTTTCCAGTGTTTTTCAGCTACTTCAATATTATGTTTGCACAATGCCTAGTGCAACAGTCTTGCCATATTATTATGCCTTTCAGTATACAATCTTTCTGCCATTAGTATGTCATAACCAGCAACAAGGTGTGCAACTGTTTCCAATTGTTTTACAAACCTACATTTGTCTGGTTTACTAAGTCCATCAAACGTGTGGGAGAAACAATGTGTACATAACCTACTATCTTGGGCCGCCAATATTAACCTTTAATCTTTTGGTTTGAATTTGCCTCTCCTTAACCATTTCTGCGTTCAATCCTGATCACCATTTCTGCGTTCAATCCTGATCATCATGAGGTTCTTCCAGGAGTTTTCTATACTTGCAACTATATTTATTCATTTTCCACATTTCTTGCCTTCTCATCTGATTCCTCACCTTATATTCTTTCTTTTGTGTTTTGGCATATTCGGTCGCTGCCTGACTTTTATCTACTTCTGGTTTGATTTCCATTCCCGCTTGACGCCGATATGCTTCTGCTAGATGTAGAAGGGAAGTCATCTTAGATTTATTCTCCTCATGTTGCAAAACTTTCACTATATTTGGGTCTTATGATGTCAGCAGATATGTATGCAGTCCCACAATTACAGATCTACACGTGTAATCAGTTTCAAGGAGGCTCATACCTCCCTTCAGAACGAGGAATATATAATTTTGGTATGCACTGATTTTTATAAATCATTTGAACATGCTTCTTGTTTTTCTGTCTAATCTATCCAACACTTTTTGGGGTCAGTCAATCACTCCTAAACTGTAATTAGTACAGGAAGAGCAAATTGGTTTATAGCTTGAATTTTGTTCCTAGATGTCAATGTGGTTTTCAGAATTAATTCAAGTCTTCAAAAATATTCCTAAGTTTTATTCGCATTTGTCCATGTTTTACTGTTGATCCTTCATCAATTTCCAAGTATTTATACACTCCCTCTTGCTCAAATTGTTTTATATCACATTCTTGTCCCAAACTGATGTTTTCTTGGTGCTGCAGCTTTCCTGCTTTAAAGGTTGCTTTTGCACATTTATCAAAACCAAACGACATTCTTATATCATGTGAAAAAGTTTTGACTACTTGCAGTTGTGCTTTCAGTTCCTCATCTGATGAGTTGCACAGTTTTAAATCATCAACAAAGAGAAGATGAGAAGTCTTTACACTATGCCTCAGTCTGACTGGGTAGATGATGTCTTCGGCCTAGGCCTTTTGAATTTCTTTTCTGGAGTGAGCTGAACGTCGGATGCCAAAGCTTCCACCATTTTGGATTGAGCAAGCTGTTTCAAGCACTGGATCCCCTAAATAGGTACTTGGTGAAGAAAGGCTATACAACAGGAGAAAACTGCTGTATATGAGTAGGAAGGAATGGTCTCAAAACTGGAAACACTCCCTCCTCAACTTAAACATGCAAATAAGACTCCTAATGAAGTTCTCCAAAGCTAACTGTGAATCCAAATAATATTCCCTAACTAAGGATAACTACAAGGTGTTCTTTAGTTACACCCGTAACCTCAAAGGTAAGGCTCAGCTCTGAACTTGTAGTTAATGGCACTACATATACAGAGCCTGTGGATATAGCAAACCTAAGAAATAAAAACGTAGGTCAGCCACCATGGTCACCAAATCAATAAAAACACAACAAAATACCAAACTCATTTTGTTTTAATAAATAAGTTTGGTATTTTGGTATGTGTGTGAATGAGAGGGAGGATAGAGGAATGGTGAGGATGCACAGAGTAGAGGTGGTGAAGGTGGATGAGTTTAAGTACTTGAGATCAACAGTTCAGAGTAATGGTGAGTGTGGAAGAGAGGTGAAGAAGAGTGTACAGACAGGATGGAGTGGGTGGAGAAGAGTGTAATGAGTGATTTGTGACGGACAACTCATATAACAGTAAGAGTGAAAGGGAAGGTCTACAAGAGGGTAGTGAGATCAGCTATGTTATATGGGTTGGAGACAGTGGCACTGACAAAAAAGGCAGGAGTCACAGCTCGACGTGGCAGAGTTGAAGATGTTAAGATTTGCACTGGGTGTGACGAGGATGGACAGGATTAGGAATAAGTATATTAGAGGGACAGCCCAGGTTGGAAGGTTTGGAGACAAAGCCAGAGAGGCAAGATTACGTTGGTTTGGACACGTGCTGAGGAGGGATGCAGAGTATATTGGGAAAAAGATGCTAAGAATGAAGCTGCCAGGTAACAGGAAAAGAGGGAGGCCTAAGATAAGGTTTATGGATGTGGTGAGAGGATATGCAGGTGGTTGGTGTGACAGAGCAAGATGCAGAGGACAGGAAGAAATGGAAACAGTTGATCTGCTGTGGCGACCCCTAACAGGACCAGCCGAAAGAAGAAGAAGAAACAAGTTTGGTATTTTATTGTGTTTTTATTGATTTGGTGCCTGTGGTGGTTGACTTACATTTTTTATTTTGTAGTAACTGTTTTGTTGTGGGTCCACCTTTAGCAGTTGGCTTGCTATGGTTTGGTTTGATATAGCAAACCTGCTGGCTGACAAGTTCAGTGAAAACTTCACTTCTCTGTCCCCACTACATATACCCTGAAGCATCTCTAACACCTGTCCCCCACCTAGTATCACTGAGGAGCAGGTCTTAAATGCCCTCTCCAAGGCCAAAAATATAGCTTCTATGGGACCAAACATCATCCTAGGCTGTGTTCTACATGGGTTAAAACAGGAATTAGCAGCACCATTAGGCACACTTTTCAATCACAACCTAAGCACTGGTTTCATCCCAGCAGAATGGAAAACAGCTACCATCATTCCTTTGTACAAAGGGGGTGCATCCACGGACCCCAGGAACTACAGACCCATTAGCCTGACTAGCCTTATCTGCAAGGCCATGGAACGAATCATCGTGGACCTTATTAAAGGCACAGGAAATCTCCAAACGCTCAACCCCACCTAGTTTGGCTTTGTCAAGGGGAGATCATGCGTGCTAAACTTGGTGGACTTCTTTGAGACAATCAACAAAGCTCAAAAGACAAAGGCAAATCTGTGCATACGGCCTACCTAGACTTAGCCAAGGCCTTTGACACAATCCCCCAACTCAGGCATTATTGATAAACTCACCCAGCTGGGTCTAAACCCATATATTACCACGTGGGTTGCAAACTGGCTCGCTGATAGAATCCATATGGTCAAAACAGGGGACTCCACCTACTCAAGCAGACCTGTAACCATCTGCTCTGAGTTGCAGCATAATGGCACTAAATATACAGAACCAACTGATATTGCCAACATCCTAGCAGATAGGTTCAGTGCTAACTTTACCCCCCTCTCACCCCCTAGAGGGCCCATCTCTATACCTGAAGAATGCAAAGTTCCTATAATCACGGCTGCACAAGTAAAAAAACACACTCTCCAAAACCAAGAACACAGCATCCATGGGACCTGACAATGAACTGGCACCCTACCTAAGTACCATGTTCAATCATAGCCTCACCTCAGGCTTTGTACCCACTGAATGGCACACCGCGACAGTTATCCCACTCCACAAAGGGGGAGCCACGACGGACCCTGGGAACTACCGCCCCATTAGCCTGACGAGCCTGGTCTGCAAGGCCATGGAACATATCATCATGGAACTCATAAACAAAGACATTGGTAATCTCCAAACTCTGGACCCTACACAGTTTGGATTTGTAAAAGGCAGATCATGTCTCCTAAACTTGATTGACTTCTTTGAAGCAGTCACCAAAGCCATAGATCAGGGTAAAATGGTTCACACAGCTTATCTAGATCTCGCCAAGGCTTTCGACACCATCCCCCACTCTGGAATTATAGATAAGCTCACTAAACTAGGTATAAATCCCTATGTCACAAGATGGGTTGCCAACTGGCTCACGGACAGAACCCACACTGTGAAAGTAGCGGATTCCAAATCCGACATCAGACCAGTGACAAGTGAAGTACCACAGGGTTCAGTCCTGGGTCCTCTCCTGTTGCAGGCCAACACAGAAGGTCTTTGGCTAACAAAGTTTGCAGATGACTGCAAACTAGGAGCCATAATCGAAACTCCTAACGATGTGGACAAACTACAAAAGGGCCTCAATGAGACAGATACCTGGTGTCAAAGCCATGGCCTGAAGCTCAATGCCAAAAAGTGTATTGTCATCCCCTTTGGTAAAAACTCTGTACCCATGAACTACCACATAGCTGGTAGTCTACTCAATGCCGAAAATGTGATAAGAGACCTTGGGACACAGGTGGACAGTAGTCTCTCCTTTGATAATCACATCGCCACAATGGTCAGGAAATCCTTCTACGTGGCTCATCTCATCACAAAAGGATTCTCATCCAGAAAAAAAGAGGTCATTGTTCCCCTCTACTCATCACTCATTAGACCCATTATAGAGTACAACGCCCCTTTTGGTATGCACCTCACAAGACATCTACAACAACTGGAAAGACCACAGAAATACCTCACAAAGAGGATTACTGGCCTCAAACATATGCCCTATGCAGACCGTCTCAAAAAACTACAGCTTTATTCCATCGCATATCGCCTACTCAGGGGCGATCTCTGCCTAACATACAAAGCTATGTCAAACCCAGAGCTGTTTGACATGCTCCACTTAAAGAAATCCCAATCCCTCCGAGCTACACGCTCTAGGGACCTTAACCTTGTCACCACAATAAACAGAACATGCTGGAGGGATAGATTCCTGTCCCAGAGACTTCCCATACTCTGGAACAGACTACCTATGTCAAACAGAGCTCCTCATTAGCACTCTTCCAAGAAAAATCTTGATGATTGGATGGGAAATGGGAAATTCACCTTGGGGATCACTTCTGTGGCTCTGCTCGACAGGGGCACAGGAAAATAATTTTCTTGGGTGGCGAAAGCCAGGGTACATTTTTTGGTAAGGCTTGTATGGGCCCTAGGGCCGATAGCCTAGTACCTACCTATGAACCTATGTTCCACAGGGATCAGTTCTGGGACCCCTACTGTTTGGAATCTACTTTTGTGAACTGCAGGCTAAAACTAAAGGACTGTGGCTGACAGTTTGCTGATGACTGCAAACCGGGAGCAATCATTTAAACCCCTAGCAATGTCAAAACCCTTCAAGAAGGTCTTACACAGACTAATGACTGGTGCCAAAGTCATGGTCTTAATGCAAAAAAAAATCATTATCATTCCCTTTCAGCAAGGGTAATGTTCTTGGAAACTACCACATCAATAGCACAACCCTAAGCACATAGTCAGTGGTGAGAGACCTGGGCACACAGGTCGAAAGAAACCTAAACTTCGATCACCATGTCTCCACGGTGGTAAGAAGGGCATTTTATATTGCTCATCTCAAAAGTAAGGCCATTGCCTCCAGGAAAAAATAAGCAGTTACAACGCCCCTGTACTCTTCCCTCATCAGCTCAGTAATAGAGTACAATGCTCCCTTTGCTATGTTCCTTTCTAAACACCCGCAGCAAATTGCAGAGACCACAAAAGTTCCTTACAAAGAAAATTCGGGGTCTTCAAGATCCGTCTTACACAGACAGAGTGAAATCATTGTCACTTTACTGTGTGTCGAACAGACCACTCAGAGGCGATCTGTGCCTTGCATAAAGAGCAATCTCTGACCCAGCTTTAATGGAAATGCTGCACATTAGCAAGTCAAATGACACACGGGCCCCACTTGCTCAAAGGACCGTAACCTGGTATGTGACATCTACAAAACTTGCTAGAGAGACAGATTTGTCTCACAGACATTGCCCCACCTTTGGAACAAGTTTCCTATTCATATTAAACAAAGCCCCTCGTTGGCCCTATTTAAGAGTAATTTGGATGATTGGGTGGGTAACCGGAAATTCACCCCAGGGGTTCCACCAGTCTCCCTCTTGGACAGGGCAATAGGTGCTGATTTTAGTGTCTGCTTGAAGCAGACACTCCTGGAAACACAGGCTGAACTTGGCTAGGCTTGTATGGGCCCTGGGACCGTTAGCCTAGTAACCTCTTACAATCCTAGACAGGGTTTAAGGACTAACAAATCGGACAATTCTTATAGTACTGGGAGTGGAGATCTTTATAAGGAATTTGCCTACCACAATAACACTTCGCTGACATCTCTCACACTTAAACAGCAAAGTACAAGAAAAAAAAAGGTTCTCCAATGGGGTACTTATATGAATAACTGAAGGCAGAAGCAACATTAACAACCATGTGAAGAAACAGACAGACATGTGCGAGACCTGCATTTGGACTGGCAGTGAGACAGTTTGAGAATCTGACGTCTGGAAATTAGCTTGCAAGAATGGAGCTGTTAACCATCTGTTTCCTGTGGTCCAGTTCTGCAAGGTTTTACTCCCACAGCTTCCATTGCCTAACTTGAGCAAGTCACTTAAGCAGACATCACGCCCAGGCTGCGTCTGAAAAAAGGTACATGGAGATAGTCTCTCTCTCCAGGAAAACAAATAAAATAAAACAACATAAAACAAAAATATGCACCCTTATGCCCACAAGCGTGGGTCATATGTCGGCCATATGGAAGTTTTTTGGCTTTGTTACCTTGGTCAAGTGTCAAGTTACTTCAGCAAGATAACAGAATAGTATTAGAATACTGCAACAGTGATCTAAGAAAGGACATCTAACACCTTATTCCATCATCAGAATAATGAATTACTCGGGCACTAATGTCCTTCCATACAGATTACTCAAACATCCTTTACCTCACACTTATGGAGAGAGATGACAACTTATCGTCCATGACAGCAGCACGATATCTACATAATATGCTCTGTCTGTATATTTTCTTTATTTTATCAAAACAACTTTCAGCTCTTTGAGGTTCACTTCACTGTTGTTATGGACTTAGTGATATTCACCTGTTTAGTTCTGGTGTTGGAACTTGTATGGAGGGCTTTCTAAGAAGGCCTTATCTGTGTACTACTGCTGACGTGCTGCCAGTCTCTGGACTTGTCTTGAAGAACTTGAAAGAAGGATTCGTCTGTGAAGATCAGTATCAGCATTCCTGTTTTAATTCGGATTTTTAACTGTGCAATTAGTATCACCAACATGGAATGTACTTTTTTCCCCTTTGTAAAGTTTGTTGCATCTCTCTGTGTTAGTTATATTTATTTCACTTAGTGCAGACTGTGTTTAACACTTTTATTAAATTATCACTTATGACAAAGCCACACATACGACAACAAAAAATAAAAACCATAAAAGCATTTTTTCATGTATTATACACTGCATGTTTTTTCTTTCTTTAAAACTTTCATACACTCCAACATTACATATATTGCATAATTTCTGCAATTCTTAAACCTCACTCCAGCTCCTGAACATTATTCTGCGTGTACATGTTCCCATATGCAATTTGCTCCTTCCCTCATCTAAAGACCTCAGCTTCGAGTACTTTTATCTCTAACAATATTCAGTACTTCAATTACAGTTAGTTTAGATTCTGATTTAAATTTTCTAGTAATTGTTTTTGGCAGCCAATAGCATTAAACTTAAAAAGGCAATACAATGCCTAGGCAATTCAGATCCTGTATCCCAGATCAAAATAATTATTTCTGACAGTGTACTCTTTTTTGCAGTTTTAAAATCAACCAGCTCAACACACTCCCAAAAAACATGCTCCCAGTTACACCTCCAGCATTTCATACCTACCTGAGGAAAAAAATCTTTGAAGTCTACTTAGGGTATAAAAATACCTAGGCAAACACTTCCAAGAAAAAAATTCTAAATCTTCTGGACTTTGTTATACACTTGGGAGCCATACATTTGTCATTCCATTGTTCCAGTCTCTTCCCAATCTTTCCTAACCTCCTCTGATTGATTGTTACAGTTATCATGCAATATTTTATTTGTTCCACTAATTATTTCTTTTTAACAACAGATTCTATCCTACACTCAACTAAAACCTCTACAAGAGCTTGTGTTTCACTTAGAACGCCCCTATCCCTTTCTCTTTGCATATACTCTAATATTAATCCTTGGTAGGGAAGGCAGTCTCTAAACTGCAGTGCAAACTTTTGCTTAACCTCACCCCCACTATTACCTTTCCCTCTCTAGTTATCATGGGTCCTTTGCCAGCCTTCTTCAGAAAATTACAGCCTTGTTTGCCTATTTTCTGTACCTCTGCTTGCAGTCATCACTAGTGGCAAAATCTTTCTCCTTTACTGCGTTGACTTAGTTCTTTCTGCCACTTCATGAATACAATACTCTGTATGGTTACTGCTATTCTCCTTAAGGATTTATCTGCAAAATCCTACTCTCTCCTTACTCCTAGAACTCTCCCCCTGCTTCACCTCCCCTTCCCACTTTAATTTATAACCTTCTGCTTGTGTTATACATATAAGAGCCTTAACTGAGTAGTTCTAAAATATCCATACAAATCAGGTAATCCTAAATCACCTTGTTCTATTGGAAGGATCAACTTATCCCACTTAACTCTCACCCTCTTCCCCTCCCAAATAAATTCCTTCAGCACTATTAATTACTGTCCACAGCTTCTCCTCTGGTTGATAAAAATACGTCTGACCTCTATATAAAACTAAATTTCACTATCTCTATTAATAAAGTACAGTTGTGTACACTTACCATAAATGTAGATGTTCGAGTGTATTCACTGTTGCAGTCATTACATTTGGGTAATCTGCTTGCAAGTTGCCCTCAGTCGGCTTGATTAACAAAGTCTTGGGTCCTGCGCTGGTTGCTGTCCCTTCTTCCATGACGTCAGGCCTTCAGGGGTATAAAACATGCAGCCGATGCCATTACATCAGTTTTTCTTGCCCCAGATGTCAGGTGCCCCCTAATGGGAAGCAATTAAACATAAAAGCATAAAGATATACCTCGAACAAAAAGGCAAATACACCAAAAAGGCTTTTAATCATAGTAAAGGAAAGTAGAGGGGTGGCCAGAAGAAATTAGGGGGCTGGAGGGAGGGTAACCAGGACTGCAACAGTGAATACACTCGAACATCTACATTTATGGTAAGTGTACACAACTGCACTATGTTCTTCGTGTTTCACTACTACAGTCATTACATTTGGGTAGATTCCCAAAGCCATCGTTGGGAGGAGGAGTTTATACAACATTAGGGCCAGCTATAAGGCCCTGCAAGACAGCAGTTGCAAAGCCTGCTCTGGATTTAGAGAAAATTGGCAAATGATAATGCTTGGTGAAAGTATGTACAGAACTCCAGGTAGCAGCTTCTAGGATGTCCCTGGTAGGAACACCTCTGAGGAAGGCTGCAGAAGTAGATGCAGCCCTGGTGGAGTGAGATCTGATCCCCCTGGGGGATAGGTTTTGCATGGTGCTTCTAGCAGAAATGAATGCAATGGCTTATCCATTTAGAAATGGTTTGTTTTGAAATAGCCTTCCCCTCTGCCCCTGCAGCAAATGCTACCAGCAGTTGTTCAGATTTTCTTTGAGGTTTAGTCCTGTCTAAGTAGAATCTAAGTTGTCTGTGCACATCCAAGGAATGCAGAATCCATTCCCCTTTGTTCTGTGGACTGGGAAAGAAGGTTGGCAAATGAATGGACTGAGTAAGAGCCACACTGGATACCACTTTGGGCATGAAGGATGGATTGGTCCCGAGTGACACCCTGCCACATGAAAGATGATGAAAGGCTCCACTGCCATAAGGGCCTGTAATTCAGATATCCTTCTAGCTGAAGTGATTGCTAAAAGGAAAGCTGTTTTCCAAGAAAGAAATTTTAAGTCTGCAGTAGCAGCTGGCTCGAAAGGAGGTAGAATGAGTTTCCCCAATACAAAGTTAAGGTCACAGGCAGGGGTCAGAGCTCTCCTGGGTGGTCTCATGTTTTTGGCCCCTCTGAGGTACTGCTTGAGCAGAGGATGAGAGAAGAGGGGAGGTTCTGTGTTATAATGAGCTGAAATGGCTGAGGCGTGGATTTTAATGGAGGAAAAAGACAGGCCCTTGTGAAGCATCTCAGTTAAGTATTGCAAAATCTGAGGCAAATTGGGAGCTGCTGTGCTCATCCCTTGAGATTGGTTCCAGGCACAGAATCTTTTCCATTTTTCAGCATAAGATTTTCTAGTACTAGGTCCCTTTGCCTCTAAGATGACATCCATCACAGGTTTGCTGAGGTATGATATGGGTGAATTTAAGTGATTAGCCAGGCTGCAAGGTTCAATGTTGGAAGCTGAGGGTGCAGAATTTGGTTCTCCTGCTGAGACAGCAGGGAAGGGGTCTGAGGCAGGTGCCATGGAGATAACTGTGACACACTGCGCAGGAGAGGGTACCAGTGTTGGCACGGCCAGTCTGGAGCAAAGATCATCCTTGGTTTGTCCTGTTTGACTTTTAGTACAAATTTGGAGAGCAGAGGCAGCGGGGGGAAGGCGTAGACTGATAGGTTTTTCCAGCTGAAGACAGAGCATCCACTTTCAAGGCTTATTTGTAGACTGATAGGTTTATCCAGCTGAAGGACAGAGCATCCACTTTCCAGGCTTTTTTGTGGGGAGTCCTTGTGCAAAACTTGTCCAACTGGTAGTTCTGGGAGGAGGCAAACAGATCTATGTCTGGGCTCCCCCATTCGTTGTCAACATGTTGAAAATCCTTGGTTCCAGTTTCCACTCTTGTGGGTCCATGAGGTTTCTGCTTAGCCCGTCTGCCAGTGTATTTAACTTTCCTGGCAGGAATTGAGCTTGTAGGTGCACTTGGTAGCTGAAGGCTGTGTTCCACAATGCCATGGCTAGTCTGCAGAGGGGTTAGGAATGTGTACCCTCCTGCTTGTTTATGTACCACATAACCGTGGTGTTGTCCGTCTTTACCATTAGTTGTTCTGGAAGAATGTAATCCTTGAAGGCTGTCAGAGCATTCTGTACAGCTAACATTTCTTTTTGATTGATATGTAGGTGCATTTGACTTGGGTTCCATTTGCCCTGAATGCACTTCCCTGCCAGGAGAGCCCCCCATGCACAGTCTGATGCATCTGTTGTTAGGGTTTGGGTGGCAGGGGGTAGTGTGAATGGTAGTCCCTTGTTTTGGTGGCAGGCCTCTGCCCACCAGAGGAACTCTAGGCACAGGCAAGGTATGATAGGAAGCATTGTTTCCAGGCTGTGAGAATGTTGACTCCATAGGTTTTTTAGATACCACTGTAGTTTCCTCATATGCAGTCTTGCGTATGGAATTAGAAGAATGCAGGAGGGCATGAACCCCAAGGCTTGCAGTATTTGTCTTGCAGATATAGCAGGATTGTTGTGGCCACTTGTTTGAAATAAGTTACCAAATGAATTTGCTTCTCTGGCGTGAGGTAAGCTATCTGGGAAGTTGTATTCAAACTTGCTCCCAGGAATGTAATTTGTTGACAGGGTACCAGTTGTGATTTCTTTTCGTTTATGGTGTACCCCAGACAAGTTAGAACCCTTTTTACAAACGCCAGATGATTCAAAAGTATGCCCTGGCTTTCTGCCTGAATTGGACAATCGTCCAGGTATGGGTATATTTGAATACTTCTTTGCCTGTAAAATGCAATAACTGGAGCTAGGCACTTTGTGAACACCCTGGGTGCAGTAGACAAGCCAAAGGGCAGTGCAGAGAATAAGAAGTTATGTACCTACCATAACGTTCCATGTTAGTTGTCTTCTTCTCGCCTTCTTTCTTGCTGGATGGGTTCGGAGCCGATCCTCGGCTCTGACTCGGCTTTTACTAAAGCTCCAGAGCTATTTTTACCGGCTCGAGGCTACCCTATATCCCACAATGCTAGGCGCCAACTACCCAGATCTCATTTGGAAGCTAACACCATAGACATAATGTCCCCACAACAAAAGAAGAAAAATATACATATATAAAAATATATGTATAAATAGATATATATACCTATCTATAGAGTTACCAAGAAGAGGCAACTAGGTAAGTTCATACCCGAGTGAGAAAAAACAGGGTCTCAAAAGATAAGTCTCGGTCTGTCCAGGCTAGGGGGATGGAGGATGGGACGCAAGAAAGAAGGCGAGAAGAAGACAACTAACATGGAACGTTATGGTAGGTACATAACTTCTTAATGTTAAGTTGTCAATCTCACCTTCATTCTTGCTGGATGGGACTGCGTCCCTAGCACCTAAGCCCTGGGTGGCTCATAGGAACAGACTTTTGAGCACAGTGGAACCAAAAACAGCTCAACCTCTGGAGGCCATGTCCAGCTTGTAATGAGAAATAAAGGTATGAGGAGAGGCCCATGTGGCTGCCGCACAAATGGAATCCAATGGCAATCTTGCCTGAAAAGCTGCTGAAGAAGCTAATGCTCTAGTAGAATGAGCCCTAGGTTTTGTAGGGAGCTCTTTATGTCTCAATTCGTAGATCAACGTAATAACAGAGGCCAACCACCTGGACAAAGTTACTTTGGAAACTGGCAGTCCTGGTTTCCCTTCCGCATACGACAGGAAGAGTTGGTCAGACTTTCTTACTTGCTTAGTTCTGTCCAGATAAAAACGAAGCTGACGGTGAACATCTACAAAATGCAGCTTCTGTTCCGCTCTGTTGGTATAATTTGGGAAGAAAACTGGAAGATCGATGGTCTGATTTAAATTTGTCTCAGAAGATATTTTGGGTAAAAAAGAAGGATTAGTTCTGAGGGACACTCTGTCCTTGTGAAAAACAAGATAAGGAGGGCGGATACATAGGGCTTGAAGTTCTGAGACCCTTCTCGCTGAAGTGATAGCCACTAAGAAGAGGGTTTTCCATGAGAGTAACTTCAAAGAACAGGAAGCCGCAGGCTCAAAAGGAGGGAGAATCAAGGAAGTTAATACCAAGTTCAAATCCCACGGTGGGGGGATCTTTAACCGGGGGCCTGAGTAAAAAGGTACCTTTGAGAAAGGCTTTACAAAGCTTGTGTGACATGATGCTGGTCTCTGACAAGCCAACATGGAAATTTGCAATAGCCGCCAATTGTATTCTGATGGTGGCTGAGGAAGAACCCATCTGAAAAAGTTCTGCCAAAAAGTCAAGAACTGTTTGGATAGGGGCTGTGAAAGGGTCTACATTTCTAGCCTCTGCCCAGAAAGAAAAACGTTTCCATTTGCTAGCATAAGTCTTCCTGGTAGTAGATTTATGGGAAGCAAGGATGATGTCACGCACTGAATGAGAAATAAAGGGAAGCCTGACTAGGGTTGGAAGTGGAGCAACCAAGCTGTGAGGTTGAGAGACTGAATGGACTGGTGCAGCTCGCCCGACTGATGGGTCAAAAGATCTGGCACTGGGTCCAGATGCCAGGGCTGCTCCAATAGGTGACGATGCAGGAACGGAAACCAGAGTTGTCAAGGCCGGTAAGGGGCAATGAGGATCATTGAGAACTCAGCACAGCTCCTCGTGGTGGCCAGCAGTGTTCCTCTAGCAGCAGAGACCAGAAAAGACTACCTTTCCAGATTTTAAGTATTTTTCTTGGCTTTTTTCGACTTTTTGTGCCTTTCGACTACTGTTTCTGCTTATTTTATCAAAGTTTGCACTGTTTTTTCTGTGTTTATAAGCTAAAACTGTTTACTGCACTTGCTAGTTTAAGTTTGCCTAAAAGTTAAACTACAGGCTAATACACTCAAGTGTACTAGCTTTTGATAGCATTTAATCGAAAATCATAGCATTTATTGTGTTTTCTGCTTTCCTGTAAAAAAAACTTGAAAAAAACAAAAAAAAATATCCTTCCTTTCCATACTTTCCTAACTAGTGTTCCAGAGACCAGATTTTGCTGATCCCTGGGCTTTGTCTTGGTTCCTGTTTTCTCCATTTTGCTTGTTTGGTCAAGGGGTAGTTTCTTTACTCACTAGTGGGAGTAGGGAGTACTGAGCTGCCTGTTTGTCCTCAGAGGAGTGGTTTAAGGCAGTAACTTGTAGTTTATTGGCCATTTTGGGTCATTTCCTGTCTTTTCCAGCCCCCTGCTATAAAGCACGCTTTGGCGGGCTTTTCCATCTATTGAGAACTCAGCACAGCTCCTCGTGGTGGCCAGCAGTGTTCCTCTAGCAGCAGAGACCAGAAAAGACTACCTTTCCAGATTTTAAGTATTTTTCTTGGCTTTTTCGACTTTTTGTGCCTTTCGACTACTGTTTCTGCTTATTTTATCAAAGTTTGCACTGTTTTTTTCTGTGTTTATAAGCTAAAACTGTTTACTGCACTTGCTAGTTTAAGTTTGCCTAAAAGTTAAACTACAGGCTAATACACTCAAGTGTACTAGCTTTTGATAGCATTTAATCAAAAATCATAGCATTTATTGTGTTTTCTCCTTTCCTGTAAAAACTTGAAAAAACAAAAAAAATATCCTTGCTTTCCATACTTTCCTAACTAGTGTTCCAGAGACCAGATTTTGCTGATCCCTGGGCTTTGTCTTGGTTCCTGTTTTCTCCATTTTCCTTGTTTGGTCAAGGGGTAGTTTCTTTACTCACTAGTGGGAGTAGGGAGTACTGAGCTGCCTGTTTGTCCTCAGAGGAGTGGTTTAAGGCAGTAACTTGTAGTTTATTGGCCATTTTGGGTCATTTCCTGTCTTTTCCAGCCCCCTGCTATAAAGCACGCTTTGGCGGGCTTTTCCAGCTATTGAGAACTCAGCACAGCTCCTCGTGATGGCCAGCAGTGTTCCTCTAGCAGCAGAGACCAGAAAAGACTACCTTTCCAGATTTTAAGTATTTTTCTTGGCTTTTTCGACTTTTTGTGCCTTTCGACTACTGTTTCTGCTTATTTTATCAAAGTTTGCACTGTTTTTTCTGTGTTTGTAAGCTAAAACTGTTTACTGCACTTGCTAGTTTAAGTTTGCCTAAAAGTTAAACTACAGGCTAATACACTCAAGTGTACTAGCTTTTGATAGCATTTAATCGAAAATCATAGCATTTATTGTGTTTTCTGCTTTCCTGTAAAAAAACTTGAAAAAAACAAAAAAAAAATATCCTTGCTTTCCATACTTTCCTAACTAGTGTTCCAGAGACCAGATTTTGCTGATCCCTGGGCTTTGTCTTGGTTCCTGTTTTCTCCATTTTCCTTGTTTGGTCAAGGGGTAGTTTCTTTACTCACTAGTGGGAGTAGAAAGTACTGAGCTGCCTGTTTGTCCTCAGAGGAGTGGTTTAAGGCAGTAACTTGTAGTTTATTGGCCATTTTGGGTCATTTCCTGTCTTTTCCACCCCCTGCTATAAAGCACGCTTTGGCGGGCTTTTCCAGCTATTGAGAACTCAGCACAGCTCCTCGTGGTGGCCAGCAGTGTTCCTCTAGCAGCAGAGACCAGAAAAGACTACCTTTCCAGATTTTAAGTATTTTTCTTGGCTTTTTACGACTTTTTGTGCCTTTCGACTACTGTTTCTGCTTATTTTATCAAAGTTTGCACTGTTTTTCTGTGTTTATAAGCTAAAACTGTTTACTGCACTTGCTAGTTTAAGTTTGCCTAAAAGTTAAACTACAGGCTAATACACTCAAGTGTACTAGCTTTTGATAGCATTTAATCGAAAATCATAGCATTTATTGTGTTTTCTGCTTTCCTGTAGACAAAATCTTGAAAAAAACAAAAAATATCCTTGCTTTCCATACTTTCCTAACTAGTGTTCCAGAGACCAGATTTTGCTGATCCCTGGGCTTTGTCTTGGTTCCTGTTTTCTCCATTTTCCTTGTTTGGTCAAGGTGTAGTTTCTTTACTCAGTAGTGGGAGTAGGGAGTACTGAGCTGCCTGTTTGTCCTCAGAGGAGTGGTTTAAGGCAGTAACTTGTAGTTTATTGGCCATTTTGGGTAATTTCCTGTCTTTTCCACACCCTGCTATAAAGCACGCTTTGGCGATTTAGCTGAGTTGCCACTGTTGCACACTAGGGCAGCTCGGTTAAGCAGGTTTAAACTATTCGGCTACCTAAAGTCCACTCTTCAAATTTTCCCTTGAAACTACCTTCCTCGACCTATACTACTGATCTAATCAGCGTATCTTATAACTAAAAGATCATCTCTACTTGACTCTAAGTAGACTATTCTCTATCTGTTAAACCTAGCACTTGCTCCTACAGTACTTATTACCTTGATACGGCACTCTTATAGATAGCACCCCAAAAGGCAACCCCCATTTCTCGGTCACCCACATTCCCCGGAATCTTTCTTAAAGTTTTTTGTCTATCCTTCTAGCATGTCGAGGGATCAGTTGCTAGTGTCCTCTCCTGCTCAGCTGGTGAACCTGGGAATATTGAGGCAATGTTACAATTGCCTCATGTACACAGACAACCCTCTCCTCCTCCCACAAAACACAAATACATGCGAGAGATGCAACTATACGGCCAAACTGGAGGCTGAGCTCTCTCAACATAGGACTGGCAAGATCAGTCAGGAGGAGAAGGTTACCACACACACTATAGACCCAGTCTCACATAGTACCATTACAACCTCAAATCATACACATAAACACACAAAGACATACTGGAGGCTCTGATCAAAATCTACCAAAACAGCAGAGGCCACCAAAGCAGACACCCAAACAACCACCACCTCAGAACACAACACCTGCAACACATAGACCTCACAGTCAGAGTGTCAAACAGTCACAGCCCTTAAGGCCAAACACAATGCCAGACACACTAGTCATTGGTGACTCCATAGTCAGACACACTGGCGTCCCGCCACCAGACTGAGTAAGGAGAAGGTCACAGTAAGCTGTCTGTCGGGCGCTAGAATCCACCACATAACGCAAGCACTCAGGTCTCTCAACAGCAGGTACAAATATGACTCAGTCATTGTCCACGCTGGTGTAAACGACCTGAGACGTACCTCCTAGACTACATGAAAAGAGACATTGAGGAGCTCTCTGATTATGTAGCCCAGGCAGGTATGACCCTGACCTTGAGCAGTATCCTACCTTCACCAAGAATGATGCCACAATACAGAGATAAGATGATCAGCTTTAACAATTGGCTTAAACACTGGTGTCATTCAAAGGGGATCCAGTATCTGTCTGCCTGGGATGACATGCTGGACAAGCCACGCTGCTTCGCAAGGGACGGCTTGCACCTGTCACCCCTGGGAATCCGGATATTGGCAAAGGCTCTTGCCACCCCCATAGTGCCTTTTTTAGGCAAGGCTCAAATTCTAAACCTACCACCCTAGAACACAAAAAAGGAAAAAAACTAAGGGTAAATCTGCTCAATGCCAGAAGTCTAAATCTCAAAATGCACGCACTCGAGGCCCTTCTCAGTATGGAGAACATCGATGTCTGTGCTGTGACAGAAACCTGGTTCAAGGCTCCTGAGAGCACCCCAGCGCTATCAGGTTTTACCTCATATCATGCGTTCCGGCCCCAAAATCAGGAAAATACCAAGAAAGGAGGGGGGGTATCCATATTCATCAAGGACACCCACACCTCAAGACTGGTGGCAACGCATGATGCATCGGAGACCATCCAGGTGCAATTAACCGTAGGCAAGACTGCTCTGCAAATTGTAGCATGTTACAGGCCACCCTCACAAACTCAGGAACCTCACATGGCCTTCCTGAAAACACTAGAGGGGATAAATGTATCACCAAACACCATCATACTAGGTGACTTCAATTACCCAAATATAGACTGGGAACACTACTCAAGCCCAAACACCCTAGCCCAAACGTTCCTGGAATTCATAAACTCAAATGCCATGGAACAACTAGTCACCATTCCCACAAGAGGAGATAACATACTTGATCTCATCATCACGAACATGGGAGCACAATGTTCAACACCGGAAGTATACCCCTCACTGGTGAGATCAGATCACAAACTAATCTCGCTGGAGGTCCTCATCCCACCCCCACCGGAAATAAAAAAGACCACAGTAAAGAACTTCTCAAAAGCCGACTTCACACTTCTAAAGACTAGTGTGATCTCCTTTAAGGCCCCCGAGCCGGCGGACAACAGTACTCAAGCTGCTGAATCACTTATAAATGCCTTCTACCAGCACCTGCAGGACTGCATGGATAAGGCAATCCCAAGCAAAACAAAGACTCTTTGTACCAAAGGCAAGCGTCCAGTCTGGTGGACCCCAGCCATAAACAAACTCTACAACAAAAGGAGGAAGCTACTACGAGATAGAGCAAAATCCTTAAAAGGTAAGACACCCTTGATCACTATAAGTAAAAAACTAAGAGCTCTCATAAAATCATCCAAAGCAAATTTCGAGAGAAAAATAGCTAAAGACTCAAAAGACAATCATAAGGCCTTCTTTAGCTATGTTAGAAACCTAGGAGGAAACTCCCAGATATGCTCAGAACTAGTTCAAAATGATGTGAAGATTACTGATCCTACAGACATTGCCAACATACTGGCTGACAGGTTCAGTGCAAACTTCTCCCTCCTCCAAAAGGAGAGATATCTATACCAAACGATTGCAGCCCCCCAAACATCTGCAGCGCCCAAGTGAGAACTGCTCTCTCCAAAGCAAAAAACACAGCATCCATGGGACCTGATGGTGTCCCCGGCTGTGTGCTCCACGAACTTAATGAGGAATTAAACCCACAGCTAGGACAGCTGTTTAATCAAAGTCTTACCTCTGGATACGTACCCAGGGAGTGGCGCACTGCAACTGTGGTCCCACTTCACAAAGGTGGTGCCTCCACCAACCCTGGAAATTACCGGCCCATTAGCTTGACAAGCCTTATCTGCAAAGCCATGGAGAGGATCATAATGGACCTCATAAATAAAGACATAGGGAATTTACAGACTTTGGATCCAACCCAGTTTGGCTTTGTCAAAGGCAGATCATGCCTTTTAAACTTGGTTGACTTTTTCAAAACAGTCACCAAAGCCATTGATGAGGGAAAGGCAGTCCATACAGCCTACCTCGATCTGGCTAAGGCCTTCGATACAATACCCCACTCGGGTATCATTGAAAAACTCATCAGCTTAAATGTTAACCCATACATCACAAGATGGGTTGCAAACTGGCTGAGTGACAGAACCCACAGGGTCAGAGTTGCTGGCGCCATGTCAGACTCAAAGCCTGTCACAAGTGGTGTCCCACAGGGCTCAGTCCTGGGCCCACTCTTGTTTGGCATCTACTTTTCCAGTACAAGCAAACACAGGAGGGTTATGGCTGACAAAGTTTGCAGATGACTGCAAACTGGGCGCCATAGTAGAAAACACATCTGACACAGATATCCTACAGAAGGGTCTCACAGAAATGGATAACTGGTGCCAGAGCCACGGCCTAAAGTTAAATGCCAAAAAATGCATAGTCATACCCTTCGGGAAAAACAAGGTTACCCCTAGCTACCAAATAGGTGGCAATCCACTGAGCACAGAAGAAGTTATCAGGGACCTGGGGACCCAGGTTGATAGTAGTCTGTCATTCGACACCCATGTAGCTAAAGTAGTTAGGAAGACCTTCTACATTGCCCACCTTATCATGAAGGGATTCTCATCTAGATCAAGGGAGGTCATAGTCTCCCTTTACTCATCACTCATCAGACCAATGATTGAGTACAATGCCCCATTCGGAATGTATCTGACCCGACACTTGCAGCAGCTGGAGAGGCCACAAAAGTTCCTCACCAAAAGGATAAAGGGTCTCAACAATCTATCCTATGCTGCCCGACTGAAAGAACTCCAGCTCTATTCAGTCGCCACGCTTGCTCAGAGGTGACCTTTGCCTAACATACAAGGCCATGTCAAACCCAGATTTGATGAATATGCTTCACCACAAAAAATCTAGATCCATCAGAGCCACAAGGGCGGGAGACTTAAACCTCGACACGGCTATTAATAGGACGTGCTGGAGGGATAGATTCATCACCCAAAGACTCCCTATGCTGTGGAACAAAATCCCGGTACATGTGAGGCAGTGCACCTCGCTGGCCTTGTTCAAGAGAAATCTTGACCAATGGATGGGAGATCGCAGATATACCCCAGGGATTACCTCAGTGTCACTGCTCGACAGAGGCACAGCAAAATAATGGGTATAGTTCCCCATACTAAAGGGGTGGCGTAAGCCACAAAACGATGGGCTAGGCTTGTAAATGCCCTCGGGCAGATAGCCTAGTATGAACCTATGAACCTATGAACCTATTCTGGATCTCAATGTGGTTGCTTTCCGAATCAATTGGGTGATTAAGGGAAAGGGGGGGAATGAGTACAAAAGACCCCGGGGCCAATCGTTGACTACAGCGTCTCTGGGACGGTGGCCAGGAAGAGGGAAGAGAGTGAAGAAGTCGTGGCATTTGCGGTTTTGAGGGGTTGCGAAAAGGTCGATCCCACCTTCGGAAGATTTTTTCCACTACTGTCTGATTGAGAGACCACTCGTGAGACATGAGAATGGCTCTGCTCAGCCTGTCGGCTATGACGTTGGACTTCCCGGGGATATGCGTTGCTCTCAGAAACCATTGAGAGGAGATCGCCCACTGCCAAAGTCCGAGTGCTTCTCGACATAAGGGATAGGACTTGGTTCCGCCCTGCTTGTTGATGTACCACACTACAGACATATTGTCTGTCTGAATTGCAATAGTCCCGGTGGGTAGAGAGTCTTGAAGGGCTTGCAACGCTAAAATTACTGCTCTCATCTCCAAGACATTTATATGCAGGTGGCATTCAAATGGTTGCCAAGTGCCCTAGACTGTCCTGCCCTGAAAATGCCCCTCCCCCCCACCTGATCAGGGAGGCATCCGTTGTCACCGTAACAACCGGAGGAGGAAGAACAAAGAGTCTGCCCTGAAGCACCTGAGGGGAGACCATCCACCAAGAAAGGTGTCTTTTACATGATTGGGTGATTAAAATGTTGTGCGACATTGGAAGATGTTGAAGGGACCACTGGGAAAACAGCATCCACTGAAGGATGCGCATATGGAAGCGAGCTAGTGGGAGTAACGTGATAGTTGCTGCCATGAGACCTAGGGTTTTCAACACAAATCTGGCCTGGATTTTGTGGCACTGAAGAAGGACCTGAACATGTCCGCGAATGTCTGATACTCTTTGTGTGGGTAGTTTTGCCGACTGTTCGACTGTGTTTAATGTGGCACCTATGAAAGTAATAAACTGACAAGGCGACAAGGCAGACTTTTCGAAATTTATGGAGATACCTAGTTCGCTGCAAGTTTGTATGGTATAATCTCTGGATTGAAGTAGCTGATGCTTGGTGGTGGCGGTAAGGAGCCAGTCGTCTAAATATGGAAACACCTGGAATCCTCGCCGTCTCAGGTGAGCCGTAACCACTGCCATGCATTTGGTGAACACCCGGGGGACTGTGGTGGGACCAAAGGGGAGGGCTCTGTACTGGTAGTGACTGGCTCCCAGCCGGAAGCGCAGAAACCTCCTGGAGTGCCTGTGCATCTTGATGTGGTAGTACGGGTCCTGAAGATCTATTGAGCACATCCAATTGTCCTGACCCAAAAAGGGTAGAATGGACTGTAGCGTGACCATCCGGAATTTTGTTCTTTGAACAGACTTGTTCAGCCTACTGAGATCCAGAATAGGTCCTCCAGTCCCCTGTCTTTTTTGGTACTAAAAATAACTTGGAGTAGATTCCGGATCCTAACTGGTCTGCTGGGACTGGCTGGATGGCTCTTTTTCTTAGCAGTTTTGAAATTTCTAATACTGCTTGTTGCCTTAGACGGGGTGGAACGTCTGGAAGGGGCCGTTTTGGCTGTACAGGGGTGTGGATAAAGGGAATTTTGTAACCCTCGGATATGATAGACCGTACCCATTTGTCTTGCGTTAGGGAATGCCAGGCTTCTGGGTACAGTGATAACCTTCCCCCGACTGCCTCCGAAGGCGGACAGTCGGGCAGCTCCTCAGGGATGCTGAAAGGGTTTCTCAGAGAAAGATTCCCTGGTACCCTGATTTTGCGGACCCCCTCTGCCACTTGGGCGGCATCTGTTATTGTTCCCTCCCCTGCCTCTGGAGGGAAACTCACCTCGTGCGTCAGGCGCGACTCCCTGTGGTTTACGGAACCACATTTTCCCACTCTTCTGACCTTTAGGGTATGGCCTAGAAGGGGTGGAAAAACGGACTCCCACGGCAGAGAGAGTCTTGCCTTCTTGTTCACACCTGGTCAAAGTATCCTTCACCTGAGGTCCAAACAAAGCCGAACCATCAAAGGGGGTGTTAGTGAAGGATGGCTTGAAGGGGTCAGCGAAGTTACAAAGCCGCATCCAGGCGTGTCTTCTTAAGGCAACGCCTGTGCCTGCGGCCCTACTCGCCCCATCAGCCGCATAGGAAATAAGCCGCATGGAGGAGTTAACGATTGAGCTCAGGGTTGCCAGCTGGGAGTTGATCTTGTCCTGAGACCCAGCAGCTGATGGATCCTGTAAGGTGTCACGCATTTCTTTGAGCAGGTCTCTCTGAAGGCGGGTGAAATGACACAAATAATTCAGCAACTGCATGGAAAAGGTCGCTGAAGAAAACATCCGCTTAACATACCTGTCCATAGTCCTAGATTCTTTATTAGGAGGGTGGACAGGTACTGAAGGGTCAGCCAACTCCCTCTTAGTGGCCGCCCGCCACAACCATGGCATCAACGGGGACGCCCTTTGTCAGAAACTGCTTGTCGGAAGGGGCTGTAATAAATTTTGTCGGCCTCCGGGGGGTTGGTTCCATAGTGTCAGGGGCCGTCCACGCCTTTCGAGCCACCACATCCATGAGAGGGTTGAAAGGCGGAGACACCCAGGAGGTGGAAGGGCGAGAACCAAACGCATCTAGGTAAACCGACTCATCCTCATCGGAAGGATTGAGGGCAGAGCAGTTCCCCTCTGCTTAAGGATCTCCAGGATGTAAGAAAAGGAGACAATCCTCAGAGGGGGACCTTGGGGACCCTTCAGACTCATCCAAGTCGGTGTCAGACGTGACTGACTCAGGGAAGTCCACATGCTTCCTCTTGCATTTTCTCTTCCGAGGAGGCTCCCCTGAAGGATCAGGGGAGGCCTCGGAAGAGGAGGATACACCCAATGGGGCTACTTTAGCGTAGGTTCTCCACGTTCGGGATCGGGAGGGTGGCTAGAGACCGAAGCAGGCACCATAGAGGGAGGAGCCAAAGGAGCTGACTGTGGAGCAGGCACAGGGGCCAGCACACTCCTCATGACCTCAAAGGCGCCCCTATCAGGCAGGGAAGAAGGTCCCTGCTCCAAAGAGGCAAGGACCCCTCCCGGCACCGAGAGGAACGGCTCCGAGGCTGAAGTCAGGGCCGAACTCACCTGCGCCGAGGCTCTGAGAGGGAGAACGGGGTCGGACAAGGGTCCGATAACACTCGCCCCCTCGGAGCCGACGAGGGAGTCCCGGCGCCCAGATCCCTCCAAGGATGGAACCAAGGAAGAGATCGGAGCCGACAAGGGAGCCGAAAGGTGTGGTATCTGCTCCGACGTTCTGAAGGTCCCGACCCCTACGATCTCCAGCTCCGAGCTCAGAGGAAGAGTCGGAGGAGAAATCGAAGAGGAAGTAGGGATAGCCACTGTCTGATGAGAAGGGCTATGCAACATTTGGGCCAGCGCCTGCGACTTAAGGAGTCTGCTAACCACCCTCTCGAGGTCATGATCCGACAGCTTGGAAGACCGAGAGGAATGGGACGTACGGCTCCGCTTCGATAACAAGGGAGACCTCAGAGCCGAGTGGACCGACTAAGGAAGGAGCCCTGGAGCGCTTTCGGCTAGAAGACTGCTCCGACAGTAGGGTCGGAGCCGACTGAGGCCTCGAATCATCGGTTCCGGCCGGAACCGATGCAGTAGTAGTGGCAGCACCGCTCGGCGACGGCTCCGAACATGGAGCCGACGGTTTGGCGGGCTTAGAAGGTTTACCCGACGAAAGCTTGGCCGGGGAACCTTCAGGCTTCAACAAGCCTCTCAAAATAAGTTTATTTCTGCGTTCCTGCAGGACTCGGACTGAAGGCATGGCAGACAGAACAAGAGTCCTGCAGGTGCAGAGGGCCTAGGCAATACACACAAGAAGTATGACCGTCTGTCAGAGACATCTTCTGACAGCACGAGTCGCACTTCTTGAAGCCCGAGACCTTGGTGTCTGTAGACATCCCGAAACAAGGATGACAAGGCAGACAGAAAAGAATTTTAATAGTCTAGTCACAAGCACAACACAACACACACCAAAAAACTTGTAACAGACTAAAAATACAACTTTAAATCTAGGCACACACACAAGAAACTCCACACAAGTATTATAATAAAACAACTTTAGCCAAAGGCCTAACTATTCAGAAGAACAGGAGAGACCCAGGCGATAACAGGGGGGGGGGGCCCAGAAAGAGACTACCTAAGAGGGGATTCTAAAAGGGGAACTATAGGGTAGTACTAGTTATAATTATTGTTAAAGGTAAGGACCAAAAAACTAACTAGAAATATAAAAAGATCAATACAACCTGGAGCCGGCAAAAAAACGCAACCTCGTAGCTGAAGCGGCAAACAAAATCTGGGTAGTTGGCGCTTAGCATTGTGGGATATAGGGTAGCCTCGAGCTGGTAAAAATAGCTCCCGAGCTTTAGTAAAGGCCAAGTCGGAGCTGAGGATCGGCTCCAAACCCATCCAGCAAGAATGAAGGCGAGATTGACAACTTAACATCTGATAATGCGTGCAGCCTGCTTTGAAGTGTAGGTATCTTCTGCAAGATTCCCTGATTGGGATGTGCAGATATGTTTCTTTTAAATCTAGTATTGCCAACCAGGCGTCATTGCCTAGCATAGGAAGTAATTGGTGTGAAGAGTCAACATCTTGAATTTTGGAATCTACAGAATCTACAGAAAGGTGTTTAGAGTAGACAGGTCCAGGATTGGACGCCATGATTGTCTTTTCTGGGTACCAGAAAAAGTCTGGAGTAGAAACCTTGTCCCTTTTCCTCTTCTGGTACCAGTTGAATAGCCCCAATGCTTAAGAGGGAAAGTACTTGTTTTTGAGCCTCTGCCCACTGATGTGGGGGAAGGTCTGGCCACCCATTTGGTGTTGGCAACATTTGGAAATGAAATCTGTATCCCTGGGACACTATTTAAAACCCATTTGTCCTGGGTTATGAGTTCCCAGTTGTTTGCATGAAGAACAATCTTTCCCCCCAAAGGGGCAGTCAAAAGATAAGTGCTTGGGAATCTTAAAAGGAAGTCATTGAGACTGTTTACCATAGGGGAGTGTCTTATTTCCAGATTTGGAAGGGGAGGTCCCCCACTTCTTAGTTCTGAGAGTCTCCTGGGACTGAAACCTGGATTTTTTGCTGTGTCTGGGTTTGGCTTGAGAAGACCTGGAAGGGACTGGAAAGGACCAATTCTTAGTAGGCCAGTGCCTACTAAATCTAGGAGGTTGCACTTGTAAAAAATCTTTAACAGTTTGCATAGATTTAGCATTATCTTCCATCTTTTTAAGGACTTCTTCAGCCTTGTTGCCAAACAGGTAGTCCTGATTTAAAGGAGCATCCAACAATTTAGTTTTAACATGATCAGGCAAAGATTGCTCCTTAAGCCAAGCATTCCTTCTGAGCACAGACCCAGTAACAGCAGCCCTGCAAGAGGCCTTTAAAGAATCAAAACCACAATGCAAAGTATGTTTTCCAACTTGTTCAGCAGAATGCATTAAGTCCTGTAAATCTTTATTTTCCACACAGTCAGGAATCAACATAATTTTCTGTTTAAGCAGTCCAATAACATGTTGCTAATATTTTAACATATGAAATTGGCAGTTTAAAGCTCTGATTGCCAAGGTTGCAGAAGTATAAACCTTTTTACCCCATCTATCCAGCGCCCTGGAGTCTCTATCCGAAGGGGTAGGATTTTTAGCAGTAGAAGCCTTAATGCCCTTGGGCCCCTGAGAAATAGTCTCTGGATCTGCAACAGGAATTTTGAAAAGGAACTTGTGGGACTCTGGAACCCTGTAGTATCTGTCAGGTTTACTAGGAGCAGGAGGCAGGGAATCAGGGGTCAAACTGGATTCCGAGAAAACATCATCAATGATGTTTAGTACAGGAGGTACAGCCAAAGGCCTATGCTGAGGTAGTAGAAGGAAATCCCTAAGCCTCTTTTTTTGAATCAGAAAGTTCCTGGCTCCCTTAAAGTATGCAAAAAGTTTCCCCCAAAAAAAAATCCTCAGGAGGGGAAGCAGAGGGAATAGACTCCTCTGCATCAGAATCCTCATATGTAGGTATGGACAAATCCAGGTCATCAGAAGAGTCAGAAGAAACAGAATCCTTATCAGAAGATTCATAATCAAGCTCAGCCCTAGGCCTCTTGGTGGGGGGGGGGGGTTGACTACCCTTGATTAGAGAGTCATTAGATCTTCAGCCATTTTTATCACTTGTTTTTTAGGCATAGGGGCATGAGCATGTGGCCTGGGCATCGTTTTTTTGGACATGGATCGAGATTTAGGCCTTAATAATGAAGGTGGTGTAGATTTAATATGCAAGTCTGTAGGTCTGAATACACCCCCAGAAGACAGTGCCTGCACAGCGGCTCCGGACCCATCCAAGGTAGAGACATCCGCGTGTTCCACAGCTGAAGTATCTCGTGGCATACCGGACTCCGAATGCGTCTCAGTAGAGGCCTGTGAATCATAAGTAGTGGGTATCAGGGGCTGCGAAAGCACCTCAATGAGCACCGGCGAACTGGCGACTGGCTTAGGAGAAGTGTCGTCGGCAGTTTTGGACCTGGGAGGCCTGTCTCTGTCTTTATCTTTTTTTCAGAATCCCAGTAGTCGGATGGCTAACCCTGGACATTTCTGGATAATTAAACCGAGAGGTTTAGCGGCAAAAATATACAGACGACGGATAGTGCGCTGATTAAACAAAGCACAAAACCGACAACAAAGTACGTTGTGGTCAGGGCCTAGGCAAGGAATATAGTACGAATGAAAATCTTTATGAGGTATTTGCTTTCCACAAGTAATGCAATTATTAACTTTTACTGACATCAGTAAGGAGCAAGAAAAAGTTTCCCCAATGGTGTAGTTGAAGACTTCGGTTCTGAAACTCGAAAACGAAAATTTCAGGAGTTGGGCGACTAGCACTTACGAACTGCTTCTGCTTTGGGCACCGCACGGCAAGCAAGACTGATATAATGACATCGGCTGCATGTTTTATACCCCTGACGACCCGACATCATGGAAGAAGGGACAGCAACCGACGCAGGACCCAAGACTTTGTTAATCAGGCCGACTGAGGGCAACCTGCAAGCAGATTATCCAAATGTAATGACTGCAACAGTGAAACACAAAGAACAAACAAGAGTTCCAAGTTTCTTGGTTTTTGCATTAGCTTCTTAAGTCTCTTCCTACATATTCTTAGCTGCCATAACAGAATCCTTTTTAATCCAAACATCTAAACACTTCACTTTATCATGTCCCCATAAATATGGATATTGTTGAACCAATTCAGGTGTGGGTACATACTTCACCACTATAATCTTTGTTTTATCTTTATTAATTTTAGATCCCCAAAAGACTTGAAAGTGTCTCAAAATGTTACACAACACAAAAATGAACTTTTCTGGATTTAATGCAAAAAAAGTATCATCCACAGATAAAGCAAACTTTTCTCTTTCATTCCAAATATACACTTGACTTTCTGAGTTCCTTATTTTCTTTGCCAATGGCTCTAAATATAAAGCAAATAAAGGGAAAAAATGATATTCCTGCTGGATTCCTCTGTCCAAACACATCTTTATCAGAGAGGAACCCTCCCAACCTTAATTCCTTCCTCAGAGCCTTCAAGTATCCTCCTAATTAACCCTATTATTGAATCAGAGAATGAAAATGTTTCCATTACCCTACACATAAAAATCCAGCGTACTCTACTGCATGCTTTCTTCGCATCAAAACCAAGCAATAGCAGTATTTTCGGTACTTGCGTATTATCGCAACCAGATTTTCTCGGTTGCGAAAAGCACATACCTGCACAGATACGACTGCATATGACAGTTGAAACTGTCATTCTAAGTTGTTAGTACTGCCAAAAAAGTTTGAATTACTTTTACAAACACGAACAATTTCAGAAGTCCTTTTCCTGTTTTGCGTGCCTTACAGATGCATGCCTGACTTACCATGGCTGCTGTCGCCCTGAACCGCATTCCTTAATTTCTTAGCATGCAGACTTAAAATAACAGAAATGCTGACAGTAAACTGCAGAAAGAAAGCTGAGCAGTATGTTATTTTCCTTTTTTTTTTAAATGCATCTTCCAATAATCCAAAACCTGGGTTGTACAACTGACAGTAAACTAATTAAACGACAAAGAAATGTGCAGCAGGCAGGCTTTAAATAACAGAAATGCTGGCAGTATTGTACAACACAGGCTTTCGATTTGAAGATATGTTTAAAAAAAAAAAAATAAAAAAAAAAAAAAACAGAAGTATCCCAAGAGTGTTGTGCTACAAGGCACCAAATTAGACATTTGTACAACTGTACTGACCATATTTCATAACCGTTAAGCGCATTGCCATTAACAATCTGGTTGCGATAATACGCAAGTACAGTATTTTCTTAGATTCTGCTTCCCCTCTGGATCATTGTGGTTCTATTAGTGTTGTGACGTTTGCCTCCCCTCTACAAAACCATGCTGATCTGTATCTACAAATTTTGGCAATACCTTTGCCATTGTCTTAGCTACTATAGTCTTAAACACTTTGCAATCATGGTTCAAAACTGAAATGGGTCTATGTGAAGATGGGTCTAATGTGTCTTTACCCTCTTTGGGTAATACAACCACCACAGCTTTCTTCCAAGATGCTGGTCTTTCCCTTCTTTTAAAAATAGTACTAAGCAAACTCTTCCAGGATCTTTCACTTCTTTCCTTCCTAACTTCCAAACTGCCAAATGAATACCATCTGTTCCTGGTGACTTCCCTGCAGACTGACTACAAACCTGTTGCCTCCTCCCCTGCAGGGACTGGTTGAATGGATCCTTCTTGCAAAAGTTCTTGTAGGACGAATGCAAGTAGAGTTTCCTGGCCATTTGGAGGCTTTGGTATCCCTAAGAAGGGAGGTCTCTCTCTCGCAATTGGACAAGGTAACCTTTTTCTATGATGCTTAGTTCCCACAGGTCTGAAGTGATGAGTTTTCACTGGTGCAGAAAGGAGGAGAGTCTTCCTTCTACTGGAATGGATGGGTGGGGGGGGGGGTGGAGATGGTGAGTGAGCTATGGATTGTCACAGCTTTTCTCTGGGAGGTTGGGTTTAGAATCTTTGGGACCCCCGTTGCTCAGGTTGCTATCTTCTGGGCTGTCTTTTTCTTTCACTTCAATGAGACCTCCCGTTAGCGTGCCTGGGTAACAAAGGCCAACATTTGGAAGGGTAATTTCTATTACATCTAGGGGTTGAGGACACAAAATTCCTTTACAGTCCAATCTCTCAAAAACCTACCCAATGGGGCATCCAAAAGCTCAGCCTTTACTTCGAAAGTGGTTGTGTCCTAAGCAAATCATCCCTCCTGGTGACACAGCCAGTAGCTGCTGCCCTGCATGAAGCACTTAATGCATCATAAGCACACTTCAGGGAATTCCTGGATATCTGCAGTGCTGCACTAGCTGTCGCCTCTATGTTGTTTAGTAGGGACTCATCTTATTCTTTATCAAGAATTTGTTGTTGCAAGGACTAAGTATTTTAACATGTGAAATTGACAGCTAAGAGCCCTTGCAAACAAGGTAGCAGATACATCTGTCTTTTCCCCAAATCTCTCTGTAATTAGGTAAGGAATATCCAGTAGCAGGTTCAGATGTTCCCCAAGTAGCTTCAGTGGACATTACAGATGAGTCAGCTTGTGGGCTCTTGTAGACAGTTTTTACAAAAGTCAAATACTTTGTAAAAATGATCAGGTTTCCTTGATGCAAGGGGGAAGGAGTCTGGGTGAAGAGAGATGTCTTCTAAAGCATCATCTAACACCACATGAACTGAAGGAGGGGGGGGGGGTTGGCAGACTCGGGCGCTACCTGTAATGAATCTGAACTTGAGTGAATTCCTTAAGTCTCCTTCATCCTATGAAAAGTATCCCCAAAGGACAAATCTTCTGGGGGAGAGGTTAAGGAAAAATGTATCATCCAAATCAGAGCCTGGACAGAATTTAGGGGGCTGGCATTCAGAATAAAATAACTCCTCCTCATTCTTAGATTCTGAAGAATCAGACTCTTCTAGAAAGGCAACCCTCTTGGTCTTTTATTAAAACAGGTCATGAGGTAGTTGGCGCTGCCTGAGTGGACTCCCCAGACTTCTTAAAGGACATGAATTCCTGGGCAATTTTTTTTATTAATCCTGAGTTTTGACCTAGACAGTAGTAGCAGATGACTGGGTAGTAAGCTGAGGCAGCGAGACTGTTCGTTTTGTTTAGGTGTCCATTTAATAAGGGTAGACTCAGTCCTCGGTTGGACGACAGGGACGCTGTTCCTGGAGAAGGTGTGTGTTTTCCTGTAGAATCATGGAAGAACCTTCTCTCTCGGTAAACAATGTTTGGATCTCAGAAGCTGAGGGCTACCACACAACCTCAGACCCAACAGACAGAAGCTGGAGAGGGTAAAGTTGAGTAGCCCCACTGGCATGGTGGCCTCCCAATGGGTCAATCCAGCTGGCTCAAGCCTGGATATTGCCAGACTTGTAGGCTGTAAAATGACCTCAGAGTCATCGGTCGACTTAGTTGCAGACAGAGAAGAATTACCATCATCTGCGGATTCCTTTTCCTTAGGCTTTTTATCTTTTTTCTTTATAAGTAGCAGACAAAACAGAGGAGGGTAGTGAGATGGCATGAACTGGCACTGAAGATTCCATGTGTACTGAAAGGACTTTGGCCCTATGCTTAAGGGTTTTAGCCCTAAACCTAGCACGATCCTGACATTTACAAAAGTCATACTGAGGCCCCAAACAAGACAGACAAAAGCTATGAAAATCTTTATGTGGGACTTGCTTCACACTTCGAGCAATTCTTAACTTTTTTGAACATTAATGAGAGAAAATAATTCCCCAATGAGGAATTTATCTGAAAATGGTTTGTTGAAAACTTTGGAGAAAATGAACTAGCCAACGGACTGTCAGCATTAGGTAAATGTACAAGTACATTGGACTGCAAGGCTAGAAAGAGCTGAAATGGAGCCAATGGACGGTCCTCTTATACCTTGACATCTGAATGTCGGCCAGCAGATGCCCATCACCTAGAGATGATGAAAAGACTCTGGAAACCAGTCCATATGTGGGCTTCTGCATGGTAAAATGACCAAAGGATCAGTACTACAACAGTGAGTATGAAGATCAAGATAATAACTGCAGATTAAAGAACCCATCTTTCAAGCCCATTTGTTTAAAAAAAATAATGCCCAGAGCTCAAAGCAAGGATATTAATCCAGACATCCACACAAGGGAAAATATTGTTTTAACTCTACATATAATAAAAGCAGTACATGTTTATACCCCACCCCCACTCTAGCATCCTAAGATCACATTATATTCACTTACTTCTGCCAGCTTTCTTTATCTTGATACAGTGTAAAGTTTAGATATCTTATAACTAAGAAAATTTGTATGTTTACTTTGGTATTTTAATGAATGTATAATATATATATTCATATATATATATATATATATATATATATATATATATATATATACACACATACATATACATACACACACAAACAATGTGCAGCAGTCAATGAAAAGACTCCATTTAAAGTAACCTGACTGCACACTATGCAAAACTGTTTTACAATATAACATGCAATTTACATAATGAAATGTTTTAAAAAGATATTAACTCATAAGAATAACAGTTGTTTTATTTAGTTTTTCCTTTCAGTGTCCTAAACAATAATGACAAAGTGAGGTATACGCTTTATAGTTGACCCATAAGTTTGACAAAGTCAACACAGTTCCAGTCTTTTTCAACAACTTTTCCTTGTAAAGCTATATTTCACTATTGTAACTAAAGCTTTAGTCTCCAATTTATTCTGTAATTTCAGTGTTGCTGGTCTTCTTTCTGATCATCTCCATATCCTATCTCCAGACTGTCTTCCAAGTCCAAGGTTATCCAAGGTACTCTTAATTCCTGTAATTAACTTCTGTGCTTTTTTCTCTCTCTCAAGCATTTCCAGATTTCAGTGGCAATCGATGAGCTTTGTTACCCCCCCCCCCCAAACACCTTTACTGAATTATCACTTGTGACATAGGCAAATTTACATTCATATAAAAGTAATCAAACTATATTAGCATATCATATTTTACATATATTGCTCTCTTTAGTCTTTTGGCTTTTCCCAGACAGGGGTCACCACAGCAGATCACCAGTCCACAGATTGACTGGCAGTGGAGTTTTTAGTGTCGAGTTGCCAGCCTGACCCCCAACCTTCAACCTTCACAGAAGCTGCAAACAAACACAAGCACCTACCTGCATGTCTTTAAAACTCACTTGACCACAGGGAGAACATGCAGACTCTGCACAGAAGGTGTTCCAGATGACAATCGAACTGGAGAACCACTTGCTGTGAGGCAACAATGCTAACCATTGCACACCTGCAGCCACTCCTTATAACCTAAGCTATATTACATAAATTACTGAATTCCTGCCTTTTTTTTTTTTAAAATAAGAAACATCTTTATTAAACCACCCCTTACTACATTTATATAATGAAAACAAACCACATCAACACAATTCTACTTGCAAGCATTTTACATCACAAACCATACTTTGTCAGAAGAATCCTTGCTGATTCACATTTTGTTGGGCACATTTTTATTTCCTCTTTAGTGTGTTCGACATAACAAATATATTTGATCTTCCAGGGAAAAATATTCTGAAAACAGACAGATACAGCAGCTTGAATTTCACACCTGCCTCTTGACACTCCTTGATTGCTGGGATAAATTTGCTTTTCTTCAGCCTAGTATACAGTGAACACTCATTTTCCATAGTCTGTTGCCTCCAGTTTTTAATACTTACCTTTTCTGCCATAGTTTTCTCAGGCTCAATTTTTTTTCTACTTGCATGATTACATCTCTACTAATATGGGTCTTGGCTGCTTTCTCAAGGAGAGGTTTGGGGATTACACACAATGTGCCCTTTCAATCAATAAATCCTGCTGTGGAACACTGGACAAGTTGCTTATTTGTACTTAATAAAATTAATACAATCTGTTCTTTCCAGTTTCTCTGCTCAGCAGAAAATCTCAGATTTTCAATGTCTAACCACTATTTTTTTTGAAAAGCCTCATGCTCAACCCGCCTTTTCTACATTTCAACCTCTGATTTTTACAAGTATCCATTCATCTGAACAGCCAGTTAAAAGGTCTATTTTTCCAGCTCTTTTGTTATTTCAGTTGATAAATTCCTTAAATGTTTCTTTTATTTTACACACCTTTATTTTTTCCTCTAAATTACTGGAAGTCATCTCCTGTACCAAAGATAAAACTTGAACTGCTTTTTCGCTGAAAAGCTGCAGGATTCTTCCCAGAGTTTTCTCTTCACCTTTTCTGGCTGGTTTTCTTTTAGGTTCTTCAAATTTCTTTTTGGCTGGCATCCAAACACTGTAATTTTTAGCCAGTGACTGAATTTTACCCAGCTAGCAATTTCAATGCTCTCCTTTTTCTCAGTTTCGGTTTTCACACAGAGAGCTGAAATTAACCTGCTGCTCAGTGTGCAACCATCTTGGAAGTGCAGTGCAGACTGCTCTTGATATTAATTCATCCTTCTGTATTTTCTTTTGACAGTTCATTTATACCGCACATCACTGAATGTACAGTAAGTGTTTACGAAAATTACTATAATGAACTTGGCATGGCTTGACAGCAGTTGGTGAAAACTCAGAAGGAAGGTTACTTGCTTGGTGTTCCCCATATCAGCCATATTAAACTGGTCATGCAGGACATACACAGGCTGGCAGCTCTGCCAAGATTCTTGTACTTATCAAGATGATGAGAGTTCAACACGTGGCCCCAGTTGCTGAAGGGGTCAACCATGGAGGATAGGAATGTGTGGCTGATATCAGACTCACCCATCCTCAAGACAGAGACAGAGGTAGTCTAGTCCACTGTAGTGCTCACTTCAGCAGTGAAACAATAGTACAGCATGAAGCACACAGGCTACGCATGAACACCTGGGTCTGTGAAGCTGTGCCAATTTAACAGCCTTCCAAAGGAAACTGTGTATGAGAGCACATATTCATGAAGGAAAATGCATAGCAAGCCTTCCCAAATGTAGTGACGCAGGTTAGCTGTAAGAGGAAGGGACTTAGGCTCTAAACAAAGCAGAAAAAAACTAATGTCTGCCTGGAAGATGGTATCCTGGGATTTGATTGCATCCTAAGGGGAATGATCATATCAAGGGAAGACTGATGGTTGACAGTCAACTAAGGATAAAAAAAATTATCAACCAGTTGGGGAACTACACAATCTTGGTGCTGTTTACCTATTGACCCTACACAACCTGGATCCTGACTACTTAAAACAGCTTCTAGTATTGTATTCTACGCTAAAACCTTTCAGACCAACAATCAAGGGTCTACAGTTTTTTCATGATCAATTTAGAGAGTTCTACTAGAAAATCTTTTGCCCCCGTAGCTCTGATCCTGTGGAATCTACCACCTTTCCTGATATAGCTGTTGTAATTCTGATGCTTCCTTCCATAGGTCCTTAAAATGCCATCTGTTTAGGAGTTGATTTAAGTCAATTCAAGGATTCACATTTTAGCATTCCAAACTTCTGTTAATTTATTTTTAACCATGCGAAAGATCTGAACTGCTATGCAAAAGATATCTATAAGGTATCCAGAATTTGGACACCTAATAAACAGACAGACAAAATCATTCTCTTCTCTAGTGCCAGTGGGGACATGGATCCAGTTTTTACTGGTGATATGTTGGATTTTTTTTTAAGAGTTGGGTAGTAGGACATGGTTTAAGACTAAGATGGTGCATCTGTTAAGCCAAAGTTCTAGAATACCTGCCATCTTTCTTTAGAGCAGGTGGTCTGGAGACTGGGTTCTTACTATCTTACTAGTTGCATTTGACAAACCCTGAACAAAAAAAAAAAAAAAAAAAAACTGTGAAAGATATTGTTCCCAAGGCTGAAGTAGTTTCTAGTGTATTTTCCTGGAAGAAAAAAAAAAAGGCATCCTTTCTACCTCCTGTGGAGAGCTCTTTTATCAAGGGATCTCGCCAAGCCATAGTCTCTACAGAATGCGGGGGGGGGGGGGGGATTACTGGTTATTACAAACCTGTCGCTTTTTCTAAAGGTGAAATTATTGGTTTCAAACAAAACTCTTCCACCTCCAGGGAAGTTACTGGGGGAATGAAAGAGTTACACATATGCAATTAAAATGAAATAAAAAATCTATTAGTTATAATATACTGGCTTCTACGTCAGTTTTGAAAAATGTGACCGATGGGATTGCACCAAGAAAGCTGAAATAATGCAGGAGACTGACAATTCAGTTACAGATGTATGGTGTCTTATCAATATGATAAAAAGCCACATCCAGTCCGTAACAGAGAATGTGACAAGTGTGGCAATATTAATAATTTCTCTTAAGTATGCACATCTAAAAGACTGCCCTCTGAAACAACTAAAGCCCCAAAGATAAATGAATCAGTGGCTCACTTAAACAAAACCTTCCTTAGAATGGAAAACAGCCAAGCCCCAAAACAAAGAAATTCAAATCCATACCCACACTCTGTCTTATCTCAGAACTAAAACTACAGCAAAACAGAGACAGAGGAGGCTTGGAAATAATGGTCATCAAGAAAAGAACTTAAAACAACTTCCAACTATAATTAGACAACTATGAAACCAACCTAAAAATATAATACAAACATCAAAGAAAGATCACTACACTATTTTACATGCAACTATAACAGAAAGCCTAAAAATAAGATTGTCCCATGTGTTACACTAAGAAGCAAAATCTTGTGAGTCACTTGCTAAAGCAAAAAGTACAGTTGTGCAAGTTGCACTACCATAACAGAAGATGTTTGAAATCCACACTGCTGCAGTACACTTTTGCACAGGATACAACAAATGGTCAACTTCACAAAGCTTTGGCTTCCTATCACACCTTCATTTTAAGTGCTGATTGCAAAGCCCATTTGTGGAGGGAAATTAGTATTCCGAGTTAATATTACTTCAGGATGTTCTCACCTATAAGTATAGGAATGTTCTAATCCGGAAAACAACATACAATATAAACAAAGTTTATATACCAACCAAAAAAAAAAAAAAAAAAAAAAAAAAATATATATATATATATATATATATATATATATATATATATATATATATATATACACACACACACACACACACACACACACACACATATATATATATATATATATATATATATATATGCAGGAAATGGGGAATGAAAGGTGGGTGAGGCCACTGCAGTAGTTAAGAATTTGAAGATCTACTGTTATGGTAAGTACAAGTTATACAACTGTACTATGTTCATCACTTTTACTACGGCAGTAGCCTTTAGCCATTTTGGTTGATTACCAACGTTTACCCAATCCTGAAAGAGGAAGAATGTGGATCCAGGCGGCCCTGGATAATGGTCTTAGCAAAAACAGTTTTGCAACTGGAAAATAAATTCAGTTTGTAATGCTTTGTAAAAGTATATACAGAGGATCTTGCAGATGCCTGCAGAATGCTTCTTCTAGAGTCTACCCCATTTCCAATATGCTATCAAAGCTAGACAAGTCTCTATTAAAATGTGCCTTAACTATGCCTGGAAATGTTTTACCCTACTGGGAATAAATGTGCAATTAAATGAAATAATTGAAACAGGTAGTCTTTCCAGTCCCATACTAGGAATTCCACAGCTATACAACTTTCCTAAAGGACTTAGTACTGTAAGATAATAACAGAGTTACAAACAGCGTGACCGCAGTATATAGAATTTATTTGCCCTGTCATTCAAATTCTGAAACTAATGAAGGAGACAGAGGGCTAGATTCAAGATGCACTCAAAGTATTAAGGGCATACATAGGGGACTTTGTTTCTACAGATAACCCTATAAGCATGTAAAAGAAAAACGCTTAACTCACCATTAACAATTGTAAAACAGATACTTTCTTGAAGATGTCAGAGCAGTAAACCAGTTAGTCTACCAAAAAAATTAAACCAAAAGCAGACAGCATAGCTGGTTCAAATGTAGACAGAAGTAACTTTCACAGCAAAAACTAAAGATCCCAGTGAAGTTTCACCTGAATTACAGGTGAATTTGCATAAACAGAAAACCCTCTGAAGAACATCTCGAGGTAAGTCTAAAATGAAGAGGCAAATTCATAGACAGACATGCTGAAATGGTTGATAAATACCCCTTTGTCAAAGGAGTAAAACAGTCCACAGGACAGTAATTTACACAAATGCCTGACATAATCCTGGACTGTGCCCTGGTTATAGGCGAGACACCAACTCAAAAATCTTCTCCACTGGAGAACATAGGATTTCCTACTAGCAGATTTCTCCCCTCCTTTAGTACCTGCTGCATGACCTCGTGAAAAAGGTGCCTATAAGGTATGAAAACTGAATCATCCAGGTAGTCAAAGCTGTTTGAAAATTAGGGTTTTCTAACTCCAGAGTTTTACGTGAGTAGGTCCAATCTGTGAGGAAGCTTGAGATAATTGCCCTTGATTGACTCTGTAACAAGGGAGAAAGTATAGTTGTGTAGACTTACCATAAATGTAGATGTTTGAGTGTATTCACTGCTGCAGTCATCACACTTGGGTTATCTGCCTGCAGGTAGCCCTCAGTCAGCTCGAATACCAGAGACTTAGTATTTCTGCATCAGTTGCTGTCGCTCCAGGACTGACGTCAGGTAGTCAGGGGTATAAAAACAGGCAGCCGATGCCATTACATCAGTTTTTCTTGCAGCAAATGTCAGGAGCCCCCCAAATAAGGAGCTAAGTTATGGTGAGGAAAACACCACCAGTAAAAAGTAAATACCAATACCCCTGAAAGGGGTGAGTAGTAGACAGAGAGCAGAGAGAGACAAGGGAGCTGGAGGGAGGGGAACCAGGACTGCAACAGTGAATATACTCGAACATCTACATTTACGGTAAGTGTACACAACTGTACTATGTTCTTCGTGTTTCACTGTTGCAGTCATCACACTTGGGTAGATTCCCAAAGCTGAAGAAGGGTGGAGGCAGTCAAGAAGAGTTGGGGCTGGCCAATATGCCCTGCAGGACTGCTGTTGAAAAACCCTCCCTGGATTTGGAAAAGATAGGCAGGTGGTAATGCTTGGTGAAGGTGTGTACAGAACTCCAGGTAGCAGCTTCCAGGATGTCCCTGGTAGGGACTTCCCTGAGGAATGCTGTAGAGGTAGACGTTGCCCTATTGGAATGTGTTCTGACCCCCTGAGGGATTTACCATGGTGCTTGTAGAAGAAATGGATGCAGTGTGCTATCCATTTAGAAATTTTGCTTTGAAATGGCCTTGCCCTCTGTCCCTGGTGCAAAGCTGACTAGTAACTGGTCAGATTTCCTGAAGGGCTTAGTCCTATCAAGGCAGAATCTGAGCTGTCTGTGCATGTCCAAGGAGTGCAGGATCCTTTCCCCTTTATTTTGAGGATTAGGGAAGAAAGTTGGCAAATTGATACACTGGTTGAGAGCCACACTGGAAAGGAAGGGTTAGACCCGAGGGAAACCCTGTCAGCATGGAAAATAATGAAGGGTTCCACAGTCATAAATGCTTGTGGCTCAGACACTCTTCTAGCTGAAGTGATGGCCAGACGCAAGGCTGTTTTCCAAGAGAGGAATTTTAACTCTGCTGACACTGCAGGCTCAAAAGGAGGAAGCGTGAGCTTTTCCAGTACAAAGTTAAGGTTCCAAGCAGGGGTGGGTGCTCTCCTTGGCGGCCTTAAGTTGTTTGCCCCTCTCAGGAACTGTAAGAGGGTGAGAGAAGAGAGGTGGCTCAGTGTTGTAATGAGCCGGAATGGCAGAGGCATGTATCTTAATGGAGGAGAAGGACAGGCCCCTGTGGAATAGATCTACTAAGTAATCCAGGATTAGGGGCAGGGAGGGCAGAGTTGTGTCCTCTCCTTTAGATTGAATCCAGGAGCAGTACCTTTTCCACTTATCAGCATAGGATTTCCTTGTACTGCGTCTTCTGGCGTCAAGAATGACGTCCAGCACCTACTTGTTTAGGTTGATTACTGGAGGAGAAATCAAGGAATAAGCCAAGCTGCAAGATTTAGGGTTTGCAGCTGCGGATGCAAGATCTGTCCCCCCTGCTGAGAGAGCAGGGCTGGGTTCTGGTGCAGGTGACAGGCTGAGCAGGAGTTGGTACTAGTGCTGGCATGGCCAGTCCGTGGCAATCAGAATTGTCCTTGGTCTGTCCTGTCTTATCTTGAGCAATACTCGAGAGACAGGGCAGAGGGGGAAGGGATAGACTGAGAGATTTACCCACTGGAAGGATAAGGCATCCACTTTCCAGGCCCTGCTGAAGTATCCTGGTGCAGAATTTGCTGAGCTGGTGATTGCAGGGGGAGGCAAAGAAATCCACCTCTGGGGTCCCCCATTTTTGAATCAGAAGGTTGAAGGTGCTGGGCTCTAATTGCCACTCGTGTGGGTCTAGGAGATTTCTGCTTAAGTCGTCTGCCAGTGAGTTTTGTTTGCTTGGCAGGAATTGAGCTTGCAGATGGACCTTCATGTCCAAGACCGTGTTCCACAGGGCCACAGCTAGCCTGTAAAGTGGGTAAGAGTGGGTTCCCCCCTGCTTGTTGATGTACCACATAACTGTGGTGTTGTCTGTTCTTATTAGCAGGTGTCCTGGTGACAATAGGGATCTGAAAGCTGTCAGAGCATGCTGCACAGTTAGCATCTCTTTTTGGTTGATGTGCTGATGAATTTGGCTTGGGCTCCAGTGGCCCTGAATGCACTTGCCATCCATGTGTGCCCCTCAGGCATAGTCTGATGCGTCTGTGGTTAGGGTCTGGGCGGTGTGGGGTTGAGTAAAAGGCAGACCCTTGTTGCGGTTGTATGCTGCTGCCCACCAAAGAAACACTGTCCTTAGACAGGGTATGGTAGGAATGACGGTTTCCAGGTCCTGAGAATGTTGGCACCAAAGACTTTTTAAGTACCACTGAAGTTTCCTCATATGCAGTCTGGCATATGGAATTAGTAGGATGCATAAGACCATGAACCCTAGGGGCTGCAAGATTTTCCTTGCGGATAGCTGGGTTCTGGTGGACATTTGAGTAAAATAGTCTGTCAGATAGGCTTGTTTTTCTGGAGTGAGGAATGCCATCTGGGATGCTGTGTCCAAGCTTGCTCCCAGGAATACAATCTTTTGACTGGGGACTAGTTTTGATTTCTTTTTGTTGATGGTGTACCCCAGCTGTCTGCCTGGCAGTCCAAGTATGGGTAAATTCGAATATTTCTCTGTCTGCAGTAAGCAATGGCTGGAGCCAGGCATTTGTGAATACTCTAGGAGCAGTGGATAAGCCGTACTCAGATCTTTCAATTCTCAACACCTTTCTGGTGTACTCAGTGACATATCGCTTACTCAGAGGTGATCTTTGCCTGACCTACAAAGCCATGTCCAACTCAGAATTGATGGACATGCTCCACCTAAAGAAATCCAAGCCACGCGCTCTAGTGAACTAAACCTCGCCACAACAATAAATAGAACATGCTGGAGGGATGGAGTCCTGTCACAGAGACTCCCCACCATGCTTTAGAACAAAATTCCTAACTACATTAGGCAAAGCCCCTCACTAACACTCAAGAGAAGCCTTGACGAGTGGATGGGTAACAGAAAATACACCCCTGGGATCACTTCATTGGCTCTGCTTGACAGAAGCTCAGTTAATTAATCAATGGGGCGGCGAAAGCAGACACACTCTGGCTAGGCTTATAAATGCCCTCGGGCAGATAGCCTAGTACCTACCTATGAACCTAAGCCAAAGGGAAGTGCAGAGAACTGATGATGCATAGATCCTGCCCTCAAGCGCAGATATTTCCTGCATGACTCCCTTATAGGGATGTGCAGATAGGCTTAAGTCTAAGGTGACTAACCAGGCATCTTTGGCTAGCATAGGGAAAAGCTGCTGCAGGGTGAGCATTTTGAATTTTGGTACCACTAGGAGGGTGTTGAGAATTGAAAGATCTAGGATTGGGTGCCAAGTGCCCCCTTTCCTGGGTAGCAGGAAAAGTCTGGAATAGAATCCTTGACCTATCTGTTCCGCAGGAACAGGTTGGATTCCCCTTATTGAGAGCAGGGGTTGAACTTGGTTTTGTGCCTCTGCCCATTGGTTTGAAGGAATATCTGGCAACCCTTTCGGGGTTGGCAGTGAGTAGAAGTAAAATTTGTACCCCTGGGATACAATGTTGAGGACCCATCTGTCTTTGGTGATGGAAATCCAGTTTTCTGCATGAAGGGCAAGTTTTCCTCCTAGGGGCACAAGGAGTTGGCCAGAGGTGGGGAGTGGAGTTGAGAAGTCATTGGGAATTCTTTCCGTAAGGGGGTGGCCTAGCACTCCCTGCTTTAGAGCTGGAGGCACTCCATTGCTTAGATCTCTGCATACCCTGAGACTGTAGTTTGGGGGGGTCTGTTTCCCCTGGGTCTAGTTTGAGATGGCCTTGAGGGGGCTGGAAAGGACCAATGTTTCAAGGGGCAATGCCTACTGAATCTAGGAGGCTGTACTTGCAAGAATTCTTTGACCGTCTGCATAGATTTAACCTTTTCTTCCATCTTTTTAAGAACCTCTTCTGCTTTAGTGCCAAACAGATTGTCCTTGTTCAAAGGAGTGTCTAATAACTTTGATTTGACATGGTCTGGCAAGGTTTGCTCCTTAAGCCAAGCATGCCTTCTCAGTACAGAACCAGTGACTGCTGCCCTGCAAGATGCTTCTAGGGCATCAAAGCCACACTGCAATGTATGCTTGCTGACTTGGGTTGCAGAATGCATAAGCTCTTGCAATCCTTTATCTTCTGCACAGTCTGTAAAGATAGCTATTTTTTTGCTTAATAAGTTCTATAATATGTTGTTGGTACTTCAGCATGTGAAACTGACAATTCAAAGCCCTAATGGCGAGAGTTGGAGAGGTATATACTTTCTTACCCCATCTGCCCAAAGCTCTGGAATCCCTGCCCAAAGGGATATGATTCTTAGCTGTAGTTGCTTTGATACCTTTAGGCCCCTGGGAAATGACCTCTGGGTCAGCAGTAGGATTTTTGAAAAGGAATTTGAGAGAGTCAGGTACTCTGTAGTACCTGTCTGGTTTCCTAGGAGTAGGGGTAAGGTATAAGGAGTAAGACTGGATTCCATAAATACATCATTAACAACTTCCAGGACTGGCGGTATTGCTAAAGGCCTATGTTGTGGCAAGTCTAGAAATTCTCTGAGTCTCTTTTTGGACTGAGGATAGTCTTGGCATTCCCAATGGAAATGCTCTCTCAAAGTATGTAAGATTTCACCAAAAGAAAAATCCTCTGGAGGAGAGGCAGAGGGAATGGATTCCTCTGCATCTGAATCCTCATACACAGATAAGGGCATGTCTTCATAATCAGAACCCTCAGTCGTCGGGCTCTTGGTCTGTTGAAGCTGCTGGGGACTGATCTCTTTTTCTCTTAGCAGGGGAAGGCTGACTTCCCCTAATCAGCAAAATAAGGTCTTCTGCCATTCTAAGCATTTGATGTTGTGGCAAGGGAGCAGGTGCATGCACTTTGGTTGTCAGTTTTTCTAGGCATAGCGCATACTTTTGGCCTTAGAAACTCGGTAGTTTTAGATAGAACTGAAGTCGTTAGTTTGTGTCGAACATTGGTAGTGCGAAGAAGCCAGTGCCTGCTCAGCGGCTCCGGACACATCCAAGGTAGAGACATCCACAGGTTCCATAGTCGAAGAAGAGTCTTGTGGCATACCGGACTCCGAACGGGTCTCAGTAGAGGCCTGCAAATCCACTGAAGCGGGCATCAGGGGTTGCGAAAGCACCTTAATGAGTACCAGCGAACTGGCAACTAGCTTAACGGAAGCGTCATCGGCAACTCTGGACCTGTGTTGACTGTCTCTGTCTTTATCCTTCCATTTTTTCAGAATATCGGTAGTCGGATGGCTTACAGAAGCCATTTCAGAATACGGAGATCGAGAACAAAAGTATTTAGCGACAAAAAGGGCCCAACAACGAATGGTTTGGGCATTGAACAAGGGACAAAACTGACACATAGGTACGTCGTGGTCTGGGCCTAAACAGGTGACGCAGTAAGAATGAAAATCTCGGTGTGGTATTTGCTTTCCACAGGTAAGACAATTGTTAACTTTTTCTGACATCGGTTAGAGCAAGAAAAAAGGATCCCCAATGGGGTACTTAGCTTTAGAAGACTTCAGGAGGATTCAGTTCGTAAACGAAAACTCAGGTAGCAGCCGACCGGCACTCGTGCGAACTGCTTCTGCTTCTGGCTCCTCGGCAAGAAAGACTGATGTAATGGCGTTGGCTGCCTGTCTTTATACCCCTGATGTCAGTCCTGGAGCGACATCAACTAATGCAGAAATACTAAATCTCTGGTATTCGGGCCGACTGAGGGCTACCTGCAGGCAGATAACCCAAGTGTAATGACTGCAACAGTGAAACACGAAGAACATCCAATATTGCCTGGGGCAGAATGTATTCACCATCATAATTTTGGATTCCTTTTGATTCTTCGGAATAACCCTGGATATCAGAGGAAAGGGTGGAAATGCATTCAGGAATATTGCAGATCACGGGAATGAAAATGCATCTGTTTTCCAGGCCTGCATGCAAGGAGTGCAGAATTCAATTAGTTGTCCATTGTGAAAGGAAAGCACATCTATTTGCAGTGTTCCATACAACTGGATCCATTCCTATAAGACCGAGTCATTAAATTACCATTTGAGGGGGTCTGTCTTAGTCCTGCTCAGCTTCTCTACCACAGCATTTTACTCTAACAGAATGTAGGATTCTTGGAGGGTTATACAATGCTGTAGAGCCAACTCACAAACCATCATAGCCAGCCAGTATAGAGAGCAAGACCTAGTGCCCCCTGTCAATGTACATCACTGTGGTATTGTCTCTAATCACTTGAAATGGTCCAGAAGATCACAGATAATGAAGAGATTATATAGGATGAATCACAGCTAACATTTCTGATATTTATGTGCTGTGGTCTCTTTAAACTGTCCCACAGGCCTTGCACCTTTACACCTATAGAAACTGCTCCCCAAGCAAAAATTGAGGTGCCTTACAGCCTCCACTAATGCAGTTTTTTTTTTTTGATAAAGTCCAAGAATGGACTCTGAAATTCCAAGAGGATAAGAATGTTGGGTCCAAATATTTTTTTTTTAAATTTTTCTCATGTATAAACCAGCAAAAGGAATCATGAGAATCATAGAAGTCACAAATCCCAAGTCATTAAATTTCCATTTGAGGGGTCTGTCCTGGGCCTACTCAGTCTGTCTGCCACTGCATTTTGCTCTGATAGCATGCAAAATTCTTGAAGGGTTATACAATGTTGTACAGCCAACTCACAAGCCATCATAGCCAGCCTGTACCAAAGGGCAAGATCTAGTTCCCCCTATCAATGTACATCACTGTAGTATTGTCTGTAATCACCTGAAATGGTCCAGAAGATCACAGAAAATGAAAAGGTTCTATAGGATGATTCACAGCTAACATCGCTGATATTTGTGTGCTTTGGTATGTTTAAACTGTCCCACAGGCCTTGTGCCATGACAGAGTCAGGGAGCAGTTTTTGAACATTTACCTGGAAGCTCACATTGATAAAGAGTGAAGAAACGCATGTTAAGGACTCCTGACATCCGGCAAAAGACTCTGCAAAGATCAGTAAATAATCTAAGTAAGGAAAAATGTGATGAGCATATTTTAGGGTTAACAGTTCCATAAAGCACAGAAGAGAAATTATTATTAACAGACTCTGAAGGGTCAACGCTTTGAATTTTGGTACTTTCACAAACCAGATGAGACAGGATTGATCAATAACTGGACTCCATGAAAGTTTGCTATTTGAAACCAGAAATATTCTGGAGTAAAAGCCTTCCTTGCTTTGGCCTAAAGGCACAGGTAGCATGACTCCTAGGGTAAGCAAGTGCTGAAGAACCGGAGAAAAGATTCTGCTGGGTTTGGAAAATAGGGAGGAATCACTTATATCCAGTGCCAACAGTAACCCTCCTGAACCAGTATTAGTTAGTACCCAAGAGTCTGAAACAATCTGTTGCCAGTGGGAAAGTTTGACAGACAGTCTATGGGACAGACTTAGAGATGTACAGACTGGGGCGGATGCTGGCACAGTCATTATAAATGCATAATCTGTCCTTTAGTTGGAGTTGTTCCCCTCCTGCCATCTTTTTTCACCAGTATGTTGGAAAATGGCAGGGAATGATATTTTGACTTTTTTTTTTAAAGAAAAAAGCAGAGGGTTTGTACGATTTGTAATGTGGTGCTAGAAAAAAATCTTAATAAATTTCTGAATTAATTTCCCTCTGTAATCAAATTGTTTGAGACCCTGTGCAGCAGCAGGTCCAAACAAAGCCTCACTGTCTGCATTACAGTTTTAAAATCTCAGACTTAACTCCATTCAAAATCTTTTAGAGTATATATCCAGGCACATCTTCTCAAAATAGTAGCAGTAGTAGCAACCCTAGACATGTCATCTGCACAATTAGACAAACCCTTTAAAGAAGGTTTAGGCAACTGAAATAGGTTAGAAATTGTATGGTCCAGACAAGTCCTACCTTCTGAAGGAACTGTGGCAGAACAATACCACAAGCTGTCAACATTTAAAAGAATAGACTGGAAGAAGGAAATTCCCTTATTAAATCTGTATAATACTTAACCTACTTATTTGTAGTGGTAGGATTGGTATCAAGTGTTCTGCCTTTTTGGGGGGGGGCACGAAAGGTAACTGTGTGGGATAAAGCAGGCAGCATTTAATAAGTCCTCCAAGGTTGGCATAATAGGATGAAAGGGTGTAACACGAGGTAAATCTACTTGCAGTATTATCCTATTATCTCCTCAGTTTAGGTAGAATCACTCACTTGTTCCCACATTATTCATCCTGGGAAACTAGTCTTAGAAAAGGAAAACTCCTCTAATGGAGTTTGAGGAACAAACTTTCCTCTAAAGCAGAGTCTTGGACTCGAGACTTGGACAATGAAAACATTTCTAACTATGCCACAATCCTTTGACATTTTTTTCCTCAGGAATGACTTCTGCTCTCCAGGTTAGAAAGCCTGTAATAAACTATCGACTAACGCAACACCCCTAACAAATCTCAGCCTACATAAAGGTCTTGTACTCAGTGAATGGACAACAGTTACAGTCATTCCTCTGCATAATAAAGGATCCTCCACAGACCCAGGTAATTACACACCCATATGTCTGACCAGCTTTATATGTAAAGCCATGGAAAGACCTATCATGGAATTAATCAATCAGGACATAGGGAACCACCGAACATTAGACCCATCTTAGCTTGGATTAGTCAAGGACATGTCATGCTTATGTAACCTTGTGGATTCGTCAAGGGCATGTCATGCTTACATAACCTGGTGAATTTTTTTTGAAAAGACTATCAATGCAATGGATGAAGGTAAAAACAGTACATACCACATACTCTGTCTGACCTGGCCAATGCTTCCGACACAATTCCCCACTCAGGCATAGTAGAAAAGCTAAATAAACTGGGACTAAACCCCTATGCCACCCACTGAACTGCCAACTGCCTCACAGATAGGATGCAAATAATCAAAATAGGGGAAGTTACCTCCACAAAGACACCAGTCATCAGTGGAGTTTCCCCAAGGTTCTGTGCTGGGACCTCTTCTGTTTGACATCTGCTTTTCTGAAGTAAAAGCCAACATCAAAAGGCTCTGTCTGACTAAGTTTGCAGATGACCGTTAGCTCGGAGCAGTCACTGAATCTCCAGATGATTTAGTCATCCTGCAGGAAGGTTAGTCTCAAATAAATAACTGGTGACAAAATCATGGACTGAAACTAAATTTCAAAAAATGCAATACTGTATCCTTTGAGAAGTCATTTACAGAGGGAACTACCACATCGACAATATACCCCTAAGGGTTGACCCACCTATTTGGGAACATCTGTAGACAGTGATATAACTTTTGACCAACATGTCTATAATTGTAATAAAAGTCCTTATATACTGCACAGCTTATAAACAAAGGGATTTTTGTCTAGATCTAGGGATGCCATTGCTCCCCCCTTTACTCAGCCCTCATTAGGCCAATCATAGAATATAATGCCCAATTTGGCATGTCTCTCTGTCTCCAGACACATGCAACAAATGGAACGTCCGTAGACATATCTTACTAAAAGGATACAAAGGCCTGAACACATCCTACATGGACTGTCTCAAAGCCCTGTCATTATACTCAGCATTCTACAGACTGCTAACAGGTGACCTGTATATGGCATATGATACATCCTCCAACAGACTACTAATGGATTTACTGCACATCAGCAAGTCAAATGGCATCAGAAATACTTGGTCTAGGGATCTAAACCTCTTCTGCAACATCAACAAAATAGTTTGGAAGGACAGGTATATTTCGCAGAGGATACTGCTGGTGTGGAACACACATCCCATCAACATAAAACAAAGTTCATCCCTGTCTATTTTCAAGCGCAATTTAGATCTATGGATAGGAAACAGAAAATATACCTCAGGACTGCCCCTTATACTACTAAAGGAAAGAAGACAGACGGAGCTCCTAAATGCTTTATACCATACATGGGTCCCCCTCAAATCATCTATGGTAATATCCCATTTATTCTCATTAGGAGTACTATATAACTATTGACCGTGGGATGGGTAAGGCCAATCTATAACCAAATGGGCTACGTTATTTTGAGCATAAAAGGGAATTTGGGTAGGTTTAAAATGGCCCACAACAGGAGCTAGCCTAGCACTTGCCTATAAACCTGTATGTTTTAGGAGGGAAATGAGTTGGCAGACTTTAAAAATTCCCTACAAAGTACCTGTAAGAAATATTTGGTGAGCAAACGGGTTTAATTAAGGAAATGTTTTTTTTTTTAGCTGGGATGCAGGATCTGAATTTTCTAGACCTAGTAAGCCCTTAAGTTTAATTCTGGTGGCTGTCAAAAAGCAATTACTAGAAAATGGAAATCAAAGTCTAAATCAACTGTATTTGAAGTAGGGAATATTGTAACACAGATAAAAGAACTGGAAGTGGGATCTTTAGAAAAGGGTAGGAGTAAACTACATAGAAAAAAAACTGAAATTGCGAAAACAATACATGCAGAATAATGTTTTGAAGGTAGATTGAGGTTTAAAGGAAGGCAGGAATTGAGCTATTTATGTAATGCTGAATTGATAACTGTATAAAAACATGTATGGGTTGTACAATGTTTGTAACTGTGAACATGTTAACATAGTTTGTTTTCTTTTATATAATTGTGTCTGTGTCTTAAGTGATAAGTTAACAAAGGTGTTAAAAAAAGAATTGTCTGTTGACATCCAAGGTATGGAGTATCCTTCCCTCCTCATTTTTAGGTTTTGGAAAGAAAATGGGGTGATGGATATATTAGCTTAAAGTAAACTTGGATACCACTTTAAGCTTAAGAGGAGGAATAGTTCTCAAAGAAATCCTGCCCCTATGGAAAATGAGGAAGGGTTGGACCTACCATAAGAGCTTCCAACTCAGACACCCTTCTTGCAGAGGTCAAAGCAATCAGTAAAACTGTCTTCCATGTTAAAGATCTCAAGTCAGCCAACTTAGCTGCTTCAAATGGAGCAAGTATTAGCTTATCTAACACAAATTTAAGATACAAAGGAGGGGCCACTCATTTTCTTGGAGGCCCCTTATGCAAAATCCCCTTCTAAAAATTCTGACAAGAGATTGAATTGAAAGACGAGGCTCCATGGGCAAACATGATGAAATGGCAGATAAATGAACCCTGATGGAGGAGTAAAAAAGGCCACAGGACAGTAACTCGCACAAAAATATTGTAAAACCAGAAAACAACTAGACCTGAATAGGTGCTGGTTATACTGCTGGCACCAACTAGAAAACCTTCTTCATTTGCTAAAATATGATTTTCTAGTAGAAGGCCTCCAACAATACCTGCTGCATGTCCTCAGTAAACAGGTGCCTAAAAGGAATTAAGAGCCTATCGTACAGGCAGCCAGTTCAGGTTGATTGCTTGGGGTGTATCAAACATTGCCAGTCGTGTGCGACTAGATTTATTCTCTGAGGAAGATTGCGGTAATTGCACTTGGCCATTTTGCAAAAGAACGAACCACCGTTGCCGGGGCCAGAAGGGAGTCACCACAATGCCTTTGGGGAATACATTTTGATTCTTCAGATGTATTGTGGATATCACCGGAAAGGCATACAGGAACACTAATGTCCAAGGAAAAGAAAATGTATCTCACTTTCAGGCCTTCTTGCATGGAGTCCTGGAACAGAATCTTGCCAGCTGATTGTGCAGAGGTCTAACTTGAATCCCATAAAGATGGATCAAATGTTGGAAGACCCCCTATCTAATTTCCATTTGATAGGGTCTGCCCTTGGCCTTATCTGCTTGTCTGCCACATAATTTTACTCTAACAGAATGTAGGACATCTGTATAGTGAGATTGCGCTGTGAAGCTATATCCCAAGCTAATATGGTTAGTCTGCAAATGGGGGGTATGACCTGGTTCCACCCTTGCTTGATGATGTACCACATGACTGTGGTATTGTCTGTAACAACTTGAAAAAGGTCCCGAAGACCAAAGATGACTCGGAGAGTTAAGTACCTTGATCAGGGCATGCATCTTTTTTTATATTTATGTGCTTTGCGTCTATCCTTGGTGTCCTGCACACCTTGCAGTTATGCCTCATAAAACTGGTTCCAAAACAAAGTCTGAAACATCTATCATGATAAACTGCTTTGAACCAGAGTGGGAAAAGGGCAGACCTGGACTTTGAGACATTTTCTGTCTCCACCATGTGATCTCTCTACTAACAAACTCCAGCACTGGGATTTGAAAAGATAAGGATGTTGGCGATGAGACCAGACACACTTTAGATATTTTATTTTTCTCATACTGAATCTTGCCAGGGGTATCATGGCAATCATAGATACCATAAGACCCAAAATCCTGAGGTATACCCTTGCAGTAACCAAAGTCTGAGTGGTAAACCTTAGAAATAGATCTCAATCTAGATCTATTTTTCTTGTGGAAGTAAAGTTCTTTGAAATGAGTTGTCCAGCTGACACTCTGGGAATGCACCCTGTGTAAAGGAATCAAAAAATTTTTTAGAAGGACCCCCACACAGTTCGGGTTTGTAAAAGGCAGATCATGTCTCCTAAACCTGATAGACTTCTTTGAAGCAGTCACCAAAGCCATAGATGAGGGTAAGGTGGTTCACACAGCCTATCTTGATCTCGCCAAGGCATTCAACACCATCCCTCACTCTGGAATTATAAATAAACTCACTAAACTAGGTATAAACCCCTATGTCACAAGATGGGTTGCCAACTGGCTTACTGACAGAACCCACACTGTGAAAGTAGCAGACTCCAAATCAAACTTCAGACCAGTGACAAGTGGAGTACCACAGGGTTCAGTCCTGGGTCCTCTCCTATTTGGTATCTACTTCTCTGAAGTACAGGCTAACACAGAAGGTCTTTGGCTAACTAAATTCGCAGATGACTGCAAACTAGGAGTCATAATCGAAACTCTTAACGATGTGGACATCCTACAAAAGGGCCTCACTGAGACAGATGCCTGGTGTCAAAGCCATGGTCTCAAGCTCAATGCCAAAAAGTGCACCGTCAGCCCCTTTGGTAAAAACTCTGTACCCATGAACTACCACATAGGCAGTAATCTACTTAACACCGAAAGTGTGATAAGAGACCTTGGGACACAGGTGGACAGTAGTCTCTCCTTTGATAATCACATCGCCACAGTGGTCAGGAAATCCTTCTATGTGGCACACCTCATCACAAAAGGTTTCTCATCTAGAAAAAAAGAAGTAATTGTTCCCCTCTACTCATCACTCATTAGACCCATTATAGAGTACAATGCCCCTTTTGGTATGTACCTCACAGACATCTACAACAACTGGAAAGGCCGCAGAAATACCTCACAAAGAAGATTACTGGCCTCAAACAGATGCCCTACGCAGACCGACTCAAAAAACTCCAGCTTTACTCCGTCGCATATCGCCTACTCAGAGGCGATCTCTGCCTAACATACAAAGCTATGTCAAACCCAGAGCTGTTGGACATGCTCCACTTAAAGAAATCCCAATCCCTCAGAGCTACACGCTTTAGAGACCTAAACCTTGTCACCATAATAAACAGAACAATGCTGGAGGGAAAGATTCCTGTCCCAGAGACTTCCCATTCTCTGGAACAGATTACTTATCTATGTCAAACAGAGCTCCTCATTAGCACTCTTCAAGAAAAATCTCGATGATTGGATGGGTAATAGGAAATTCACCCCGGGGATCACTTCTGTGGTTCTGCTTGACAGGGGCACAGGAAAATAATTTTCTTGGGTGGCAAATGCCAGGGTACCTTTTTGGCTAAGCTTGTATAGGCCCTAGGGCCAACAGCCTAGTACCTACCTATGACCCTATGGAATTTTTTCATTGAATAGGAATGTTCCAGTATGCTTTTCCACCCTTTCCACTAATATCCAGAGTACTCCTGAAGATTCAGAAGAAATCTCCCAAGATCAGGGTTGCCAGATTTCCGACTGGCCAGGTAGGGACCAAAAAAAAAAAAAAAAAAAAAGGTCTTTAAACATGGAGCTACTGAGCTACTTCTTTTTAATACGGAACATCAGGCAGTTCTGCATTAAACACAAGAAGCTTCATGATTATCAGTTTTTGATTGGCCCATATGCCGGTATACAAGCCAATCACAAAACTCACAAAACGGAGCTGTGTTTCATGCGGAACTGCCTGATGTTCTGCATTAAACACAAGTAGCTCCGTGTTTAGCGATTTTGATTGGCCCATATGCCGGTATATGGGCCAATCAAAAAAAAAAAAAAAAAAGCAGAGGGCTGTTTCGCCGGGATTTAAACCAGCAGTGCGGGACTCGGGATCGGGTTGCTGATCCTGGGGACAATCCCACTCAAATAGGGAAGTCTGGGAACCCTGTCCAAGATCATTGTGGTGACTCCCTGCTGGTCCAGGCAACAATGTTTCTTCCTTTTGAAAAAAGAATCTGCCTGCAATGAGCTGTAACTGGACCTAGACATTTTGTGAACACTCTTCTTGGTGCAGATGACAGTCCAGAGGGTATCATAGAGAACTGTTAATGTGATCCAGACACACAAAGCCTTAAGAAATGCCTGAAGTCTGAATGAATAGGTATGCAATGATAAACATCTTTTAAATCTAGTGTTACCACAAAATGTTAATAAGAAATAAGATAACAGACAGTGAAGTGGCATCATTTTAAACATGGGCACCATCATAAACAGGTTTAGGAAAGCTCCAGAACTGGTATCCAAGCATTTTCTCTCTCTGACACTAAAAGAATCAGTGAATAAAAAACTTTTCCCAACCTGGGAAGGAGGAACTAGTTCTATTTTTTCCTGGGTCAGCATGTGATGAAGGACGGGTGGAAGTAAGAGTCTGGTCTGGTGGATAAGGAATTACTCCTAAAAAGGAGGATTTCCTCCTATAACTAACTGTGACCTTGACTTATGATCTATCTGTTGCAAAAGAGTAAAGTGGAGATTCAGACTTTCAGGAAGAGAAAATGGATTACTGGGGGAGGGGGAACAAGGTCCCTTAATTAGTTATTCTGACTTGTTGGGCTATATTAGTTTTAAATATCTGTTTGCCAGCACTTTGATGAGACTGTTTTTTTTTTTGCCAAACATTGGATGAGGTGTTTTTGCCAAGTATTGGATGAGGGGCTAGGGAATCCCTTAGAAAATTTAGAAAATACCCTGTATCAACTTATACCCTTTCATCACACTTTTTGATCTCCTCTGAAGCAAAGGAACCGAAACCTAAATCACTATCCAAAGGAAAATTTAAAATCTAATTTTTCACATCCTCTGAGAGGTTATTTAAACACAGTCAGACAAATCTCTAGAAAACACTACCAGTGGCCATATGCCCCAGAAGCAGTGCCAACACAGTCATACATACACTGTAAACATTGCGCAGTGACTTGTACAATGGAAGAAGCTAAATTATTTAAAGTAGATTTCTCCTTGCAAGAAGAAAATGTAGGCAAAACATTCCACATGCTTTCACAATTAGTCAGAATAAACATTAACATATGAGCCTGACAAATCAAAGTTCTGAAAACCAAAGTTGCAGAAGCATGCAGTTTTTCACATGCTTATCAATAATCTTCATATCTGTATCAGAAAGAGTAGGATCAAAATAAACTAAATGCTTAGCAGCAGTAGGATTAACTGAAGTTACAGCTGCTAGGTCGGTTTGGGAAGAGTATAAAGAAACTTAAAATACTGGGCAACTATACATTTTATCTGCCTTTTTAGGGGGAGCAGCATAGCTCTCAACTTACCAGAGTTTTGCCTCATATTTTAGATCCGTTCCTAATAAAACTTGTGTGGTTTTCTGGAAAATCAGTGAGGACTGAATTAATTAAATAATGACAGCTATTTAAGTTTGTCTTCATATCCTTGCAAAATGCATGGTAACACAAAAACTTTCATTCTAGCAACTTTTTAAGATTATACAAGCAATATTTAAAATTTGTCCCTAGTGTTGGGCCTTTGTATCCCCATTAATTTTTGGCTTTGTCCAGATTTGTTGTGCTACAAGGTTGAGAGGTATGGCAGCAGGCTATCAGGAAAATGTCAGGCACTGACACACACATCTGACAGAACTGGAGAAATTGGTAAAGGCTCTGGAAATTCCTTCTGTAATAGCTCATAGTATTTTCTAAGAAACTGAGAAACCTCCATGTTCTCCCACCGAAAACACTGGCACATTCTGGAAAAATCTGAGAGAGAGACCCCCTCAGCGCGAATCAGAAATTGAGGTTTCCTCTGAGTCTGAATCAGAAAACTGAGGAGAAAATCTCATATCTGTACCTTCATCTTCCTTTCCAGATTTGGAATCCTGAATCTCTCCAGGAAGAGGTATTATTGTTTTAACAAAAAAAATCATACAAGAAGGATTAATAGCCTAAATTAAACCCTGAGCCAGACCAAGTAAACTACTCCTATCTAAGGAAATTTGAGAAGTAGACACGTTTAATTTTCTGTTTCTTTTGGACAGAAAAAATAAGACAAACGATGTAATTAATGGCAGCAGAAGCTTCCCTAAGGTGGTCACTGCATTCACTCAAAACAGGAAAGTTTTCCTGTTACCTCTCCCAGCACTAACATGAGTGACTCACCCTTGACCACTAAGGGGTCTCCAACAGCTGCAGAGGACAAAGCTAACCCTGGTCCATAGTAGATGTAGGCATTACACCAGAGGGATCCATGGTAAAAGATGAGTGGTCTATGGAGCAAGCTATGGCCACAGCAGAGTCACCCTCCTGTGTTTAAGGCAAACTGCTAAACTGATGTGGTGGAAAAGGTTGTTTGCTTAACTTTTTCTTTTTGTGGCTAGAAAAAGAACTGATTATAGGACCAGTAGTTTGTTCCTTGGTCAAGACAAAAATGGTGCCTCTTTTTCTGGGGAAAACAAGCAGCAAAAGCCAGTAAAATTTAGTTTTTTAAAAGTCACTTTTTTCATAAAATAACACAGTGAAAAACACTTAAACAGTTTGCCAGTCCCAAAAATTAAAACAAACACAATTTCTCCACAGTAAAAAATGTTTTTTAATTACTTTAAACAACTTTTAAACTGACATGAACTCATACTTAAACAGTACAGTCAAGTCTCATGACAGTCCAGTAAAACACAACCCTAGCTTAAAAATAACTTTCCTAAACAGGAAAGTACAATAAAACATACAAATGTTAATGTGGCAGGTTTTTCCCCAAAGGGAACTTATCTGCCCAGCAAAGTAGCAGCATAAGCAGGCTGCTGACTCTTGAAACTCAACAGAGGACAGCCCTCTTCAACAGCAGGAAAGTTCAGAAGGCTCAGGGCCCAAAATTGCCTTTTCAATCAGCTCAGCTCAAGCTGACTGATGGTTTGGGCATGGAAGGTGCCCTGAAACTTTGAAAGCTGTCTGGCCATTATATCCTTCGCAGGATATAACCCAGGCAGCCAAGGTTACTGCAGCCATTATCAATATAATGAATATTCTTTTTTTCCCGCCTCAAATGTTCATTACATTTTATTCTGTGTCTTTTTTTACTATATATAACAAACACCTACTGGTGTTAATTTTATTTTTCCAGTAATGCAGGCTACAACATCCTGAAACAAAGTTTAATTTTTCTATTAGTCATACGGAGGGAAGAAAAGTCTTTCTGTTAGTTTGGGTTTGTAATGAACAGAGATTATTAGCACAAACCTTTTTGTCTGCGACCTTTAAGACTGTTCTCTTACTCTACGACATACAAAAAAAACCTCCTGGTTTTGCCAGCATATTTGCAGTTTCATCAGACTGGAGCTGGACTGCTTTCACAGTCTCAAATTAGGGATACTAACTATATGTTTATTCTGTTTTAATATCAGCAATAGAAATTCCAGTGAGTATGCAGTCATTTTCTGTCTTTACAGTCCTTCCATTCCATTTGTTTTAGTACTGCTGTAAACCTCAGTTGACTCTGAGTGAACTATCCTTAAGTTTGGCCAGTTTATGTGTCATCTGTTTATATTTTAAAATTGCTGTTCCACCATTTTAATGTAATCACTTTTTCAGCAGTTTGCTCATCAGTTACTTCATCTGAATGCCTAGATAAAACATTCTATTTCTTACAGCTTTCTGATATTTGTCTCTACATATTCCAAATAAAAGCACTTGCCTTGAAAATTTTGCAGTGCATTTGGTTAATCTTTCTCTCTATGGTGACTTAATTTTGATCAGCTGTCATTGCCATCTGCTTCTCCCACCTCTGCTATACCACACTGATTTTAGTCTCCTAAGGTTTGCACAGTTGCTCTCCTTTTTACTCCACCTTTTGACTTTTTTTTTAATCTTCTGGATGCTATAGATAGACAAATAGTCTACCAATTTCTGTTAACAATTTACAGTGGTTTCCAAGCCTTTGCTGTTTTTAATTGTTCTCTGCCCAGAGCTCCATTTTTAGCTGCTTACACTACTGCCACAGTCTTAGAATCACCAAAATCATTTCAAAACTTATTCAAATGAGCACAGAACAAGTAAATATAACAGTTTAATCACATACTCTCTGCTGTATACATAACTGTACTGTACAATAACCACTATGTACTTCAATTATGCAATTCCTGCTGCCCAATTGCCTTTACTCCCAAATTAGTATAACCATTTCCACCTAACCACTAATGCTAAACTGCACACCCTTCCAATCTCTAACAAATTCTTTACAAACATTTACTAGCAATAATCAGCTTGATTTAAATTACCATACCTGCTTAGAGTTAGGTACTTAAACAGTTTACACCTTCTAAATACACCTACGGATGCCTCTCCCTGCTTGTATCTCTATATGCACACATGCAAATACTAAACTATATAGAAATACTACCCATCTTCAAAACTGCTACATAGTCTTCTGCATAGTCAATAAGACTTTATGTAAATGTCAAAGTTGTTACAAAACATCTCACATATGTTACAGAATTTCTTCTGAAAATGGCTGCACCCAGTTGGACTTCCCTGGAAGATAACTGTAAATAAAAAGTCAAAACTCTTGTTATGCAAGTAGTTGAAGGTAATAAAGCAAATACACACTCTAGGGACCTAAACCTTGTCACCACAATAAACATAACATGCCGGAGGGATAGATTCCTGTACCAGAGACTTCCCATACTCTCTGCTTGACAGTGGTACAGGAAAATAAATTTCTTGGGTGGCAAAAGCAAGGGTACCTTTTTGGCTGGGCTTGTATAGGCCCCAGGGCCGATAGCCTAGTACCTACCTATGAACCTATAACTATGCAAGCAATGCGAGCAGTACTTAACCAATAATGAACAATATGCCTACAAGAGCAACTGATTTGTGTGTGAAGTGAGCTTCGAAAGGCACAAAAATTTGTCACTGTAAAATCCTCTGGAGTAAAAATTTGCACATGACTGATAAGCTTGTAATGATTAAGCTATATACCAATGCCCAGTGTAACATTAATACAGAACATATTCAAACACATGATGGAAATTCATTATTAGCTTCACAAACTCACAAAACTAGGTCAATGCCATGCTGTCTGTTAAAAAAATCACAATCTGATGTTTCAAGTCATGTCAGTCTAGCAACCTGATCAGTCTGCATGTGTGCCAATAAATATGTATGTTTCAGCAAACATAGTGTACAATTGATGACCATTACACTAGAGGGTGCACTGCACTTAGTAATTTACAAAGGCAGTAATTTACATATTTGCAAGGCAAACAATTTACAGAGGTACAGACTAAATTTTTGTTGAGTTGTAATCAGGCCATGATTCATACATTTCTGTATTACATAAAATTTAGCCTCAGTAACAAAATGCACTGTACAGTGATATCGGACTCCAAGGCACAACTAGGAGTTCTTTGGTAACTTGCCAAACACACAGTTAGTAGCTAAAAATCTAAAAAAGCTGTCAGCATTTTGACTATGAGTCAGAACTGCAGCTGACAAACATGTGTTGCCAGCTATAAGCAGGACTTAGGGGCAGTGTGTGTGTTAACAACTAATATGCTAAACTACATTAATTAGTGCAGCCCCTACATCTTTCACTTTCTTCAAAGTCAAGTACCAGAAATGTGCACAGAAAGTGACTATCTTGTGTTGGAGGTAGGCTATGTAAGAAAGCAGACAGCAATTACATGATAACATGTAAAACAATTCTGATTATGGCTTGTTGGGTGGATGCAGTATATATATCTAAGAGTAATAAGATGAAATACATTACCATGGGATGTGCGTTTCTTTTACCTTCCTCACAATCAAACATCAGAGTTATACAAAGAAGGTGGCTATCTGCAGGTAGGGGTGAGGAGGCATGCTGTGCATGAAAGTACAAGTTGGCTGCATGATCACTGTGAAATAACCACTGATACGGCTTGTGGCAGGGGGTAGCATGTTTGACAGATGAATATACCCTTCACTTTCTGCTCAATGAGATGTCAGAACAGTAAAGAATTGTGCTATAAGTACGTCTCTGACAGCAATCACCCTTACATTTATGCAGCTCCTTCACAGAGATGCTGTACCCTCTCAGAAGGGGCACATTTCACTGGAACAGGATATGCATATGAGAAAAGAGCTGAAGCTATTGCTTGTTGTAGGAGATACTGTGAAGACACAAGCCATGTTCTGGCTTTCAATTCATTACTTTACTATTATGATTTACTACAAATGTTTCTAAATACGGTTTGCAACAAACGTGCTAATTTTTACACTTTCACAGGGAGTGAATGCATAATATATAAAAACAAATATATTTCACTTTTATAATCTATAATCAGAAATGCAGCAGCTAACTGGCAGAAAACTGCTATGGGTAGTGTGTGACAAAGAATGTTAAAATGTGTTCAAAACAATGGTGAGACAAGTGCTTCTGTACGGTTAGTCAAGGCAAAGTAGCTGAACAAGCTTAAGGTGATGGAGGGGAAGTGTCTGACATATTTAAGTAGAATGGATACTGTGGGACAGATGAATAAATGAACTCAGCGCTAAAGATAAAGTAGCTCTAACTGCAGAGAAGATGAAGGAGAGAATGCAGTGGTAGTTCAGTCACATGTGCAGGACAGATGATGATTTGGTAAAGCTGATCTGGGATATACAGGAAGAAGGCAAAAGGAGACAAGGGCATCCAGCCAAGAGTTGGCAAGAATGCATGACAGAAGATCTGCAACAGTCAAGCCATAATTGTCAAAGCAGGTAGGAGATTAACACTGAATTGAGACAGGTTGCGTCACTTCACACAAACTCCCTGAACCCATAAAAAATGGGGAAAGGGGGGGTAGGATTATGATAAGTTCACTTTTATTATATAAGAATGAAAACCACTATATTTCTGTCCCTGAAAAGTGAGGTTTTCAGCACTGAACTGCTGTTAGGATCATAGGAGCTACAAGGTAGAGAAGCCATAAGGCAGTTTGCATACTGACAATACCCATCCGCATGGTACATCGCCTGCTTTGGTAAGAGCAAAACAGGTCAGGCCAGTGATGAATTTGCATATGTCCATACACCCATCCAGGTTACACTCAAAGGTTGCAAGGGATTCTCTTTAGTTAACATATAAGGATAGTCTATTCTAGAGATGGGGTAAACTCTAGGTAATAAAATCTCTCTCCAGCATGTTTTACTTAATGTTTGGTGCAGATTTAAATCCTTAGCTCTAGTGTTAGTGGAGCTGTCTGCCTTTCGAAGATGCAAGAGATCAAACAGGATTTGGTTCTTTATGGAATGGAAAGTAAGATAGATCTCCATGGAAGAATCTGTACTAGAATGACTAAAGGAGCAGGGCTTCAAAAGCCTAACCTGACAGCTAAGGATCTTTACCATCAGTGATCTCTTGGGTCAGGAATTGCTGAAGCCTTTTATAGCTGTGAAATATGTCTGGCCAGGTACACACCAAAAGAAGCAACATCATCATACTCTGACTGGTCTAATTAGAGCACTGTATACTGGAGTAATAATGTTCTTTAATTGGATGAGACACCTATATATATATATATATATATATATATATATATATATTAACTGTGCTAAACAGAAGGATTTCCTGACTACCTATGGTGCATGGTGGTCAAGAGAGATATGCAATGCATATTTTTGAGATACTGCTCTCTGCTTTTCCAAAATGAAATTAAGTTGTAAAATACATATTAAAAAGGGACTATTCAGTGGTCTTGTCCTGAGGTTTTCTTAAGAACGTCTTGAAGCAGTAAGGAGATGTTGCCATATGATGTTATGTCAAGCCTTTTGTAATTCACAATCTGCGATATTTAGATACCAGTTAGATGAAAAAAAAAGAAGTTATGTACTCACCACAATGTTCTATGTTTGTTGTCCATCTCACCCTTCATTCTTACATGTGGGTTATCCTCGGCTCCGACTCAGCCGATTACATAAGCTCAAAGTCTCTAAGTTGGCTCGTGGCAAGGTAGGTATCCCATCATGCAGTGGTATCAATCCTCAGATCTTGTTTACTGCCGACTATAATAGAAAATAGTTATTCTGTACCCTCAGGTAAAGGAAAACAATAGTGAAAGATCTCCTACATGAAGGAAATGAGCAAAAATTTTCATACCACGTCCTCTAGGATTATTTGGACAGGTGTAGGGTGGATGGGTTCGTAAGAATGAAGGGTGAGATGGACAACAAACACAGAATGTTATGGTGAGTACATAACGTCTTTATGTTATGTTGTCCTATCTCGCCTTCATTCTTACATGTGGGACAGCGTCCCTAGCACCTTTTTCTTGGGTGGCTCACGGGAATACACTCGTGAGCACTGTGGAACCAAAGGAAACTCTATCCCTGGAGGCCAAATCAACTTTGTAATGAGGGATAAAAGTCTGCGAGCTTGCCCAAGTTAAGGCTGCACAAATAATGTCCACTGTAATTCTGGCTTGAAAAGAAGTGGATGTTGCTACTAACCTGGTTGAGTGACCTCTAACTTTGAAGGGGAGTTCCTTGTTATTGGAAGAGTATATAAAAGTTATGCAATTGGAAAGCCAATTAGATGATGTGATTTTAGAGACTGACATACCCTTTCTTGCCTCTGAAAAGGATATGAACAACTGATCTGACTTCCTGAATTCTTTAATTCTGTGGAGATGGAACCTAAGTTGTCTATGCACATCAAGTTGATGAAGTATTCTGCCTTGTTGGTATGGTTAGGGAAGAACACTGGAAGCTCAATAGATTGGCTAATATTAGATTGAGAGCAAATCTTAGAGACAAAGGATGGGTTAGTTTGAAGCAAAACTTTGTCTTTATGGAAAATCAAATAGGGTGGTTTGACTGAAAGCACTTGTAGCTTTGAAACTCTTCTAGCTGAGGTTACAGCCATCAGAAAAATCTTTTTCCAAGAGAGGAACTTTAGATCGCATGTGTGATAGGACAAAGTTTAAGTCCCAAAGAGGGGCAGGTTCTTTAAATGGAGGTCTCAATAAGGAAATGCCTTTCAAAAATGCTTTACACAGTCTATGTGCCATCAAGTTAGGTGTATGCTGTCCTAAGTGGAAATTGGAGATAGCTGCTAGCGGGACTAATTGTAGCAGCAGCTGAGCCTTGTTGGAAGAGTTCCGAAAAGAAATCCAAAACTGAAGAAACTGGGGCAGTGAAGGGGGTCTATGTTTCTGGTCTGCACCCAGAAAGAAAATCTTCTCCATTTACTAGCATATAGTTTTATGGTAGAAACCTTATGAGAGGATATCAAAATGTGTTTTACTGCTGGAGTGAAATCCTGAAGCCTGACTAATGTTGGAAGTGGAGCAGCCAAGCTGTCAAGTTGAAGGTGTGGAGAGAAGGATGGAGCATTGCTGACATATGTGTCAGCAGGTCTGGAACTGGGTCCAGAATCCATGGATCCTGCAGTAGATGCGGCTGGAGAAAGGGGAACCAAATCTGACTAGGCCAATATGGAGCAATGAGAATCATCTTGCTTCCCAAGGATTTTGCTTTATGAATGACTTTTGATATGATGGGAAACGGGGGAAAAGAATAAAGAAGTCCCAAGGGTCAATTGTGAACAAGTGCGTCTCTCTGTGTCTCCCCTGGAGGGGGGATTAGGGCAAAGTTGCTGCTGCATTTGACATTCATAGGAGTGGCAAAAAGATCTTAGCAAGGCTGGCCCCATTTGTGGAAGATCTCTTCTGCAATGTTCTGATTTAGAGACCACTCGTGAGGCATCAATATTGCCCTGCTGAGCTTGTCGGCTATCACATTGGAATTTCCCAGGATGTGCATTGCTACTAGAAAGCACTGGGAAGAGACTGCCCACTGCCAAACCCTCAGAGCCTCTCGACAAAGTGGGTATGATCTGGTTCCTTCCTGTTTGTTTATATACCATACCACTGACATATTGTCTGACTGAATTGCAATTGCCCTAGAGGAAGAGAGTTCTGGAGTGCTTGTAATGCCAGAATTACTGCTCTCATCTCTAGAACACTGATGTGCAAATGAGCCTCGTGTTCTTGCCATATGCCTTGGACTGTCTTCCCCAGGTAAAGCCCCCCCATCTGGGAAGAATCCGTGGTCACAACAGCAACAAGTTGATGTGGAACGAATGGTCTCCCGATGGTTAACTCGTTGGATTGAATCCACCAACAAAGATCCTTCTTGCAAGTTTCTGTTGTTATGATTAGGTGAGATAGAGGAAGTTCCTGAAGCGACCACTGGGAGAATAGTAACCACTGTAGAATTCTCATATGCATCCTGCCTAAGGGAACTAGGGTTATGGTTGAAGCCATTGTTCCCAGTAGTTTGAGCACTATCTTTGCCTTGACCTTGTGTTTGGGAAGAGACAGCAATATCTGTTGCTTGAGATTCGCAATTCTGTTGAGGAGAAGGTGAGCCATCATCGAAACGGTGTCTATTTCTGCACCTATAAAGGTAATATGTTGACAAGGCAACAAGGCAGATTTCTGCAAGTTGATTGTAATGCCCAGCTGAGCACAAATTTGTAGGGTCATGTCTCTGCCCTGTTGAAGTAGATGCTTGGTGGTGGCAGTTAGGAGCCAGTCATCCAGGTACAGAAACACTCGGAATCCAAGATGTCTCAAGTGAGCCGTTACTACTGCCATGAATTTGGTGAACACTCTGTGGGCTGTAGTGAGACCAAAGGGCAGAGCACGAAACTGATAGTGACTGGCTCCCAGCCGGAAGAGTAAGTGACTCCTCAATGCTCTGTCCATTTTTATGTGGTAGTTCGCATCTTGGAATCGAGCACATCCAACTGTCTGTCCCTAAAAGGGGAAGTATTGACTGCAGTGCCACCATTCGGAACGTGGACTTTTTGACTGATTCGTTTAGTTTGCTGAGATCCAATATGGGCTTCCAGTCCCCTGTTCTTTTTAGTACTAAAAAGAATCTCGAGTAAGTTCTGAATTCTATTTGGTCTGCGGGGACGGTCTGGATGATTCTTGTTTAGCAACTTTTGGATTTCTATGGTTGCTTGATCCCTGAGATTGGGTGGAACATGTGGGATTTTTCTGGTTCGAGGACGGGGGTAGGAAAAGGGGATGGAGTATCCTCTGGATATTATGTTTTGTACCCACTTGTCTTTTGTGATGTTGTGCCAGGCTTCTGGGTACAAAGATAAACGTCCCCAGATTTGCTCCAGAGTAGCACAGTCAGGCCTTCTTTCAGGAGCGCTGATAGGGACGTCAGCGAAAGGAATCACGGTCACCCTGGTTTTTCGGGCCCTCTCTGCCTCTGGGATGGCATCTACCATTATTTCCTCCCCCTCTGCCCTTGGGGAAGGAATCACCTTCTGCGTCTGGGAAAAAACTCTGGGATTTCTTGAACCACATCTTACCGTCTTTCTGCCCTTTAGGGTAGGGTCTTGAAGGGATGGAAAAACGTACTCCAACGGCAGAGAGAGTTTTCCCTTCCTGCTAGCATCTGGTGAGTGTATCCTTAGCTTTTGGTCCAAAAAGTGAGGAACAGTCAAAAGGGGCATTAGTGAAGGTAGACTTAAAGGGTTCCACAAAGTTATACAAGCGCATCCAGGAGCGTCTCCTAAGGGAAACTCTTGAAACAGCTGCCCTACTTGCTCCATCTGCTGCGTATGATATCAGTCTCATAGAGGAATTCACTATGGAGTTTACGGTGGATAACTGAGTGGTACCCTTTTCTGGTACCCCCACAGTTGAAGTACCATGTAGAGTATCTCCTAGTTCCTTCAGATCTCTCTGAAGACTTGTAAAATGAGTAAGATAATTCAGCAATCTAAGGGTAAAAGCCGCTGAAGAAAAAACACGCTTCCCATATCTGTCCATTGTTCGAGACTTTGTTCGGTCGATGGACAGATGAGGATGTCTCTGCAAGCTCCTTGGCGGCTGCTGCCACCACCATAGCATCTACCGGCACACCTTTAGTCAAGAAATCGTTTTCCTCGGGGGCTGAAAAAAACTTGTTTGGCCTGCTAGGGACTGGCTCCATCATGTTAGGTGATTCTCATGCCTTTCGACTCACCAAGTCCATGAGCTAGTCAAAAGGAGGAGACACCCAAGAGGCTGAAGGTTGAGATCCGAAAGCCTTCATGTACACTGACTCCTCATCAGAAGGGGTGATGGTAGTCCAGCTGCCTCTCTGTTTTAGGATCTCAAGGATATCTGCAAAGGAGATGTCATCACAGAATGACCGTGAGGACACTTCTGACTCCTCGAGGTCAGTGTCAGAGGTGACAGACTCATCAGGGGAGTCTACATACTTCCTCTTGCATGTTTTCTTCCTCAGAAGCTCCTCAGAAGGGTATTCTGGGGAGGTCTTGGAAGAATGGGGATCACCCAGAGGGTGTTCCTAAGGCTGTGGATCTCTGCTGTCCTGTGGATAGGGTGGTGCCAAGACAGAAGCCGGTGCTTTTGGGGGAAGAACATCAGCATCCTTGCATAGAGATGTAAATTTGGCCAGCACACTCCTCATCAGCTCGAAGGCCAACTCCCCCAGTTCCGAGGACTCCACCGGTTCTGAAGAAACAGAGGTAGCCCCCGGTTCCAGGGAGATCAGCACTGAAGCTGATGTAGGAGCAGAGCTCATTCGAGCCGATGCACCGAGAGGTAGACTTGGAACCGAAGAGGCTCGGGTCAGAGAATCTCCCTCGGGGTTGACCAGTGAACTTCGGCTCCTAGACACTACTGATGGCACTGCGAGTGTCAGAGCAGATATCGGTTCCGGTAAGGCCTCATGAGGTGCTGGAGCCAAAGGTTCTACTGCAAGCGGTACTGGATATTCTGGCTCCGATAGACCGGTACGGCTCAGAGGAGGAACAGTAGTGGATGTCAAAGATTTGGACGGCTCTGAGGCCAGCTGGGCAGGAGCCAAAAGCAAATTTGCCAGCCCCGGCACCTTCAAGAGTCTGCACACCACCCTCACCACATCTTCATCCGATAGGCTCCTAGAGGACCTGGAGGAAAGGGTTGTAAAGTGAGATATTTGAAAAATAGGTGATCTCCGAGTAGGGGGACTGGTGAAATATCTGTTGACCGGCTCTGAGCTAAAGAATTCTTTTTCGGCTCCGAAGTTCTTGGGGCCGGTATAGGCATGTCAATTGTAATAACATCAGTCGGCTACGAAGGCAGTGGAGCCGATGAGGTGCGAGTCTTTTAGTAGTTTTTGGTATTTTCTCAGTAAGTCCAGATTTCTCAGAGGACACTGGAGATGCCCTTTTAACAGTCTTTTCTTTCCGTCTAGAGGGAGACTTTGTAGATTGTGAGGAAGAACTACCTAAATCTTCCTCAAAGGATGGTTTCAGGAGAACTTTCAAAATGAATTTGTTTCTCCTTTCTTGAAGGACTCTTGAGCAAAATGAGTGACAAAAAGTGTCTTGTAAGTGAATGGCCCCCAAACAGTAGACACATACACCATGCCCGCCGTTATGGACATTTTCTGAGTACATTTTTGACATTTCTTAAAACCTGTAGGTTTATGATCCTTCTCTTTCGACTCCTTAGATATAACTGTCACACTGTAGCAAAGGCAGAAATGCGCTGTAAGGTACAAAAAGGAATTAGTTAGGTCCTCTAACTTAAATGGGCCTAGCCCTGCCAAGAATGGGAAAGGAACACACCACACTATAAATACAAAACGCAAGATAAATAGAGGACTAGGTCCTCTAACTTAAATGGGCCTAGCCCTCGGAAACAGTTAACTAAGTTACCCAAGCCTAGGCAAACACACACAAAGGCAGAAAGCTAATACCAAAAAAACAGACTAAAATATAGTAAGTCCTGCAATGTAAATACACACTTATCAAAGCTAGTAAAGAGCCAACACAAAGGGGCTCAACAAGAAGAAACAGCAAATTCTAATTAGAAATAATCTAAACAACCAGTGCAGGATACCGACAAAACAGGCCTGTTGAAAAAAACGTTAGCCAAACAACCGACAAACTAGCGACAACTATTTAACACAGAAAACACAGAAGAAAAAGTTTAACTTGGCCATGGCCAAGAAGAGCACTTCTGAATGAGTAAAGCGGCAAATGAGATCTGAGGACTGACACCACTGCATGATGGGATATCTACCTTACCACGAGCCAACTTAGAGACTTCGAGCTTCTGTAATCGGCCGAGTTGGAGCCGAGGATCAGATCCGAACCTGCATGTAAGAATGAAGGCAAGACAGAACAACATAACATTGTAGTTTTCAATTATCTTCACAGAAAAAAATGTCAAAACACAAATTTCTGAAAAGAATACATACTTCTGTATAAAACTGACATATGCACTTTTTTACATGTTGAAGCACAAAAACAGTTTTCATTAAAAGTCTAGATGAAGCTGCAACTCTGAAGGCAGGAGCCCAAAAAGTAAGGATGTTTTACAGATAATTGCACTGGTATCTATCCCTGAAAATGTAATGGAAGAATGTAGGGCCATTCTGGAAATACACATGGTTATATGAGAATGGCAAAACAGTTAAAAACAATCAGCGTTCTAATGACAGACCTGAAAATACTCTGCAATTAAGGGACTAAACAATACTGTATTATGGTTTTCATTAAACAAACACACTGAGAAGTTGGTACAAAGCTTACGTACATGTCAACTATTTTTGCAGGGTCTAAAATGGACTCTATGCAAAATATACCAACTCCGAGATCGCATCACATGGGTTCCTATCAGATAGTCGAACTTCTGCAAATCCGAACCTCATATGGTCGAGACCATAAGTTCGAATTTGCAGAAGTTCGAGTGTTTCAATGGAAATCTCCATAAGGGGAGGTTCTCGTTTTGTTCAATGTGGTGCGATCTCGGAGTGGGTATATTTAAGTACTGGGGGGGGGGGGGGTTGCATCCTCCCTGCTTACAACAGTTTATTTTGTTTTTTGTTTGTTTTTTTTATCTATAGTCAACGTTTTTTTTTACTTTGAACAGGATGGTTTGAACGTTCTATAACCCAGCCGCTGGGGATGCACAAGCCAGTGCATTTCTTTGTGCCGGTCCCAAACCCGGATAGATGGGGAGGGTTGTGTCAGGAAGGGCATCCGGCATAAAACTTCACCAAATAATTCATGCGGACACCAGTAGATATTTACATACCAGATTGGTCGAGGCCCGGGTTAACAACGACTGCCACCAGTACTGTTAGCCAACAGGGTGCTGGCGGAAATTGGGCTACTGTTGGCTGAAGGAGGAGAAGAGGTGGAAGGCATGGCCGAAGGCAGGAAGAGAGGAGAAAGGCTAAGACTGTGGTAGTGAGGGTCGGAACTCTGAATGTTGGCAGTATGACTGGTATAGGGAGAGAGCTAGCCGATATGATGGACAGAAAGAAGGTTGGTATATTGTGTGTGCAAGACACCAGATGGAAGCGGAATAAGGCTGGGTGCATCAGAGGTGGGTTCAAATTGTTTTATCATGGTGTGGATGGGAGGAGAAATGGCGTAGGAGTTAACATGAAGGAACAGTATGCTAAGAGTGTTTTGGAGGTGAAAAGAGTGTAGGATAGATTGATGTTTATGAAGCTGGAAAATGATGGTGTAATGATGAATGTTGTTACTGCATATGCTCCACAAGCTGGGTGTGCGATGGATGAGAAAGAAAAATTTTTAAGTGAGTTGGATGAAGTGGTGATGACTGTACCCAGGGTGAGAGAGTGGTGATTGGAGCAGATTTCAATGGGCATGTTGGTGAAGGGAACAGAGGAGATGAGGAAGTGATGGGTAGGTATGGTGTTAAACAAAGGAATGCAGAATGGTAGTGGATTTTGCAAAAAGGATGGACATGGCTGTGGTGAATACGTATTTTAACAAGAGGGAGGAGCATAGAGTGATATACAAAAGTGGAGGAAGATGCACACAGGTGGATTATATCTTATGTAGGAGGGCCAGTTTGAAGGAGATTGGAGAAGTAAAGTGGTGACCGGGGAAAGTGTAGTTAGGCAGCATAGGATGGTGGTTTGTAGGATGACGGTGATCAAGAAGAGGGGGAGGAGTGTGAGGACAGCACCAAGGATCAAATGGTGGAAATTGAAAAAGGGTAATTGTGAGGTGGAGTTCAGGGATGAGTTAAGACAGGCACTGGGTGGCAGTGAAGAGTTACCAAATAGCTGGGTAACTACAGCAGAGCTAGTAAGGGAGACTGCTAGAAAGGTGCTTGGTATGACATCTGGACAGAGGAAGGACGACAAGGAGACATGGTGGTGGAATTAGGAAGTACAGGAGAGTATACAGACAAAGAGGTTGGCAAAGAAGAAGCGGGATTGTCAGACAGATGAAGAAAGTAGACAGGAGTATAAGGAGATGAGGTGCATGGCAAAGAGAGAGGTGGCGAAGGCTAAGGATAAGGCATATGAAGAGTTGTCTGAAAGGTTGGACACTAAGGAGGGAGAAAAGGACCTGTACCGATTGGCTAGACAGAGGGACCGAGCTTGGAAAGATGTGCAGCAGGTAAGGATGATAAAGGTAACGAGGGAATCATACTCACAAGCGAGGCGAGTGTGTTGTGGAGATGGAAAGAGTACTTTGAGGAGTTGATGAATGAAGAGAATGAGAGGGAGAGAAGGTTGGATGATATGGGAATAGTGAATCATGAAGTACAATGGATTAGCAAGCAGGAAGTAAGGATAGCTATGAAGAATGGAAAGGCTGTTGGTCCAGATGACATACCTGTGGAAGCATGGAGGTGTTTAGGTGAAATGGCAGTGGAGTTTTTAACCAGATTGTTTAATGAAATCTTGAAAAGTGAGAAGATACCTGAGGAATGGAGAAAAAGTGTTTTGGTTCAGATTTTTAAGAATAAGGGTGATGTGCAGAGCTGTGGTAACTACTGAGGGATTAAATTGATCAGTCACAGCATGAAGTTATGGAAAAGAGTAGTGGAAGCTAGGTTAAGAAGGGATGTGATGATTAGTGATCAGCAGTATTGTTTCATGCCGGGAAAGCACTACAGATGCGATGTTTGCTCTGAGAGTGTTGATGGAGAAGTACAGAGAAGGTCAGAAGGAGCTGCATTGTGTTTTTGTAGACTTAGAGAAAGCATATGACAGGGTGCCTAGATTGGAGTTGTGGTACTGTATGAGGAAGTCGGGAGTGTCAGAGAAATATGTAAGAGTGGTACAGGATATGTATGAGGGTAGTGTGACAGCGGTGAGGTCTGTGGTGGGAGTGACAAATGCGTTTAAGGTGGAGGTGGGATTACATCAAGGATCAGCTTCTCGCCCTTTCTTATTTGCAATGGTGATGGACAGGTTGACAGATGATATCAGACAGGAGTCCCTGTGGACTATGATGTTTGCAGATGACATTGTGATTTGTAGTGAGAGTAGGGAACAGGTGGCAGAGACCCTGGAGAGATGGAGATATGCTCTAGAGAGAAGAGGAATGCAGGTCAGCAGGACTAAGACAGAATATATGTGTGTGAATGAGAGGGAGGATAGAGGAATGCTGAGGATGCAAGGAGCAGAGGTGGCAAAGGTGGATGAGTTTAAATACTTGGGATCAGTAGTTCAGGGTAATAGTGAGTGTAGAAGACAGGTGAAGAAGAGAGTACAGGCAGGATGGAGTGCGTGGAGAAGTGTGTCAGGAGTGATTTGTGACAGACGAGTACCAGTAAGAGTGAAAGGGAAAGTCTACAAGAGGGGAGTGAGACCAGCTATGTTATATGAGTTGGAGACAGTGGCATTGACAAAAAGGCAGGAGTTTGAGCTGGATGTGGCAGAGTTAAAGATGATAAGATTTGCAATGGGTGTGACGAAGGTGGACAGGATTAGGAATAAGTATATTAGAGGGTCAGCCCAGGTTGGAAGGTATGGCGACAAAGCCAGAGAAGCAAAATTATGTTGGTTTGGACGTGTGCTGAGAAGGGATGGTGAGGATATTGGGAAAAATATGCTAAGGATGAAGCTACCAGGTAACAGGAAAAGAGGAAGGCGTATGATAAGGTTTATGGATGTGGTGAGAGAGCACATGCAGGTGGTTGGTGTGGCTGAGCAAGATGCAGAGGACAGGAAGAAATGGAAACAGATGATCTGTTGTGGCGACCGCTAACGGGAACAGCCGAAAGAAGACGATGACGATGATAATATATATATATATATATATATATATATATATATATATATATATATATATATATATATATAGATAGATAGATAGATATAGACACACACACACACTCTCAACTGGAATACCTTCCTCTTTTATGGGACTTGAAACAGAGTACCAGTAGTTCTACAGTAGTAAGAACTAAAGATGGCACCTAACAATGTTGCATTTAAAGAATGATCATTCTGTTGCTCATGCAGCTTTACAATGTTAAAAATGAAACAACTGTTAGACTTGTGCAAAGGCACATCACATTGCTTTGAAAGGTTAACTGAAACATGGTCAGTGAGCAGAAGCTCAGAAGTCTTGCATGGAGCACTAAGATTATACTCTAAAATCATGAAAAAGACAAGCATGCTAAGCATCTACCTGATGTCACAGAGGGGCTCACAACAAGCTTTTGTTTACCACCCCTCATTGCTGTTAATATTCTAGTGCGACAAGTAGTTAGCAGCTCAGCCATAATAGAAGAGTGGTGAGAAGGAAGCTGCTATATAGCTTATTCAGACTATTTTTAACACTTCCTTAAAACCTTTTCAGTCTAAAAGTATTAAAGAATTATTAATTACTGAATGTTTGCTTAACATCTCCCTGATGCTCTCATGTGACGGCCTCTATCATGCAACTGTATGTGTATTACAACTTTCAAAGCTGTAAAACACTTAGCATTTCTGCACTTTTCCCCAACTTTTGTAGTACATGGGAGCAAGGTAAGCTCAATTCACTACAAAGAATTATGACTGGGTCTCTTCTATCATAACCCTGCCTGCTGTAGATGTTAAACATGAATGTCAAAATTTACCTTGAGAAGCTCTTGATATCCATGTCTCAAATACATAACGTGGGTTATGACTGGAGACACTATCATAATCCTCTGTGTTATAAATACTGCCACAGCTGCCTTACCCTGAATAAAACTATTCTAAAATGCATTTAGTTTTTCATTAATTGTAGTTCTTCCATAATCTATGCTGCTCTTGAACCCTTGGGACTTCTCACAAATGAAATGAATGCAACTACCTCAGACTCACCCTCTGAGAGAAACATCACTATCTCACTTTCAGGAGCTTTCCCTGGAACAGGATGAAGAAGGGAATCTCCTGAAATTCATTTTCCCTTAATGATACTTTTTTTAAAAAAAACTCCTCACATGTAGAGATCGATTTCCTCTTTCATACTGCTTTGAACCAGTCCTAGCCTTCTGTCAAGTTCCTTAACATTACCTGAATGAAACAATCCTCTTTTCTTAGCCTCTTTCAAGTTTTACTTTTTTGTCATAAATATATCTGCAATGTTTTTAAAAGTTTGACCTTAGTTATTTTAATTAATCTTTCACAATAATGACTATCCATAGTGTCATAAACAGAAAAATTAAACTGGAGCATGAAAACCCTTTGGGGACTGCAAGTCATCCAAGGAAACTGGATTTCATTAAAAAACACACCCATTCCAAAATAATGTATTTTCCCCATAAAAAAACAGCAGAAATGTTTACTGTTCAAATGAAACTGTAAGCCAAATAACCAATAAATTATGTACAAAAAATTAGAGCTGAGTAATGAAGTGACGAACAGTAATGGCAGTTTTATTATAAGGCACTTGCCATTAACAGGAAGACAATGGTTTAAAACAAAAAACACAGGGTGGCAAAGTGGACATACGACTGATAGAAAATTCAGCCTGAATTATCAGTGATGCCAGTTACTCATAGCTCATTTGTTTAACTCTTGCAAGAATCCTCCCACCCTATGTATAGGTTCCAATATCCTAACAAGAACTGATGGAAGTAAATCTCAAAACATCTTTACAGCAAAATTTTAATGAATCCTAATCTTCTTTCTTGCCACACTCAAACTCCCTAGTGCAACCTGGAGTATGACCTGTATAAATACTGGCAATACTTCCCTCTGACAGTGAAACAAAAATCATTGTCACCATGGGTGCTCTGGAAGGTTATATTTTAAACTCGAATCATTGCAACTTGATCTTTTGACAAAATAAAGAAATAACCGTTCAAATCAATGTTCATAATCTCAAGAACCACAACTTAACTGTTCAAAAGAAACATATCTTTACAGTGGCATCAATTAACAGACTTAAAAACTGAATTTATTAGTCATAATAAACAAGTGTAATTTACTCTAAACAATGTGCAATACATCAGTAACCATTCAAGCTACATATGTACCCTCACAGCAGTATTAATGTTCATCCACTTGTGGCGTTTCATAGAAAGCCAAGCAATTTGGTCTAAATTTCTTGGTTGCTGAAATATTTACAGAAACAAATACTATGGCTGAATGCAGAGGAACATCAATTAACACCTCAACCTGCTACAGTCAAGTACTTTAAACAGTTATGTTGTTGGTCAAGTTTGACTTGAACTGATACAATTCAGATTTATGTACACAGCATACCGTTTTTTATTGATGAAAATATGAAAAGGCAAAACTAGATGTCTAGAATCAATCAGTTGATCCTAAAGGACCATCTGGAAGCAATGCTAGAGTTTAACGAGCTAAATGCTGCTCTCTAAACTCACTCTTAAAATTATTTAAAAAAAGCAGATGATTGGGTATATCTTTCTGAGATTCAGCAATTCATGAAAGGTACAAAGGTCATACCTTTTGTAAATGCTCCACTTTAACTTCATTTTCTTGTCTTAACTGTAGATGTTTCAGCTTCATATTCTCCATATTCACATTCTCTCCACTGTGCTTTGTTCTGTTTGATGCTGACCCTATTTCTGTCTGACTTCTTTTCTTTGCCAAATCTTGCTCATATTCCTCTTTGGACTTCCTGTATGCCAAATGGAAAAACACATAACATGCTGCATACATGTAAGTTTTGCCTGCAAGCCATATCACATTGTGTTCTGTATTTCTATGGACAAAGAGTTACTTAAATGATATCACACCTCATAGCCACAAGAGAAAAACTGATATCTGAAAGTGAAGGATGCAATGTCAGTATCTAAGTATATGCAAGTGTTTGAAGACTATTGTCATTTCAGCAAAGTCTGGCATTAAAACCTTATCCCAGCATACTTGTATAATTAAAGATTAACATTTGATGTATTTATTTACTACACTTTGGTAGCCAGGTTGACCAATACTGGGCACTGTCCATTTACAGAGAGGATCCAGGGGGAGTTAAATAACATTAAACAAATGCATTCAATTTACCCCTCCTCCAGAAAGATTAAGGTGGTTCTAGTTGATTGAGCCTTAAATTGGGCAGGAACAGCCTTGTCACAGAAGGGACAGATGAAATGTACAGTGAGCTAGCCACACAAATACATATTCTGTTTATGTCTACAAGCTTCCACTCCCTGCCCTTACCAAACGGGACAAGTGGTCAGATTTTCTTAATTGCTTAGAACTACCTAGAACCGATATCAGTTGCTTATGCACAAATAATGTAATATCTACTCTCCCTGACTGTGGGGATTTGGGAAAAGAGCAGAGGGTAAAAATGACCTTGTTTACAAACACACCTGTTACTACTTGCGGCATGAAGGTGGAACTAGTTGGGACTTCCAAGACAGCAGCACAGTGATCAACAGGTTGACCTGAACTCTCACAGTGTGAAAACAGAAACTGCGAAAAAGGGGCCAGTGAAACTGCCAGTCTGCATAACATATACAGTGGATATAAAAAGTTTACAAATCCCTGTTAAAATGCCAGGTGTTTGTGATATAAAAAAATGAGACCACAATAAATCATTTCAAAACTTTTCCTACCTTTAATGTGACTTATAACCTGTACAATTCAATTATAAAAAATAAAAAACGTACAATAAGCTCATTGCATAAGTGTGCACACCCTTAAACTAATACTTTGGTGAAGCACCTTTTGATTTAATTACAGCATGCAGTCTTCTTGGGTAGGAGTCTATCAGCATGGCACATCTTGACTTGGCAATATTTGCCCACTCTTCCTTGCAAAAGCACTCCAAATCTGTCAGATTGCAAGGGCATCTCTTGTGCACAGACCTCTTCAGGTCACCCCAGACTCTGGCTGGGCCATTCCAAAACTTTAATTTTCTTCTGGTGAAGCCATTCTTTTGTTGATTTGGATGTATGCTTGGGGCCATTGTCATGTTGAAAGGTGAAATTCCTCCAGGTTTCTAGCAGACACCGGAAGGTTTTGTGGCAAAAGTGACTGGTATTTGGAACTGTTCATAATTCCCTCCACCTTGACTAAAGCCCCAGTTTCAGCTGAAGAAAAGCAACCCCAAAGCATGATACTGTCACCACCATGCTTCACCATGGGGATGGTGTTCTTTTGGTGATGTGAAGTGTTGCTTTTGCATCAAACGCGCTTTTTGGAATTGTGGCCAAAAAGTTCAACCTTTGTCTCATCAGACCATAACACATTTTCCCCCATGTTTGTTTTGCAAATTTTAGCCAGGCCTGGATGTTTTTCTGTGTAAGAAAAGGCTTCCGTCTTGCAGCCCTATCCCACAGCCCAGACATATGGGGAATACAGGAGATTGTTGTCACATGTAGTACACAACCAGTACTTGCCAGAAATTCCTGCAGCTCCTTCAGTATTGCTGTAGGTCTCTTGGCAGCATCCCTGACCAGTTTTCGTCTTGTCTTTTCATCAATTTTGGAGGGACGTCCAGTTCTTTGCAACGTCACTGTTGTCCCATATTTTCTCCACTTATTGATGACTGTCTTCACTGTGTTCCATGGTATATCCAATGCTGTGGAAATTTTGCAGGTGTGTACCCAAGAAGACTTAATGCTGTAATTAAATCAAAAGGTGCTTCAACAAAGTATTAGTTTAAGGGTGTGCACACTTATGCAACTAGCTTATTGTACGTTTTTTATTTTTTATATATTTTTCCCTAACAGATTTGTTTGTTTTCAATTGAATTGTACAGGCTATAGGTTACATTAAAGGGAGGAAAAGTTTTGAAATGATTTATTGCGGTCTCATTTTTTTATATCACAAAAACCTGGCATTTTAACAGGGGGTGTGTAAACATTTTATATCCACTGCAGATGCCAGATAGTAACTGCACTTCCTGGATGCCAGTAAAAACAAGAAATTTTGAGAGAAAACCACTGAAAAAGGGAAAACAGAAAACAATGGCTGATAAGAATCTTGCGGCTGTTCAGAAAAACTGTTCAAATTTCAGCTTTGGTAGAGGAGATGGTTTATAGTAATTTAGAGGAAAAAAATAAATGAAATGTACTTAGAGGTATTGAAATTAAATGAAACATGAAAATAATATATCAAGTTAAATAACAAGGCTGAAATAATAGAATAAGCTTTTACAAAGTATTCAGATGAACTAATAAAACTGCAAAAAAAAAACAAAAAAAAAACAAAAGGATGAAATAAAGTCTGGCTGAGCACAAGGCTTCTGAAAAAGAGCTGTTTCAATAAATAGTAAACCTGGAAGACGGAACACACAGAGGAAAACAGATCTTCTGCTCTACCTGAGAAACTGGAAGGAACAGAGTGCATTAATTTTAGGAAAGTACACATAATCAACTGGTCCTGTGTACCACAGCAGGATTTGTAAATTGAGAGGGAACATCAAGTGTATGCTCCAAAACTGGCCATGCAAAATCAGCCAAGACCAATGATAGTAAAGATGAAATACTACCAGCAGAAAGAGTTTCTCCTTGCTCCTAAGAAAACTTTGACAGAAGGGAAAAATATTAAAGTTGGAGACAGCAGAGTGTTTGCAGAAAATGATTATTCACTGTACACCAAGCAGTACAGAAGTGTGTGAATCCCAGCAATCTGGGAATGCCGAGAGACATGTATGAGATTCAAGCTGCTGTATCCAGCTGTCTCCTCAGAATATTTTTTCCTTAAGGATCAAAAACATTTCCATAATGCAATATAAGTGAAGCAGAAAAAGTCTGCCAGTAAAGAGTGAGCCAACATGCAGAAGAGGACTCTGCTTCTTTAATTCTTCTGACAATTCTGAAGCCCATGGAGAGACTTTGGCAATGAAACATTTCCCATTGTTCCAAAAGAAAATGTTTTACAGACAAAAACAGGAGCAGACTAGAAGAAACACGAATACCTAAAACTTGAACCAGACACTGCTGCTGCAAGATGGAGATGATCAGGAAAAAGACTAGCAACAATGAAATTAGTGAATAAATGAGAGACTACAAAGCATAAATCCCTTGGAAATAGAACTGGACATCTGAAACGTGACTGCACGAAAAAAGTGGCTGGAATTTTGTTTACTGTGTTACCCTAATAGGTGAACTATAAAGCATATACTCCACTTTATATCATTAATGTTTATAAGGAAAATGAAAACAAATTAATATGTAAACATAATTAAAACTTTATTAACATTTATATAAAATATTATGTAAATTGCTTATTATACTCCAAAGCAATTCTACACAGTGTGCAGTCATGGGTATTTTAAAGATGAGGGAAGCAGTCTTATTAGTGACTGTGTATATATCAAAATGTTAAATAAGCAAGTACTCTTTCTTGCTCATAAGATAAAGAGACAGAAGCACGTTAAAGTCATTATAATGTTGTGATCTTGGGATGCTGGGGTGGGGACTGTAACACTATATTGATTGCATTATACACAGGATCATTATTATAATTTTCCTTGTTTTTACGGGGGTGAATGTCTATGGTTTAAGCAGTGGATGAACTTTTTAAACAAACAGGCTTGAAAAAATCAAAAAACAATAAAAGGCATGGAAATGGTAAGCTTCTTGCATTAGCAAAGTTATTAACTATTTTTTCATTAGTAAATCCTCTCAGTGAGAGGAAAAAAAAATCTGCATCTGCTGGCAGTTTACCAGGGGAAGTCTGATAAGTATGTTACTATAATTTTTCCCCATTTCTAACTGCTTTTATTCGGAGACTAGCTATCTAAAAGTGCAAAATATTGATGTTGAAAGATATGAACACTTTTTTCTGACGGCAATCTAAGAGGTACACAGTAATCAACATTTAAAGGTACCGTGACCAGAATCTCAGTATAACAAAAAAGTTTTAAACTGAGGAAAGTAAATAACTTCACTAGGTGTCTTCCCAACTGAAGCCTTAATACAACAGTGCACAATTTAGTTTATTCAACAGTAGCTAGTGCACTTTTTGTTAGGGCAAAAAGTTAATATTTACTGAAAACATGCAAGTTGTTTTTCACATCTTAGAGGGTAATACATATATGAAAGAATACACAGCAACCAGAGTAAGTGGAAGAACAGGTTGCAACACATACTTCAGCACTGGTAACCTGAATGTTAGCTTAATGCCTATGGGTGAAGCTGTTGATTTTTGGCAAATGCTATCTGGAGGGGGTAAACTTTATTTGTTGAAAATGTATAAACTTTTTTTAAGTTTGTTCTAAGTTAAAAAGGGACAGGGATTCTCAAAATGTACTTAAGTGTTTTCATAGAAGCCAAGTATGTTGAAAAATGTGACACAGGTTCAAATGGAAATAAGAAATAACTCTACAAGATATTAGCCTGCCAAAGATTAGTGTCTATACAAGCCAAAAGTTGGAAATTAACTTTCCTTCCACCTCTCTCTACACAACAGCTTACTGCTACCATCAACTACAGAACCACAAAAAAGGAGAACCAAACCAAGAAAACGAAACTCCAGGCAAAAAGCAGAATCCGAGTGTGTTTGAGAGGAAAGGAGATCAACAAGTAGGGGCAAATAAAACTGAGAAGGGTATGTTTAAATGTGGTACTTGCTGTCAGTGCAAGTACATTTTACAGCAGAGGGAAATAAATATTCCATCTAGAGGCATTAGGTTTTGGCTCCTTAAACATTACAACTGTGGTACTAGGGGTGTAGTGTACATCGGTATTTGTGACAGTTGTGATAGTTTTTATATTGGTAAGACCACACATACACTTAGGAAAAGGATCTATGAACATCTGTACGAGATTTCTAAAAAGAAGGAATTTAATGCCTTTTTTAAACATTCCTTACTATGTCATAATATGAGAATTAAATTTGCTATATTGGAACAAGTGACTATGGATCCTAGAGGTGGTAAATGGGAAGCTAGGGTTGAATTTAGAGAATTGATTTGGCAGCTAAAAACAGACGCAGGGAGACCACCAGGCTTAAATGACTGTATTAGTATCACTAGTGTGTTGAAACTGAGACGAGCAAAGCTGTGAATTTTTATTTATTGGGAATTTTTTCTTTCTTTTATATATTAGTTTAGGAGCATTTTTTTATTAAATTTACTGGTTGAAACTGGTCCACTATGGATGCCCTACGATGTATATATTTATTGGGTTATTTTTTTTTAATTTCATGGTTGGAAGTTTATTATTTTTATGCATAAAAATATTTTCAACATATATTTCTTTGTATGATGTGGTTTTAGTAATATTTAGGCAAGAATTTAACATATTTCAAACATTCATTGGGGTTTATGCATTTAGTCAGATTTGTATACGATGATTTTTTGTAAATATATAGTATACCTTTTTAAGGCAATCAGCTTAACCAATTAATTAATTTATCATTTAGGTATATAAATGATGTGAATGTTGTTATAGTTTGTTCTGAGGAAGCCTTGCAATAGCAGAGTGAAAGTGCGCTCAACTTTTATTTTTTTGTGTCCTGTTTGTACCTTTTTGGAGCTTGTCTATACTTGGATTAAATATTTTAACACACTCGGATTCTCCTTGTACCATCAACTACAGCACATATCTTGTGCAGACTCATTTCTTCTATACTATTCATCAGAATGCACCCCCCCAATCTACTAGTGACCTTCTCAAGGTGCCCTTCTTTTTATCCTAACATGCATCTCTCTGGCCACCACAAACCTCCTCTGTATATCTTCTGTTACACATTTCTCACTAACTATTCACTTGAACTAATTTTCGCTAGCCTTATCCCAGTTTCTCATTTTCAGTTAACAATATAATCACTGTCTCTACATTCTTTCAACGCTTATATCAGCCTAACCTGGGCACCCAATCATCATTACCCTCTCATTACTTGATTGCCTATCTGCAATACTGTCTTCATACAAACATTTCATTTAAGGTACGTGCACAGTACAGTGCAATCACCGAAACTGTCCTTTATTAATTTTGCATAAAATATTCACTTTAACGTGGATGCAACAGTGCAACTAACTCACTGTTGAGCTCTTTATACATCTCTCTTATATCTTACAAATGTTTCTGCTTTGACAGATTTTTGATCATCATCATAACAACTTTGTACAACTAATCAAGCAGCTTTTCTCCCTGTGCATTCGCTGAAATGGAGTTTTAATCCCCAGTTGGACTCTTCCAGTAAACAAATGCAAATAAAAAGAAATACAATGTACATAAGGTGACAGCAATAGCCTTCTATCAGGATGGCTATTCTGTCTATATTA